>NC_133664.1:216106431-216706431 GCF_037893015.1 Macrotis lagotis | reverse complement strand
TGTGTCTTTTCATTGGCTGTCCTGTATTACTAAAATTTTCTCCTTCCTCACTATTATTTTCTATATGCCATGACTTTCTTCAAGACTCAGTTCAAATTTAGCATTCTTTAAGGGGCCTTTCCAAATCTCTCCTTGATAGATGGACAAGGTGAAAGGACGATTCTCTTAGCTACTTAACTGCCTTAGTTTTGTGCCTTACTCACCTGACAAATTGATGGGCATATGGCCTCCTAAGTAAAATTGTGTTTTCTAGTTTTTAGTACTTAGATTTGTAGAGACCAAAAGGCCTTAGAAAAGTTGGATTAGCAATTAAAAGTTGGATTAGCAATTAAGTCTAATTCCAGACACAAATTTGCTTAAGTGTGTGTTCGTATGCTCACTGACCACCTATCAGGGAGAAGGGCACTCTTTCCTAGAAGCTGAGAGTCATCTTAATATCTCATGTCCTGGAGGAGGGGGAAAAAAAGCTTGTTTGTACCTTATTTTTATTTGTTTTGGGCAATCATTTCTAGCTTAACAATATTTTAGCTACCACAAACTAAATAGACAGGAAACAGAGATTACATTAACATGCTCTGAAATAGAAAGTGAGCCCTTTCATTCCTTGCCATTATAAATTTACCAAATAGTCACATGGGTCCTCTAGTCATTTTCCCAGACTGAGTCCTCATTGACCAAACAAGTCTAACCCTTCAGCCTTGTTACATTTTCAATAAAAAGTGACCATCAGGGAAGGAAAGAAAAGAGGAGTACAATGAAAATGCATGTGAGATAAAAACAAAAAAGAAGTATAGGTTAAGTTTCAAAGTTTTCTCTCTTTTCATAGTTTTTGAGGAAACTTGGAAATAGAGATGAGAATCCCTGTCTGTCAACTTAGTAGAATGTTATACAACTTGAAAAGCTCAGTAAAGGCCTTATTTTTTGTTATTTAAACTTTCCTCTATTGCTATCCTTACTTTTCAAAATTCTTTTTGAAAAATGTTATTGACAATTGAGGAATGACTGAATAAATTGTGGTATGTGATTATAGTGGAATACTATTCTGCTCTAAGATATGATAAGCAGGATGCCTTCAGTAAAAACTGGAAAGACTTACTTGAAATGATGCAAAGTAAATTATATTGTGTACAAAATAACAATATTCTAACATATGTGGTTAACTTTGCTATTCACAATAATACAATGCTCCAATACAACTATGAAAGAATTATGGTAAAAAATGCTACCCATGGAGCAATATATAGGACATCAATCCTGGAGTCAGGAGGACCTGACAAAGCAAATATACTAGCCTCTTTCATCAAAATATAGATAGATGAATTACTTTTCAAAAGTTAGAAAGTATCAATGTTAATGTAGTACTCTTCTTTGTAACTACATAAAGAATTATTTGCAGAATCAAATTCTGCTTCTGTAGTTTAGACATGCCATTTAAAAATAGAAATATAACAATACTTTAAAATTTTATGCCATTCAAATATTTTCCCCAAAATGTTAGAAAAGCCCTAACAAAATGCTCTTTACCATTTTACACCCCTCCTCTTTTTCACAGACATTGATGAATGTACTGAAGGACACCATTATTGCCAAGAGAACACCATGTGTGTCAACACACCAGGTTCTTTCATGTGCATCTGCAAAACAGGATACCTAAGAATTGATGATTATTCATGTACAGGTAAAATATTTTTATTTATAAAACAAACATAGCCATGATACATTTCAAATACTTTCAGGGGGAAAAAAACGTCCATTTCAATCAATTAATAAACATTCCTTAAGCACTTAAGAGTTAGGTGGCATAGTGGAATCAGGAGGATAGGGATTTTAATTCCGCTCAGACATTTGATTCTTACTAGCTGATCTTGGGCAAGTCATTTAACCTTGATTGCCTCACATCCAGGACTGTCTCCAACCATCCTGGTTCATATCTAGTCACTGAAACCAGATGGCTCTGGAGGAGAAAGTGAGACTGGTGACTTAGCACAGCACCCCCTTACTCAAATCCAATTCATGTGCTTGTAATGGCATCACTTCCCTGATGCTTTTTGCATAGGTACAAAGATTGGAACATTGTTTAACTCTATATTATTTTCTACAAAAATCCTAAAAATCATTGGAATCACTTTAATGTTTTAAAATTTCATTTAAATAATATATTTTTCCCTCCAGTTATCTATCCTGAAGTTAGCTCTTTATAAGGCCAAATAGCTGGTTGTATTAAATCAAAATAATTTAAATTGATTTCATTCTTTTTCTGTCTGATAAAAGCTGTAAATTCATTTGTCGAATTATATTTTCTAGTAAAATATTCCTAGGAAGAGTATTAAATCTATGGTTTTTATTAGGTGAAATATTTTCAAATTTATCTGATAATAGAATATCCACTTGAGATTCATGCTTTCTAGTCCCAGTGTTTAAATTTAACAAATCTCTGATGATGTGTTTGCATAATTGCTGTTTTTTCTGAATGTTTGTTGATCTTAAATGTATTAAAGATGAAAATAAATCAAAATTTTTAAGAATGATAAAGGTCTTGTGAGAAATAAATACTAGAGTCTGGGGGGGGCGGAGACAAGATGGCAACAGGAGAAGAGTCTCTCTTAGGTGCTCTCTCTCAAAACTTATAAAATAAGAACTCTAAATTTTTGAGAGACAGAACCCACAGAGGGGTCCAGTGAGACAGTTCTCCAGCCCAAGGTAACCTGGAAAATAGGGGAAAAGCTCCATTCCGCAGGGTTTGAGGGGCACTGGCCAAAGTGAAAGAACTTCAGCCTCCAGCAGGCAGCCCCAGGGCACTGGGAGCTAGCTCACAGCAGCAGGGGCATTTTCCTGACCTACAACCCCAGGAAGCATTAGGTACAACTTGGAAGAGCAGTGGGGAGGGGGGTGACCTCTTCCAGTTCAAGCGCATAAAGCCCAGCCCTCAGGGCACTAAGCGAGTGGCAGCCCAGATTCAGGAACTGGAAGCAGGCAGAGCTGGTAAGCAGGAGTCCCCAGATGTGAGTGCTGAGCCTAGGTAGGGGAGTGGAGAGAGATTGCCAAGGTCTGTCCTCTGTCCCTGGAATAGGACTCTGGGGCTCTGACCACATTCAGATCCTGATAGCAGTCTAGGCCCTCCCCCCATAGAACAACGGGCCCCCCCCCAACCTCAGCCCTGTGGCAGAGTGGTGTGCTTGTGGTCATTCACAGACCAGCAGGGAGGACACAGCTTCACACACTGAGATCCTTGTGTGTGGGTGGGGGGGGTGTCCCAAGAATACTCAAAAGCTCAGGAAGCACCCCAAGAACAGGAACAGGCTGGGGAAATGAGTAAACAGCGAAAAAAGAGGAACACCATTGAGAAATACTTTGTCTATGATCCCAAGAAGGATCAAAACACTCAGTCAGAAGAGGAGGAAGTCCAAGCTCCAGCATCTAAAGACTCCAAGAAATTGGGCTCAGGTTACGATAGAGCTCAAAAAAGATTTTGAAAATCAGGTGAAGGAGCTAGAAGAAAAATTGGGAAAAGAAATGAGAGAGATGCAGGAAAAACAGCAGCTTAGTCAAGGAGATCCAAGAAAATGCTGAAGAAAATACTATGTTAAAAACCAGCTTAGGCCAAATGGATAAAAGGTTCAAAAAGTTATTGAGAAGAATGCTTTAAAAAGCAGAATTGGCCAGATGGAAAAAAGAGGTAAGAAAGCTCTCTGAGGAAAACAAATCCTTCAGATCTAGAATGGAGCTGAAGGAAGCTGCTGATTTTACGATGAGTCAGGACACAATACTTTAAAAACAAAAGAATGAAAAATTAGAAGAAAGTGTTAAACATCTCATTGAAAAAAACATCTGATCTGGAAAACAGATTCAGAAAAGATAATTTAATAATTATTGGGATACCTGAACTCATGATCAGGAACAGAGCCTTGACATAATTTTTAAAAGAATTTCTACAGGAAAATTGCCCAGATCTTCTAGAAGCAGAGTGCAAAATAGAAATTGAGAGAACCCACTGATGTCCCCTGGAAAGAGATCCAAAAAAAAAACCAACCCCCAGGAATATTATAGTCAAGTTCCAGAACTCCCAAGTCAAAGAGAAAATATTACAAGCAGCCAGAAAAACACAATTCAAATACCATGGAGATGCAGTCTGGATCACACAGGACTTAGCAGCAGCTATATTAAAGGCTCATAAGGCTTAGAATATAATATTCTGGAAGACAAAAGAGCTCAGAATGCAACCGAGAATCAACTACCCAGAAAAACTGAACGTCCTCTTCCAGGGAAAAAGATGAACTTTTAACGAACCAGGGAAATTTCAAATGTTCCTGTTAGAATGGCCAGAGTGGAACAGAAAATTTGATCTTCAGGTACAGACTTCAGGTGAAGCATAGAGAGTGGAGGAGAAGGGTAAAATATGAGGGACTTAATGATGATGAGCTACATGTATTCCAGCATAGAAAAATGATACTGATAATACTCATAGGAAACTTTTCATTTAATAGAGCAGATAGAAGGAACTTTTATGGATGAGACACAGGAGAGAGCTGAGTTTGAAGATATAATATACTGTACAAATGGAGTCAATGGCTAAAAGGGAAATGTAATGGGAGTAAGAGATAGGAGAGGTAGAATAGGCTAAGATATTTCATATAATAAGATTCTTTTTTATTACAATGAGCTATTGCAATGATATGGAGGGGGGAAGGCAAGGGGGGAATGAGGGAACCTTTGCTCTCATCAATTGTGGCTCAGAGAGGAAACAGCATATATACTCAATGGGGTATAGACATCTAGAATAAGAAGGAGAGAAGAGGGATAGGGGGATGGGGGATGTGAATGATGGAGGAGAGGGTGGATCGTGGGGGAGAGTGGTAAGATTTAACACATTTTCTTTTTTTACTTCTTGCTGGGGGCTGGGATTGGATGGCCTGTCTGGGACCACAGGGTTGGTGGTTGCTGGGCCTTAGGGGTGGTAGGTGGGCTCAGGGTCTCTTGGCCCCAGGGCTGGTGATTAGTCTGTTGTGCCACACCTTACAACACATTTAAGAAGAGTTACAAAGTGAAAGGAGAGAGAAAATATAGCCTATGGTAGTGGGGAAGTATGAATGGAGGAAGTTACAATCAGCAATGACAACAGTGGAAAATTATGGAAATAGCTTTTGTGATGGACTTATCCTAAAGAATATGATCCACCTGGGGTGGCTAGGCAGTGCAGTGGATAGAGCACCAACCCTGGAGTCAGGAGTACCTGAGTTCAAATCTGGCCTCAGACACTTAATAATTACCTAGCTGTGTGGGCTTGGGTAAGCCACTTAACCCCATTGCCTTGTGAAAAACATAAAAAAAAATAAAGAATTAGATCTACCGGCGACAGAGCTGGTGATGTTGGAACACAGACTGAAGTACATTTTTATTATTATTGTTATTGTTACTTTGTGGGGGGGGGGGGGGTTGCCGGGCAGATGGGGTTGGGTGACTTGCCCAGGGTCTCAGAGCTGGGTGATTGTTGGGTGTCTGGGGCCAGATTTGGACTTGGGTGCTCCTGACTCCAGGGCTGGTACTCCTTCCAATGTGCCACTTAGCTGCACCTATTATTATTATTTTTTATTTTAATTTTAATTTTTTCCTTTTCCTTTACTTTATTGCTGATGAGGGTCTATATTTTTTTTGGGGGGGGAGGTTTTATGTTTACTCTTAAACAAGAATATTTTAATAATGTATAAAAGACATTTGTACAAAAATAAAATGAATATAAATGAATATAAAAAAAGGAAGAAATACTAGCTAATCTCTTTGAAAAACCCAAATATAGCAAAGGATGAGAAAAGTGCAGGATGCATATATCATATGATAGTAGTGATTCATAAACTACATGCCACACATATGGGTCCCAGAACTCCATTAATATTTAACAATTTCCATTTTGATTTAGTTTATTACAGTTTCTAGCTTGATTTGATGTTTTATGAGTCTAATGAAAAAAGATATGTTTTGTTTTTCCAATATATTGTATCATGTGATAATTGTTATCAGTGATTTAAATTGCCAAATAATGATTTTAGGAAAATTTTCTAACAGCCTAACTACTCCAGATTTTCTTCCCAGCATTATTTTAATAATGTAAAAAAATTCAATTAAGTCTGTTTCCAAGTATACATTATTAAAATTGTTTAAAGTTGACAATAATATTTTAGAAATGCATTCTGCTATGGCTGCATCAATTTTTTATTTTTTATTCCAAGGAATTTTTACATAAATAAAATTTTAAGCAATCAGGGTTCCTTAGAGAATTCATGATTAATCTGACCTTTCACTTGGGTGCAATCTTGGGGATTTAAAAAAATACTACCTAAATAAAGAATTACACTGGAGAGAGTACTAAAATTTGCTAACATAAGAATAATTCTTAGTTAGGGAGAGATTTGGAACCAGTGGATCCTTTTACTGCACAAGCCTTTTTGCAAGCAATAAAAATAGGGATTAACATTCCAAAAGACTGCTTGTTAACTGTTTTATCATGAATTTGGAAGTATGAAAGAATATTAATAACTGAATTTGATTATGAATTGTACTACAAAACCTTTTCTTGAGATTTTTTTAATACAAGACTCTAAAGAAGATATTAAATAAGGATAAAGCAGAATTTCTCCTAGCAACTAAATATTTATCCAGGATTTCAGACCTTTTTTAATAGTAGGAACCAAGAACAAAGTGGGTCCAGTGAAGAAAGACAGATTTAAGGCTATACAGGGATCCCCATAGAAAAGCTATACCATACCATAAGTAAATTCCAACGAAATTACTTCCAAGGGCTTTTACTTCTTACTCTAGGCTTAGTAGGATATCAAGGGCCAAAACAAAAGCATTATTGGGTCTTTTTCAGGGTTAAACATCTGTTGTACTCATTCTCTCCATTTCATATTGAGGCTTTTTTTTATGCTTCCCACGTCTAATAATCTGGTCACTTATTGTCTTTCATTCTTGAAGAGGACCAAAATGACATAATTTGGGTACTGTGGCTGGTTTGGAGACTGTGGCTGATCAGCCTAATATGAACTCAGAAAGCTCCATAACACATCAAGCATAAATAGTCCATATAAACATTTGGAGTAGAGATATTTCTAAATCCACATGTCTAACCTTTCTGCTTTGCTCATAGAGTACAACACTATTTTTATGTGGTCATCACATGCTGGATAGTTGTATGAGAATGCCTTCTATATCTCATAATCAATTTTAAAGTTCTTCAGAGAGAGATCTTTGGAGTATTATTGTATCTCTTCTTCTGACCTCCATGTAAGCACTTGCCTTGTGTGAGTTCTCCATAAAATTGTCTTTTAGGCAAACATACTTTTGACATTCAAATAAATGGTCAGACCATTGGAGTTCCACTCTCTGTTACTAGAGTTTGAATGGTTAGCAGTTGAACTTAAGAAAGCATCTTAGTGTCTAGCACATTATTTGGTCTAGCACATTATTTTGTCTGGAGAGCTTTAGAATTTTATTAAGACAATCTAAATGGAAGTAATTCAGTTTCCTGGCATGTCATTAGTATGCTGTCCAAGTTTCACAGGCATACAACAATGAGTTCAAAAACAACAGCTCTGCAAACCTTCAATTTGGCATATTTTCTCTCCCTCGCTTTCCATGGGAGTCTCTCAAAAACTGAGCTAACTCAAGCAATGCATGTGACAACAATCTCATGTATGTGGACATCTCTGGAAAGTATACTGCCTAGGTAAATGACCTTATACAGAATGTTCCACATATGGATGGTATGGTGATGACTGGTAGAGTACCTGTGTTTTCTTGGTGTTAATTGTTAGACCTAAATTAGAACAAGCAACTAGAATCAATCCATATTTTGTTGCATCTCAGCCTCAGAGGCTTCATTAAATTCACAATCATCTGCGAACAAAAAGTCACACACCAACTTTCCTTCTACTTTATTTTCAGCTTGTGGCCATTTCAAGTTAAATAATTTATTTTCAGTGCAGTAACTGACCTTGAAACTGTTTTCATTCTCATTGACTGTGTCCAACAGCATTGCATAAAACAATATGCTAAAAAGCATGGGAATGAGCACACAGCCTTGTTTCATTCCATTAGTAACTGGGAAAGGACAAGACCATAATCCAACAAGACTGTAATCCATCATTGAGAACCCAGGCAACTATGCTACCATCATGAAACTCAACTCATGTACAGTACTAAAGAATTTTTCTAGACATCTAAATTTTGCCATAATTTTTCATGTAACCAATAGCAACAGAGTCCTTTGTTAGATCAATGAATGTTGTGGACAGACCTTACTTCTGCTCTTGGCATTCCTGCAGTTGTCAACCTTTCCATAAATATTTCTGAAACCACACTGGCTACATCAACCTTTTCATAAATGTTTCTGAAACCACACTGGCTCTCGGGTAGATGACCAACTTACAAATGAAATGTCAGTCTATTAAAGAGGACTTTAGTTAAGAAACTTGCTAGCAATGACTAAAAGACCACCTCTCTACCTTGTAGTTGTCACAGGACAAACTATTTCCCTTTCATTTATAGAGATGGACAATGGAGACATTCTTGAACTACTGAGGGATAGCTTCCTCTTGATCAGAAAATTAGTCAGCTTTATTATGAGCAATGGACCCCCCATCTTGTAAATATCAACTGCAATTGAATCAGTGGCAGGTACTTTTTGCTACATGAGAGAAGCCTAATGGTATTCAAAACCTCTCTTCAGTTGGAAGTTTGACTAGAGAGAATTGACTTCAATCTGAGCTATATAATCAATGGCTTCAGCAAAGATTGATAACAGTCTGTTGAGATGGAAGTGTTCAACCCATTTCTCCAGGATCATGTCCTTATCACAAATTAATGTGACTCCATTAACACTGAATAGTTAAGGTGTATCATGGGTCTTTATCCTATAAATAGCCTTCAGAGTGTTATAAAAGACTTCATATTGTTACTATCAGTATATAATTAAATTTCATCTTTCTTCTTACTGAGTCAAGAATTCTCTCCCAATTTCGTTTGATGGAATTTAACACTGCCTTCTTGAGATAAGATAAACTGTTTAGCTGTTAAACCTTGATAGAGTTCTCTCTCTCTCTCTCTCTCTCTCTCTCTCTCTCTCTCTCTCTCTCTCTTTAGCAACCTCTAAGTTTCCCCATTATTATCATCAAACTTCACATTTGCAAGTGTTCTGGGCCACATGAGTAAATGTGATATTGTCATTTCAAATTTCTGAAAGCTGCCTGATCCTTTTTTGTTCCACTGTTGTCAATCATGAGGTTGCTCAAATTTTCCTCCAAGTTAGCTAGGAACTGTTCATGCTCAGAGAAGCATTCTAATTTATTGAAATTAAGTCTTCTGATAGTTGTTTTGCCTTGGGACACTGTTTTTTTGAATGAATTCAACTTGGGAGGATAAATCTATGATCAGAATAGTACTCTGTGCCATACATCACCTTTGTCACTCTCACATCCTGTAAATCTCTTCTCCTTACAGTGATATAGTCTACTAAATGCTAACATTTACTATGAGAATGCATCCAAGAAACATCATTAACTTTAGGCAAGTGAAAGACCATGTAGGTAGAAAGTGACTGTTGCTGTTGATGTTTCTGATTCTATTACTCCCAGTGACCCCTTGGTAGTGCAAACCTTTACTAAGAATTATAAGTTTGTCTTCTTTTGGCACATTGATGATGAGGTTCTCCAGATCTTGATAAAATTTTTCTTTGACTTCATTAGATTTCAACATAGTAAGAGTATACATACTGATTGATGATGGTGGTGTGGGACTTTCTTGCAAGGAGTAATCACATTGCAATGCATCTGTCATTCACTCTTTTTGGGAGGCTTACAAACATGTTGACTAGATCATTTTTGTTTGTATTTTTTTAAAAGAATTAATTGTTGCTTTTTTAACCCTGGTTCATACTCTACAATGTTTTCTCAAATGGTGGGAGAAAACAAAATTTAAGCATATTAGAGGAGTTACTCCATATTTGCCACAAGCAGTTTTACTAACACAATCAAGTCAGTTAAGAATTAAATTCTGTGTGTTTAGACTGTTTATTCATTTGTGCCATAACATGTCCACTTTATAAAATGTGATATAGAAAAAAAGTTTGAGGGAACAGTTTCTGCATCAATCAAATATATACAGTAAATGGACAAATCAGCAGTTTTCAAATTAGCAGTGGTCCTCTAAATAGCCAATATTAAAATCTATATCATAAACAGTAATTATGTATCAGTACATATGAGTAATTATTTATATATTTATGTTATATATCCTTCAGAGTCAAGCTACATGTTCTAAAATCCAATAAAATCCTATTTCTTAACAATTTGGTACTAATATATTACATTTTGAAGAAGGAAAGTATCACTGTAGGAGAGGCTGTTCCCCAAATGAAAACTTCAGTAACCAAGAGCAGGTGAAGGTCCTAGGAAAAATTGTACAATTAGGAGTCTGGAAGAACATCAAAAGGAACATGATTTCAGGGCTTTGTCAACTGCTCCCTAATCCTAGGATTGCTCCACCTAAGCAACCCTAAAGCTTGGAATAGCTCTGGAAGTCAAAGAGTATTTATCTTTAAGGGTCTCCAGAAGAAATGAAATTTCCAATAGCAACAAACCTGTAAATTTGCCAAAGTAGAACTCATTCAAGAACTTCTTTTGGGGGAAGGGGGGATAAAGGAAAATAATCCTTTGATGAGAGATGAAAAATGAAAACAACTTCACAAATAGTAGGAAAAATTTCCAACAACCGAAGTATTCAATGGCATCTTTCTTCTCCAGCATGACCTGTGACACTCTCTATCAGAAGGAAGGGTTCTGCATCAATAAAATAACAACATTCTGATAAAACATTAGTTATACTTCAAGGCTTATCCTGCTTAATCTCCATCATTTATTTGAACAGTTGGCCTCCTGCAAATTTTCAATATGCCTGTCAATACCAGGAGGCATTTGCCCCAAACCTGGTTTGAAATACATTTTTTATTGCCACAGACTACTTTTTTGTGCTTTTTCTTGTTTTTGTGATACCTATAAAGTTTGAGCTTCTGAGAGCTTGTCTTTGTTCTGAAAAATCAAGGTTTGATAGGATACTTAAGAACCTGTTTTCTTTTTAAAAAGAGTAATGGTGGTTGTCCTAAAGCAATCATTATTTCTTTTTTTTCAAAAAACTTTTTATGGGTTAGAATGTTTGGCTAAATCAAATGCAATGAAATATAATAAGGATCTATATAATATTAAGCACTTGGATTCAAAAAAATCAGCTTCACAAGTACATGATCAAGGATGCAAAACTAAATAAGTTTACCTAAAAATAGTTTGAGCTCATAAAATTATTAAGAGCATGAATTGCACAAAAGAAAAAAAATGAGAAGATTCTCCCATCCCACCCCTTTGCTTAAGTGAAAGGACCACAAATGTTTCCCATTGCTCATATTTTCAGACTTTTTTGATATGTTGATAGGCTATGCTAGTTTTTCCTCTCTTCTCATCTTTTAAAAGACAAAGACAAAGAACATATTTGTTCTATGAGATGAAATGAAGAACAGGATGGGATTGGGGAAAACTATGGTGATATAAAAAAGACATCAATAAAAAATTTTAAATACATTTAGCAGATTAAAAGTTCAATAGGGGGTGGCTAGGTGGTGCAGTGGATAGAGCACCAACCCTGGAGTCAGGAGTACTTGAGTTCAAATCTGGCCTCAGACACTTAATTACCTAGCTGTGTAACCTTGGACAAGCCACTTAACTCCATTTGCCTTACAAAAACCTAAAAAAAGAAAAGTTAAATGGAAATCAATCGTGTAATACGGCAGTCAAGAAAGGCATAGTTTGCAAAATTGTGAGCCATAAAGCACCACTGGAAAAAAATATCATTGTTAAATAGCTGGGGCTTTCCTTTTTTTAAAAGGCAATCCAGACCTATCCCCTTCCCCTATTCAACTCTGACCCAGTTCACTTTTCGTGAACAATGTCAGTCCAAGACATAAGTAGTAACTAGATCAACTCAATGGGCTACCCATAAAGCTGCATAGCATAGTCTCCATAGGCATTTTTTCATTTGCTTGGTTTTCTAATGTGTATAGTTAAGTTATTTTCTTTTGATTAATTATGGATTTCAAGTACGCTCTTTGATTTGATATGTCATTCGATATGATCAACACAATGTTTATCTGTAAACAGTTGGAGGACCTCACAGCCTTTGAGAATTCCTCTTCTATTTGGACTCAGTCAATCATCAACCATTCATCATGTATCTTTTGTATGGCAGTCAGGAAACAAATCCAAAAGTGATACCTAAAAATCTAATAAGTAATTTTTCTATGACACACTAATTCCCTAATGATGTTATCCTTTATGTTTAAATCATACCCATTTTGAGCTTAGCTTAAATAATGATTTTCTAGCAAATGACTTTCCAGTTTTCCCAGTTTTTGTCAGATAGTGACAATAGTTGAAATGGATTTTGTTACATTTTCCAAGACATTTCATCTCTCAGCTCTGGTTTCTGATTGTCCCCCAAGCCTTGAATATTTTCTCTCCTTTTCTCTGACTACTAATTTTGCTGCATCCTTTAAGTTCCAATTAAAATTCCACCTTCTACAAGGAAGACTTCCTGAAACTTTTCTTAATTCCCTCTTTTAATTATTTCCTATTTATTCTGAATTGGTTTGCTTTGTATGTAATTATTTGCATGTTGCCCTTCCCATTAGACTGCAAGCTCCATGAGAGCAGGGACTGACTTTTGATTCTTTTTGTAGCCTCCAGTACTTGGCACAGTCCATAGCATGCTTAATAAATATTGATTGATTCAAGAAATTTTATATGATTTTAATATTTGCATGAAACACTGTGTGGGAAGAGAGTTTTTTTAAGTGCCATTTTACTCAACCAATAAAAACAAAAAGAACATTACATTTTCTGCAATAAAAAAAGTGTCACTTTAAAGGTGAAGGAAATACAAGAGAGGTAATTCACTGTTTCAGGAATAGAGTTTTTCATCTGCCCTAACACAGTGCTTTTTCTGTGGAAATGAATAAAAGGGAAATTGAGTAAATTGTAAGTTTAAGAGAAACTACAACTCCTATTCTTAAAAAGAAATAAAATAGTTTTTAATCTACTTTCAATAGGATATGCCTCCTATTTAGACAGTGACTAGATAAGGATGTGCATTTAGTAGAGTAACTGCATAGAAAATTTTCAGAACAATAGCTGTGACCTCAGAATTTCTTATTAACCATATTTTGATATATATTAACCATATATTTTGATCTGGAGAAATCTGGAAATAGATTATATATGCATACTCACTAATCCAATCTAGGTGATTTTGAAGTAAACTATAAAGGTTGCTTCTGAATTTACCACATTACTTATCTTCAGTTTGCCATCAACATTTTATTCTCCTATCTCAGAACTACTCTCTTCCACAGAATTCAGATTCTGTTTTGATGTAATGGAAAATGATATAACTTTTAGAACCATTACAATGTACAATGAAGAGGTGGGGATTTAAGAATAAAGCAGAAATTGAATGATTACTTATCAAGAATGATATATCAGGTAATTCCTATTGGACTAGACAATCTCAGAAAACCTTTCTGAAACTTTCTAGTTCTATAACTACTTGGTGATACTTCATTAAATTCTTCATGTTTCCCCTCTGAAGAGGTTATGAAATAATTTGATATTTCACTGACTGTGTCCTCTCCCTTACACATTTAAGAAAATAATTACTTAAAGGAAGTTTTATCTGTAACTGTTCTTCACACTCAGTCTTTAATGTCAATTTACTGTTTACACTTTCAGAGCATGATGAATGTACCACAAATCAGCACAATTGTGACAAAAATGCACTATGCTTCAATACTGTTGGAGGATATAAATGTGTCTGTAACCCTGGCTACACAGGAAATGGAACCACCTGTAAAGGTAAAGTAAAACACTAAGTATTGTAATCAGTTAATTTTAGAGTGCTACTGTGGAGGCTATATGATATACAAAATAAAGCTCACATGTCATAAAATATTGGTAATGACTCCTTATTGACAATGTTTATATCTATTTAAGTATATACATATCTGAATTTTAGCTTTAAAACATAAAACCAATATTTTAATCAAAGGTGACTCATTTCAAATGACCAACCTTATCTCCCTTCAGAGTAGATTCTTCTTTATAAATGTATTTCATTATAAATCTAGCAAATAACAAATTTGATGGATAACCCAGTGTTGCTAGAAAGTTGAATTAAATAGCTATAGAATATTTTTCATATTTTCTGTGAAGACTCTAAAATATGCATTTTTCTTTATAAAATTATAAATCACTTGCAAATTAGAATAACATGATAGAAAATGGTCTTATAGTAAAAAAGAAATTAAAAAACTTTTGAGTAAAATCAGGTCTTTTTCTCTTCAAATTGATCCACAAACCAATAGCTAATCTTTTGAGTATTATTAATACATCAATAAGAAAAGAATCAAGATTTTTTATTTGAATGAAAAAGCAATATTTTTTCTTTGTCCTGGGACAATTCAAGAGAGATCACATAGGATTAAAAAATAATTATTATTCTTTAGGTAGATATAGAATAATGTCTTAGCTATATGGCATCAGCTAATTCAGTATCCTGATCCCAAATATAGGTTATAAGTGATAATTTTAGCAAAAAAATGGAAATGGAGATTTTTATTTTTTTCATATAGAAATGTGACATCAAAAAGAATATATAAAAATAAATAGTGAATATTTCTTGAGGATATTTATTCTATTTGAAGGCTGACAGCAGTAATCAGAGGAAGATTCAGAATTTGCTGAGTACCCATTGTTTGTGGCTAATTATTAGATCAGATACATAAGAAATGGTTTTTGGTCTCAGGAAGCTTATAATCCAGCAGAAGACTGTATAGACTCAAAGTGCTTAGCACAGGTACTACTTATTGAGGTAAATGTGAAAATACTAGTAAGA
The DNA here is from genome assembly GCF_037893015.1 of Macrotis lagotis. Lineage (NCBI taxonomy): Eukaryota > Metazoa > Chordata > Mammalia > Peramelemorphia > Peramelidae > Macrotis > Macrotis lagotis. Next base: position 216,691,446 of record NC_133664.1, on the reverse strand, counting down.
ATGGGAAAAAAGAGATTTATTTTATTGGTGTGAAATTACTGTAAAAATGAATATAAGATATGGAAGATTTAAGAAGATATGGAAGGATTATAGTATAGTCTCTGCTCTCAGGTATCAAGTTGAGTTTGCTTTGGAAGAAAGAGAGCCATGAAACTTGGTTTAAAAAAACAATGAGGACATTACTGATGAAAAAGTGATAATGTGTGCAAGAGCTTAGCATTGAAAAATGACAAAGTAAATATGGATAATTGAAAGGAGGTTCCCTCAAATGAAATGGAGAATTAAGACAATTAGGTAAGCGCAAGTCTTGATAGAGCTCCTTAAAAACATATTCTTAGAAATGACTATGCAATATAAGAAATAAAAATATTACAGAGTTTGGAGGAAGTGAATAAATAATCAAAATAATGCTTGAATATTCATAGAGTATCAAAGTCAGAAGAGACATCAGAAATTGTTTAGTTCAATTTTATACCTGAGCAGTAGTCTCTTCTACAGGTTTCATACTAGAGATCAATGAAAATCCAATTCTATTCAACAAATATTTATTAAGCATCTACTCTGCTGTTCAAAGCACCAGGCTAAACTCTTGGGATACAAATATTTTGATGGATACTTTAACCTCAAGATAATCTTGTGGTAAGAAGGAATGTATAAAAATAACTATGATAACAACAAAGAATGCAAAGTAGAAATTTTTACCTGAGAGGGAGGGAGCAGATCAGGAAAATATCTTAGATAAGATGGAATCTGTTTTGAGACTTAATAGAAAAGTAGAATGAGGTGAAAGAATTTATTTTAGCATGATAGGCATGAGAAAAATTACCAATATAGAAAAGGAAAATGTAAAAACTAGTGATAGAGAATGATATAGCTATCTGAAATATAGGACACATATATGAAGGGAGCAATATGATGAAAAAAGTGAGTCATAAATGAATTATAAGTGCCTTTATATGATATAATAAATAATTTATCATTTATTTTGTGGCAAACAGAAAACTATTGAACACCTGAGTGGAATATAGGATTTAGAACTTGAAGGAATCATGAATGCTGCTTAGTTTTATCACCAATTCTGCAAATGAGAAACTAAGTTCCCAATTCAAGATCTAAATCCACAACTTCTGGCTCAAAATTCTATGATCTTTTCAAAATACTATGATTCTTTGCAATGACATGAGCTCTAAGAAGATTGGGCAGCATTGTGAAATTGGATTGAAGAAGGGGATGATGCAGTTATAGTATGTAAAGTTTTGAGATTTATTTGCAACTTTATTTCCAATAATCCTATTAGATTGCATGTGCAAGTATGATTATCCACATTTTACAGTGCAGAAATTCAGAGGTGAAATGATTTGTTCAGGTCCATACAAGTATTAATTGTCAAAGTTTCAAACCAGGTCTTTGAAAATCACAAAGGCCTCCAGATTCCCAAACCACTAATCTACATTTGCTTTCCTGAAGTTAAGAGAAGCCAGGTGGGTCTTACAATAATCTAGGTGAGTAGAAATGGGGGTCTGAACTATGGTGGGTGCAGTAATTTTATGAAAAAATGAATTAAGCCAATCAATAAACAAATATTTATTAAGCACTGTGAAATACCGTGCTACATAAATGGAAGCAAAATGAGACAGTCGCAGATCTTCATCTACCAGGGTGATACAATACATTTGCAGATATTATAGAGGTATAATTAGCAGTACCAAGATGGTGGCATGAAGGGAAGAATTCCCAGAAACTGTCCCCCAGAAAAACCCCAAATGTTATAAAATTATGACTCTAACTAAATTCTAGAGTGGTATAACCCACAGAAAGACTGAGTGAAACAATTTTCCAGCCCAAGACAATATGGTAGATCTGTGGTACAGGTCTATTCTACCAGATTCAGGGTTGGGAAAAGCTGCAGCACAACTCAGGCCACAGCCAGGCAGCACTGGAGCAAATGAATTCCAGTCTTCCAGGAATAGCCCACAGGGCATCTGTATCCCTGAGGGTGCCAGAGTTCATGGCAGCGGGAGCAGTATTCAGATCTCCCAACCCAGGGAATCACCAAAGCCAACTAGAAAGGTAAACAGGAAAACTTTACCAGAGTGGTCATGGAGCCCAGTACAGCTTAGACCTCAGCACAGACCCCACACAGGGAAACAGAAGCAGGTCCATGGAATCACCCAGCAGAGAGTCACTGGGCAGTTGCTTCAGTCCACAGATGGTAAGAGGGTAGGGGTATGGCAGTCCAGGTCTCTCTACTCTCCCTGTGATAGGATTCTGTTGCTTCGTTCATACTCAGATATGGTTGCAGTCTAGAGCCTGCTATAGCCATAGTAGAGCAGGGACCCTCCTCACAGCTCCAGGGCAGAGGGGAGTACTTGTGTGAACCCACAGATCAGAGCACAGACCAGGAGAGCAGTCAGAGACTTTCATAAGGCATTGAAGGAATTGAAGTTTTTGGAAAGATGTCCCCCAAACACTCAAAAGCTTGGAAAGCACATCAAAACTAGGTCATAGGCTGGGGAAATAAGTAAATGGGGAAAAAAAGAATATATACATAGAAAATTACTGTGGTCACATGGAGGATCAAAACACATACTCAGAAGACAACAAAATAAAAGATTCTGTATCCAAAACCTCCAAGAAAAATAAGAATTGGTATCAGTCTCTGGAAGAGTTCTAAAAAATTTTTGAAAATCAAGTAAGGGAGGTAGAGGAAAAATTGGGAAGAGAAATGAGAGTGATTCAGGAAAATCATGAAAACCATGTCAACAGCTTGATCAAGGGAATACAAAAAAAACTTGAAGAAAATAACATGTTAGAAAACCAGTTTAGGTCAAATGGAAAAAGCAGTCCAAAAGGTCAATGAGAAGAAGAATGCCTTAAAAAGCAAAACTGGTCAGTTGGAAAAGGAGATAAAGAAAACTCTCTGAAAAAAACAACTCCTTCAAATATAGAATAGAGCTAAGAGAAGCTGATGACTTTTTGAGAAAAAACAAAACCAAAAGAATAAAAACTAGAAGAAAATGTGAAATATCTTATAGGAATATCTTATAGGAAAAGCAAGTAACTTGGAAAACAAATCCAGAAGAGATAATTTTAAAATTATTGGGCTACCTGAAAGTAATGACCAGGAAAATAACCTTGACTCCATTTTTAAAGAATTGCTTCAGGAAAATTGTCCGGATATACTAGTAGTGGAGGGTAAAACAGAAATTGAGAGAATCCGTTGATCACTTCCTGAAAGAAATCCCCCCCACCAAAATAAACCTCCCAAGAATATTATAGCCAAATTCCTGAACACCCAAGTCAAAGAGAAAATATTACAAACAACCAGAAATAAACAAATCAAATATCACGATGCCTTGGTCAAGATTACAGAGGACTTAGCAGCATCCATATTAAAGGCTCATAGGGCTTGGAATATGATATTCTGGAAGGCAAAAGAGCTTGGATTACTGTTTGTAATCCTACATGGAAAGATGATACTGATAACTCACATGAACATTCTCATTTATTAGAGCAATCAGAAGGAGCATATATAGATTAAAGGCACAGGAGAGAACTGAATATAAAGGTATAAAATATTATAAAGATGGAGTCAATGGCCAAAAAAAGGAATGTACTAGGAGAAAGGGATAAGAAAGGTAGAATGGGCTAATAAAAGCTTTTGCAATGGAATGGAAAGTGAAAGGGGGGGGGAGTGAATGATCCTTCATTCTCATTGGAAATGGCTCGTAGAGGAAACAACAGCAATCAATATGGTATAGAAATCTATCTTATCCTTGAGGAAAAAAGAAGAGGAAGGAGATGGGAGAAAGGGGATGAGGGGCATTGTAGAGGTAAGGGAAGATCATGGGAAAGCGTAGTCAGAGACAACACATTTTTTTTTTGCAGGGTGGTGGGGTTGGGTGACTTTTCCATGGTCATGGGACTAGGTTATTGTTGGGTATCTCAGGCTAGATTTGGGCCTGGGTCCTCCTGACTCCAGGCCTGGTGTCTGTTGTCCCACTTGGCTGCCCCACAGCACACTTTTGGGGAGAGACAAAGTGAAAGGAGAGAGAGAATACAATAAATGGGAGTAGAGAGGATTAGATGGAGGGAAATACAGATAGCAGTAGCAACTGTGGGAAAAATATTAAAGCAACTTCTTTGACTGACTTATGATAAAAATGTGATCCATCCCAGAGATAGAACCAATGTTATATGAAAATAGACTGAAGTACAGTTTTTTCTTTTTCTCTCACTTTATTTTTCCTGGGATTTCCTTGTCTTTGTTGGGGGGAGGGGAGATTTTGTTTATTTTTGCAACAAGACTATTTTTGCAGTGTGTAAATAAATAAATTTTAAAAAATTTATAAGACTTGGAAAGAGCCTGGGTCAAGTATAAGGGAAGAGTCCAATAACTCCAAGTTAAATGACCCTAAGTGGCTAGGAGAATGCTAATGCTTTCAAATGAAAAAGAGAAAGAGAGAAAAAGGATATTCTACAGAAAAGATAATGAGCTTAATTTTGTACTTTCTGAGTTTGGAGAAATCCAACAGTAAATTAGAAATCTGAGGCTTGCATTTGGGAGGAGAGGATTAGATAGAACTAGTGTTGTGGCAGTCATCTGCAGAAAATTAATTGATATTTGATGATTTGGGAATCAATAAGATAATCAAGAAAAAGAATCTACATTCCATAGAATATACAATCTTCAAATTACAAACTGTATAGGATGTTATTCTACAGAAGATGCAATCTACAACCTACAGAAAAGAAGAGTGTCAAATGTAGAATCTTGTAGATATCAACAATTTAAAGTTCATAAGGAAATTCAGAAAAAGAAACAAAGAAGTCATATCACAGAAGAGACAGTTAAGGGAAGGACATTAAGTTCAATCAAGAAGGAAGGACATTGAAGGTCACATATGTTCATTGATGGCAAGTAATATGATTTTTGTCATTATATCCAGTGCCTAGCAGAGTTCTTTGCCCAATGTAGTTGTGGTTTAGTGTCAGTTGCCATAGGGAGACAGAAGATAAGGACAAAAACAAATCATCTCATTTAGTAATAAAAGACTCACTGATAAAGGAATCAGGTCTTAAAGCATGTTGTTAATTACATTATTTGTGGTGGGGATCAATGATGGATTTAATCAAAAGGTCTGGCCTATGTTCCATATCCTTAACTCTGAAAATCATTTGTCATTGATTTGTCATTTCTTGTCATTCCCCAGGCCTGCTGAACCTCTTCCCTTAGTGGTGATTTTGTTTTTGAAGTTACTCACTTGAGAAGTAGCTTATTTAGGCTTAATTATTTGAATTTGTCACAAGAAGCAAGATACTTATAATTTCTCTATTTGTCCTAGTTTAGAGGTTTAATCACTTCAATATAACACATTTTGAATCTATTGATCCTTTGACCTGTAATTCTTGTCACCTATTCATTCTTCAAATCTAGATAATCATACTATCTAAGAGATAGCATAATGTAGAAACTACCCATCTTTTCTGTTCTGTCTTCTGCACTTCACTCTCCTTCACAAGGAAAACAGCAGCAGTGAGAATTGAGCAGTTCTTACTTTTCTTGGTTTTAATTAACAAGTGATCATAGAAATTATTTCTTCTCTTTTATATATTATTTCTAAAACCAAAAGACTATCTTTTGCTTGTCCTTAAGTTTTCTCATCAGCCTTAACTTAGGTGGTCCAATGAATAGGACATTGACTTGAAGTCAGGAAGACCTGAATTCAAATGCAACTTCAGAAACTTAAACTATCTTTGCTTCAGTTTCCTCATCTTTAAAATGAAGATAAGAGCACCTACATCCAAGGGTTGTTTTAAGGCTAAATGAGATGATAATATTGTAGAGTATGATTTAAACCTTAAAATGCTATGTGAATGGTAACTATTATTTTTTTTGCTAATAATTTCGGTGCTCTGATATATTTACTTGAAATATATGATGATTTTGTATTCATATTACATGCACTTGCTTTCATCTTCTATTCCTTTAAAAAATATAAATTGGATTATGAGTTCCCTTTGCTTGCACAATGGCCCACTTCTTTCCTTCTTCATAGAAATTTCAAATATTGATTGGAATAAAAAGCTTAGATGAGAAGAGGAAGTCTAAAATTTTCCAGTAATATACATATTTCATTCACTGAATGTGCTGATGAGAATACACAGAGTTGGTGAATGAGGAGAAAAGAAAAGATTTGGAATAGTCCATTGGAAAGGCTATAATAGAGAATCAATAAAAATGTGAATAAAAATATCACTGTATGACAGTTATTATTCAAAGTTAAATAGTACAGATTTTCAAGGATTGTTTGCATGATTCCTGGAGTTCCTCTAGGATCATTTCACAGATCATGAATGAAGCAGATGAAGGAAATGGTAATAAAAACTAATATTCATATAATACTTTAAAGATTTCCTCACCATATCATTTGTAGATAGATAGTATAAGCATTATCAACATTTAAAGATGAGGAAACTGAGAGTAAAGTAACTTGTTCAAGATAAAACCGCTATTATCAAATCTGGGATTTAATTTCAGGCTTTTGAGGGTTTTTTTGACTGCAAGTCAACTCTTTTGCTACATTTTGCTATCTCTTAGATAATATGATTATCTAGATTTGAAGGATAGATAGGTGAAAATAATTAAAGGTCAAAAGGATCAATAGATTCAAAATGTATTATTTTAAGTGGGTAAACCTCTAGATTGGGGAATGAAAATTGTCTCTTTTTATATTTTATTTATTTTTTCCAATAACTTGCAAAGGTAGATTTCTACATTCAGCCTTTTGTAAGCTTTTGAGATACATAGTTTTCAGGCATCCTCCCCATGGCAGCAAATCATCTGATATAGGCTGTATGTGTATGTTTAGCATATGTCCATATTGGAAATGTTGTGAAAGAGGAATTAGAATTAAAAGGGGAAAAACATGAAAAAGAAAAAAATGTAAGCAATTTTTTGATTGATAACTTTATTTTATTATTTTAGAAAAATTTTATTTGAGTTTTACAATTTCCCCCCATTCTTGTTTCCCTCCCCCCACCCCCACAGAAGGCATTCTATTAGTCTTTACATTGTTTTCATGATATATATTGATCTCAGTTGAATGTGATGAGAAAGAAATCATATCCTTATGGAAGAAAAATAAAGTATAAGAGATAGCAAAATTACATAATAAGATAATGGGTTTTTTTTTCTAAATTGGAGATCTTTGGTCTTTGTTCAAACTCCACAATTCTTTCTCTGGATACAGATGGTATCCTCCATCACAGATAGCCCAAAATTGTCCCTGATTGTTGCACTGATGGAATGAGCAAGTCCATCAAGGTTGATGATCACCCCCATGTTGCTGTTAGGGTGTACAATGTTTTTCTGATTCTGCTCATCTCACTCAGCATCAATTCATGCAAATCCTTCCATGCTTCCCTAAATTCCCATCCCTCCTTGTTTCTAATAGTGTTCCATCATATACATAAACCACAGTTTCTTAAGTCATTCCCCAACTGAAGGATATTCACTTAATTTCCAATTCTTTGTCTCCACAAACAGGGCTGCCATGAATATTTTTGAACAAGTGATGTTTTTGCCCTTTTTCATCATCTCTTCAGGGTATAGACCCCATAGTGGTATTGATGGATCAAAGGGTATGCACATTTTTGTTGCCCTTTGGGCATAATTCCAATTTGTTCTCCAGAAAGGTTGGATGAGTTCACAGCTCCACCAACAATATATTACTATAAGAAATGTTTGAAAAGTGAACATAGCATATGCTTTCTTCTGCTTTCAAGCTCCATAATTTATTTCCTGTGGACATGGATGTCATTTTCCATAACAGTTCTCTCAAGATTAGCCTTGATCACTCTTTCCATGATTTTTTAAAATCCAACTGCTCAAGATTTCTTATAAAATAATAGAATTCCATCATGTTCATACACCATAACTTGTTAAGCTGTTCTTCAATTGATAGGCATCTCTTTAATTTCCAATTCTTTGCCACTATAAAAAAAAAGAGAATGCTATAAATATTTTTGTACATGTGGGCCTTTTCCTCTTGTTTATGATATCTTTGGGTTACAGACCTAGTAGTAGTAGTAGTATTGCTGGATCAAAGGGTATGAACAGTTTTAAGGCTCTTTGGGAAGAGTTTCAGATTGTTCTCCAGAATGGTTGAATCATTTCATAGCATATTAGTGTGTCTCAATTTTCCCACACCCTCTCCATCATTGATCATTTTTCCCTATTTTTGTCATTTTAACCAATCTGATAAGTATGATGTTAGACCTCAGAGTTGTTTTAATTTGCATTTCTCTTACCAATAATGATTTTAGAATATTTTATGACTCTAGTTTTTATTTCTTTATCTGAAGAGTATCTCTTCATATCCTTTGACCATTTATCAATTGAAGAATGACTTGTATTCTTATAAATTTCACTCAGTTCTCAATACATTTTAAAAAATGATTTATCAGAAACACTAGCTATGAATTGTTTCACAGCTTTCTGCATTCTTTCTAATTCTGGTTTTGTTTGTGAAAAAAATTTATTTAATGTAGTCAAAATTCTCCATTTAAATTTTTTACTAATCTCTTCTTTGGTCATAAACTTCTCCCCACTCCCTATATCTGACAAATAGACTATTCATTGTTCTCCTAATTAGCTTATGCTATCACCTTTATGTCTTAATCCTGTCCCCATTTTGACCTTATCTTGGATGAAGGAAAAATGATTCTTGAACAGTATTGAATAGAATTGGGAGGTGAAAGAGGAATGGAGGAACCAAACATCATGAGGAGAGGAAAGAATTGGCATTAGGGGAACTGTGGAGTGAAAAGCAAAAAGAAAGGAGAAAGATCAATAAGAGAATTTTGGATTTAGTGGTTTTGTAGTTGAAGTAATTTCAAATGATGTCAAAGTCAAAGTATTTTTACTCTGATATTTGGCAAAAGGTGAATGGAAATGACTGTCATAGGAACTGAGGAGTTAAAAAAAATCTCTGAGGACTAGGTGTTAAAGGATAGAGATTTTGATTTCAACCAGGAAGATGAACTGGAAAGAGTAAGAGAAGCTGACTGATGCAGACTTCAAAATTATCAAGAAAATTTGGAGAATGGATCAGTAGATGATAATATTAAAGATCTGGAAAAGACAAAATGAACTTCAAATGAGAAATTGATTCTTGCTATTCTATTAGTTGGAGCTGGTAGAGTTGGCTACCCAGTTAAATTTTGGCAATGAGACAGACATTAAAGATCTGACATTATCTAGCATTTATGTACTATTTAATGTTTTCAAAGTGTTTTACATTCCTTATTTTATACTTACAAAAATCCTGGGAGGTGTGTACAATTATCCTCATTTCAAAAATGGATAAATTGAGATTCAGGGAATTCAAGTGACTTTGTTCAAGCTCACAAGGCTAATAAGTACATATTTCAACATTTGAATTCAGATCTTTCTGACACCAGTCCAATTCTCTGTCCGTTCTAACACCTAGCTAAAATTTTAGAGCAATAAAGTAAGAATGTGAGACTACATCAGAATGTAATGAAATGACATTTTCATTTGAAATTGTCCTAGATCATCCTAAACCTAAGGTATGCCTAAATGGCTTGATCACTTTTAGAGGCTTCTTAACAAACACAAATAAAAAACATGATTTTAAGATAAGCTCTATTGCATTCAAATTGCTTCTCAAAAGTATTTAATAAATTCATAATAAATAATAAACAAATAAAAAGTTTATGATAAATAAACTCTTCCTCTTTTTCTTTGTATTCTTCTTCCTCCTCCTTCTCATCATCAAGCAAGACTAAACCATACATTGGCTATGACCAAACATGTGAGTCCGATTTTGTATCTTGAGGTGATCACCTATTTGAAAGGAGATTGGTAGCATGGTTCATTTTCAGTCCTCTGAAGTTGTAGCTGGTTGATCAAAGTTCTTAAATCTTTCAAAATTGATTTTTAGTTTCTATTTGGGGATTACAGTTTCCAAACCATATGTGACCTATCAGCTGAATGAAGGGGGAGTACCATCAAGAAGGCCAAAGAAGGAGTCTTCTAATTTATACAGGTCTTCCCAGGTTTCTATTATTTCATCCATTTTTATTGTTATAATGTAATAATATTGTACTGCATTTACATGTCATAATATATCACAGAAACTCCTGATCTATTTTATCTGAGATCTGGTTAATGAGCTCTGTATTGTTCTAGGATCTCAAAATTAGATCAGACTAGAACCCTGTTGATATACATGGAATGGTCTGATCCATTGTACCTCTTAATTATTGACTTCCCAGTATGAATTCTGTAGGTATGGTCAGAACAGCACAACTATACCCTCCAAATGTCCTTAGCAAACCCTTGATCCTAGCATTCACCTCTCTGTTCCTGGTATACAACTTTAGACTCTAGGTTTTGCTGTATTGTCCTTTATGATTTGATTGAGCCTAGGAATCCAGTATATTGAATCACTTCTTAGCTTTCCTACATATTTTGACCCCTATATTAGAGTTTTAAAAATTTAACATGAAGAAAACTCTTAGCAAAGGTTGATAGAAAAGAGGAAAGAACTTTCATGGTTTTCTAGCCTGTTTCTGAAATGCATAGTAAATTACGAGTTTTCAGATGGGCTTGGAATAAGGAAGATTCATTTGGATTCAGATTATTAATTAATTGTGTGATCCTAGGTATGTTTCTTCACTCACCCTGTTTGCCACAGACCTTCAACTGTAAAAATGGAGCTTGATAAGAAAATGGCAAACCTTTCCAGTATTCTTGCCAAAAAAGCAAACAACAACAACAACAACAACAACAAACCCAAATGGGGTCACAAAGATTTGAACCTGACTGAAATGACTCAGTGGCAACAGCAGCACTTGTAATTCAGGTTATGAGATTCACAGTCTTCCTAATAACATCTAATTTGCTTATAGTATCATCCATGCTCCAATTTTGTGCTTGTCCTGCTATATAGTGTGAGATTTTAGTCTATGTCTCATTTCTTCCAAACTGCTTTTCAGTATTCCAGGAATTCTTTTTAAGTAGCAATTACTTCTCAAAATCTTTGAATTTATCAAATAGACTCCTATAGTTATATACTATTGAGTATTGTGTATTTAATCTATTTCATTAACCCATCACTCTATTTCTTTCTCTTTTTTTTTTGTTTTGCGAAGCAGTGGGGTTAAGTGACTTGCCCAAGGTTACAGTCAGTTAATTATTAAGTGTCTTAAGTCTGGATTAGAACTCAGGTCCTCCTGACTCCAGGTCTTGTACTCTATCCACTGCACTACCTAGTAGTTCCATCACACTATTTCTTAACCAGTAACAGATTGTTTTGATGATTACTGATTTCTGATATAGTTTGAAATCTGATATCAGTAATTCACCTGTCTTCACATTGTTTTCATTGACTCCCTTAACATTTATTGACCTTTCATTCTTCTAGATGAATTTCACTATTATTTTTTCTAGACCTACAATATAATACTTTTGTAGTTTGATTCTTAAGGCACTGAATAATTAAATTAATTTAACAAGTTTTATCATTTTTATTATAAAGATTTGGCTTACCCATGGGTAATTATTATATCTCCAGTTATTAGATCTGTTTTTGCTTTTATTTTTGTGTTCATATAGTTCCTGGGTTTGCCTTGGCTATACTCCACAAGTTTTATGGTTGTCATGTTGCTCTCATTTTTAAATGAAAGTATTGGTTGTTTCAATGATTTGTCTTTGGGATGAAACTATTTAACTTCTAATTAATTTTTAATCTTGATTTCAAAGGCCCTTCATTGAATTTAATTTCTATTTCCAAAAAGGCAATAAAAAGGTCCCAAAAACATACTTTTAACATTTCTACTCTTCAGCATTTGATTATGAGGTTTTTAATGTCCTAATATATAGTCAATTTATATACAGATGAGAAAAAAGGTATATTTCTATTCAATTTCTTCAGAGTTCTATCATATCTAACTTTTCTAAAATTCTGTTCATCTACTTAATCTATTCCTTATTAATTTTATAGTTAGATTTACCTAGATAAGAATGGGGAATGTTGAGATCTCCCAATAATATAGACCCTCCACTGTCTTTTCCTCCTGTAACCCATTTAATTTTTCCTTTAAGAGTTTGGATGTTCTGTCATTTGACACATGTAATTTTGCTAATGATATTACTTCATTATCTTCATCCTTTAGCAAAATCAAGTTTCCCTGATTTTCTACTTTAATTAGGTCTGGTTTTGTTTTTACTTTATGAGATCATGTTTATTACTCTTGCCTTTTTTGCCTCAACTGAAACAAAATGGATTCTGTTTCAGTTTTAATTTAATTCTATGTGTCTATTTCAAAATATTTATTTAATAAAAAATTTATTGTAAGATTCTGGTTTTTAATTTATCCTGCTACCTGCTTCCATTTTATGGGTGAGTTCATCTCATTTACATTCACAGTCATAATTATTATGTATTTTCTACTATCATTTTTTTCTTTTTTTTCCATCTCTTGCTTTTTTTCACCTTGTCTCTTCTCATAAATCAGCTTGTTTCTAATCACTAATTCCCTTAATCCACTTTTCCTTTTATAACCTACCACTTTCTTTTATCTCCTTCCCCTCATATTACCCTCTTGGGTAAGATAAGTCTCTATATCTAACTGAGTATGTATTTATACTTTTCACTCATTAAACCAATAACAATGAGAATGAAATTTAAGTATGGCCACTACTTTCCATCTTCCCCTCTACTGTAAAAGCTCTTCTTTGTGCTTCTCTTTTTATGTGAGATAATTTCCCCATTTCCCTCTCCATTCTCCACTTCTCTTAATTGCTTTTTCACACCCCTTCATTTTTTTAGATGATCTCAACATAATTGACCTTTCTTATACTCTCTGTTTATATAGACTCCTTCCACTCCCTAAAATGATACAGTTTGGGGCAACTCGGTGGTACAGTGGATAGAACACCAGCCCTAGAGTCAAGAGGACCTGAATTCAAATCTGACCTCAGACACTTAATACTTACATAGCTAGATGACCTTAGAAAAGTCACTTAACCCCATTACCTTGCAGAACCCCCCCCCCCAAAATGATATATTTCTTAGGACTTACATGAATCATCTTCTAACATAAGAAGTTTAATTTTATTTTTTTAAACTTTAATTCATTTGCTTGAATTAATTAATTTTAATTTTATTAAATCCTTTATGATTTCTCTTTCATGTTTACCTTTTTATGCTTTTCTTGAGTATTTTTGAATGTCAAATTTTCTAATCAGTTCCTTGTTTTTTTTCTATCAGAAATGCTTAAATTTTATGCAATTTATGCAATTCAATGACCATCTTTCCCCTTGAAGAATTATATTCAGTTGTACTGGGTGTGTGTGTGATCCTAATTCCTTTGCTTTCCAGAATATAATACTTAGTCCTCTGTTTCTTCAATCTAGAAGCAACTAAATCTTATGTAGTCCTCTATTATATTTGCTGTATTTTTCTCTTTGAACTGGGAGCTCTGGAATTTGACCATAATATTCCTAAGTTTTTAATTATGAGCTCTCTTTCATAAGATAATTGTAGAAGTCTTTCCATTTTTGTTTGCCTCCAATTTTTAGATTTTAAGGTGGTTTTCTTTTATAATTTCTTCAAATATGATACCTAGACTCTTATTTTGTCATAACTTTCAGATAACTCAATAATTCTTAAGTTATTTCTCCTTGGACTTCTGGGGCTAAACCAAGATGGTGACATAACACTAGCATGCTCCTAGAGCTTTTTCCTACACAATGTTGAATGAAGCCTCTACACAGACATTAAAGTTACAGATCCCACCAAAAAGAGCAAAACAAGTTCTCAACTTTAGACATTGTGGAGGATCTTCAGTGGAAGTCTTCCTCTTTGGGAAGGGGGGAGGAAGAAGAAGTAAACCCAGGTAGGTGGGAGAGTGGGAAGCCAGCAGGAAGCTTATAGCCATAGCACAGCACAGGTCTTGATAGCTAGACAGCAGTCCAGGTCCCAGCTCAGCTAAATAGCAGGCTAGCAGGGAAGGTCCTAACACCAGACAAAGTCTGAGCCCTGAGAATAGTGGAATAATAGATAGTACTGGGTAGGGAACAAATTACTGCATAGGCAAAAATCTGGACATAAAGAAGGCAACAAACTTCTGCATAGGCAACATCTTGGAAAGTAATAAGCCAGGGACCAGACCCCAGTCTCAACACAAAAAGCTTGGAGCTATACTCCCTATATCCCAGGAATAGACCTCAACTATCAAAATAAACAAAAAACTAAAAGACTTAACCATAGAAAGTTATTATTCAGATAAAGATGATAAAAATGCTATCTCAAAAGAAGGAAGCAGTGACAAATTACCTACATGGGAAGTCTCAAAGGACTTTAATTGAACTCAGATTCAAACTTCATGGAAGAGCTTAAATAGTCCCTGAAAGAATACAGAGAACACCTCCAGAAAGAGACCCCAGAATTAAAACTCCAAGGACTATCATAGCCAAATTTCAGAATTCTCAACTGAAGGAGAAAATACTTGCAAAAAACCAAAAAGAAGCAATTTTAAAATAAAGTAAGCACAATTAGAATTACACAGTACTTATCACTTTTAACATTAAAGGATTTAAAGAGCTTGGAATTTAATATTTCAGAGAGCAAAAGATCTTGGATTACAACCAAGAATTAACTACCCTACAAAAATCAGCTTATTCTGTCAAGGGTAAAGATGGAAACTCAATGACATAGTGGACTTCCAAAGTTTTCTGATTGAAAAACCAAAACTGAACTGAAAATTTGATTTTCAAATACAAGAATCAAGAGATACATAAAAAGGTAAATGAAAAGGGAGAAAAAACAAATGCCTGTCAAGAACACAAAACTCTTTTACAAGGGAAGATAATACTTGTAACTCTTCTTTTCTTTTTCATTTTTTTTTAAATTTAAGGCAATGGGGTTAAGTGACTTGCCCAAAGTCATACAGTTAGGCAATTATTAAGTGTCTAAGGTTGGATTTGAACTCAGGTACTCCTGACTCCAGAGCCAGTGCTCTATCTACTATACCACCTAGCTGCCCCCAACACCTGTAACTCTTGAGAATTATATTTCTTTTAGGATAATAAAAAGGTTGAATTTAGTTGAAGGGAATGTATTTAGAGGATATGAGTATGTTTGGTTCCTGTCCTTCACTAACAAAGATCAGAAAGACATCACTATGTTTGAGCCAAATTATGTGTCCAAATGTGACTGAGCAGACCAATACAAACTCAAAAATGCCCATGTGAACACTCTAAACATATATATATATGTATATATAAATATACATATATATATATATATATATAATTTTTTGAGGTGTTTGAATTCTGCCTTACTCATCGAGCACAGCACCCCTCAGATGAGGGGTTTTTTTTTAGTTTTTTTTCCAAGGCAGTGGGGTTAAGTGGCTTGCCCAAGGCCACATGGCTAGGTAATTATTAAGTGTCTGAGGTCAGATTTGAACCCAGGTACTCCTGACTCCAAGGCCAGTGCTCTATTCACTGCGCCACCTAGCCGCCCCCACACCCCTCAAATGAAGGCATGCCATACTAGATGGTCCTATGCCAGTGTCTCCCATGCTATATAATCAATTCTAAAGTTCCTAAGAGAGACTTTCAGGATGTTCCAGTGCTTAGTGTATTTAGAGGCTCTATACATAGTTAAATGAACAAGTAACCTTACATTACTAGATGCTTTCATTAAGGAGGGTTTACTACAATATGTATATGTATGTATCATGTATATCATACTTTAAGTGTTCTTTTAATCATGATGTTATTTGTGTTCTGGTAGGATATATATATTTTTTTAAATTTAAGGCAATGGGGTTAAGTGACTTGCCTAAGGTCACATAGCTAGGTAATTACTAAGTGTCTGAGGCCGGATTTTAACTCAGTCACTCCTAACTCCAGGGCCAGTGCTCTATACACTGAGCCACCTAGCTACCCCCCCTCCTGGTAGGATATTTACAATAAAGATTTCCCTTGTATATATACATATATATGCCCATGTATATATACATATATATATATATATATATATATATATATATATATATATATATATATGGAGAGAGAGAGAGAGAGAGAGAGAGTACAATAGGGACAGTGATCTTGCCTTAATCCATACTTTAGTTAACAAGGGTTATAGTGCCACGGTTGAAGGTTGAAGTGCTAAAGGGACAGCAGGAGAGAGCCAACCTGATATTTTGGTTGGGAAAAGTTGTAGGGCTAAGTTTGGAGTCCTATAGAGAGGATGGGTTAGGGTGTAATTAGAGGTACTGGACATGAAAAGATAATGAATTGATTTTGCTTTGCTTGATGCTTAGGCTACAATTGAAGGGAGTATGCTTAGGGAAGGGGAAGGTATAAATGGTTCATAAATGATTTGGTTTTGCATTATGCTTTGGTTCATGAGGATTGTTTGTCCAAGGAGGTACTTGAAAAGGGAGTGAAATAAAACAACTATAATTTGATATGATTTATGCCTCTTAAGAAGTGTTGTTCTAATGAGACAGAAAAGGGGAGGGTACTTAATGACTATGAGTCAATGCTGCTTATCAAACAATCAAGTCTTTGAGAATCAGTGTTTGAGAATGATACTTCTATCACAACAGATAAAAGGAGTATATTTTGATAAAGGGGTTGTAAGTGCAGGATAGGATTAAAAACAAAAAAGGACTATACTAGGAGAAGGCTAGGCATTAGTGAGTAAATAACACCAGATGAAGAGACAAAAGAGACCTATAATTGTTGTAGGAAAGAAAGGAGAGTGTAATCTCAATAGATTTGGCCCAGAGAGGTAATAAAATACATTCCCAATTGGGTTTAAAAATTTATCTTACCCTACAGGGAAGTAGAGAGGAAAGGGAAAGAATGGGGAGGAATGGAGTGATAAAAGGGAAAGTGAAGGTAAAAGTAAAGTTAAAGTTAAAATTTAAAAGAAAACTTAAAGGGGAAAGGATCAAAAACATTGGTGAAATAAGAGGAAAGAAAAATGTGTAAACCAGGAAAGATAGCATGGAGAGAAATAGAGAATTAGTCATCTTAAAGTAAATATGAATGGGATGAACTCTCTCATAAAACAACAGATTAGCAGAATGGATAAAAATGCAGAACCTTTCAAGATGTGATATATAAGAAGCACATTTGAAGCAAAGAGATATATTCAGGGAAAAGGGAAAAGGCTGGAGCAAAATATATTATGCTTAACTGGAAGTAAAAAAAAATCAGAGGTAGCAATCCTGGTCTTTGACAAAGCAAAAGCAAAAATAGATCTCATTAAATGGGATAAGGAAAGAAACTACATCTTTTAAAATAGCACCACAGGCAATGAAGTTATATAATTATTAAACATCTATGACCTAGTGGTTAGCATCCAAATTTTTACAGGAGAAGCTGAACAAATTACAAGAAGACATAAACAGCAAAACTATAGTAGGGGACTTCAGCCTCCCTCTCTCAGAACTAAATAAATCTAACCACAAAATAAACAAAAAAGAAGTTAAGAAGATGAATAAAATCTTAGAAAATTTAGATATGGTAGCTCTCTGGAGAAAAACTGATAGAAAATAATACCCCCTTTTCTCTGAAATATATGGCACCTATACCAAAACTGACCAAGTACTAGGGCATAAAAACCTTTCTGTCAAATGCTGAAAGAAAAAATAAATGCGTGCTTTACAAATCATGATGCAATAAAAATTACATGTAATAAAGGGTCAAGGAAAGATAAAACAAAAATTAATTGGAAACAAAATGAACTAATTTTAAAGAATGAGTGAATCAAACAACAAATCACAGAAATTATCAACCATTTCAGTCAAGAAAATGATAATAATGAGACCTCATATCAAAATTTATGGGATGCAGCCAAAGCAGTATTTTAGGGATTTTTTTAGTTTATTTTTGATCTGCATAATATATATATATATATATATATATATATATATATATATATATGTGTGTGTGTGTGTGTGTGTGTGTGTGTGTGTGTTTTGCAAGGCAATGGAGTTAAGTGACTTGCCCAAGGCCACACAGCTAGGTAAGTATTAAATGTCTGAGGTGGGATTTGAACTCAGGTCCTCCTGACTCCAAGGTCAGTTATCTACTGTGCCACCTAGCCACCCCCAAGCAGTTTTTAGGAGAAATTATATATCTCTAAATATTTATATGAATAAAATGATAAAGAGAAGATCAATAAATTTAGCATGCAACTTTAAAAGTTAGAAAAACAACAAATTAAAGATCACCAATTAAATACAAAATAAGAAGTTCTGAAAATCAAAAGAGAGATTAATAAAATTAGAAGTAAGGAAGGATTGATCTAATAAAATTAAGAGTTGATTTTATGAAAAACAATAAAATACACAGACCTTTGGCTAATCTGATTTAAAAGAATAGAAAGAAAATCATCAAATTACTAGCATTGAAAATGAAAAGGATGAACTCACCACCAAGGAGGAGGAATTTAAAGAGATAATTCAGAGCTATTTTGCCTAACTGTATGCCAACAAATTTGACAACCTGAAGGAAATGAATGAATATTTACAAAAATAGGAACTACAGGGGTGGCTAGGTAGCGCAGTGGATAGAGTACTGGAGTCAGGAGGACCTGAGTTCAAATCCAGCCTCAGACACTTAATAATTACCTAGCTGTGTGGCCTTGGGCAAGCCACTTAACCCATTGCCCTGCAAAAAACTTAAATATGTATATATATATATATATATATATATATATATATATATATGTAAAGAAAATGCTTAAATAACCCCATTCAGAAAAAAAAATAAAGAAGTCAACCATAAACTCCTAAGAAAAAAGTCTCCAGATCCATATGAATTTTCAATTGAATTCTCACAAACTTTTAAAGAACAATTAGTTTCAATTCTACATAATTGTTCTACCAATATGGTGCTGATATCTAAATAACAGTTGCCAAAATAGACAAAGAAAATTATAGCCCAATCTCTGATGAATAATGATAAAAAATGTTAAATAAAATTTTAGCAAAGAGATTACAAAATGTTTTTACCAGGATAATATGCCATGATCAAGTAGGTTTTATGGTAGGTAATGGTGTTTCAATATTAGGAAAACCATCAACATAATGGAATATATCAATAACAAAACCAACAGAAATCATATGATTATCTCAATAGATGCTGAAAAAAAACCTTTGACAAAATCAGCACTACTATTCAATATATGATTAGAAATATTAGCTTTAGTAGTAAGAGAAAAAATAAATTAAAAGAATTAGAATAGGCAATGAGGAAGCAAAACTTTTACTCTTAGCAGATGATGATGGTATACTTAAAGATGCCTAGAAAAAGTACTTAAAACAATTAACAACTTCAGCAAAGTAGCAGGGTATAAAATAAATCCACATTAATCATCAGCATTTCTATATGTGAACAACAAAGTCTAAGGGCAAGAGAACAGAAGGGAAATTCCAATCAAAGCAAGTATAGACCACATTAAATTCTTGGGAATTTATCTCCAAAGACAAACCCAGAAACTGTATCAACACAATTACAAAATACTTTTCACTCAAATAAAGATAAATCTAAACAATTGGAAAAATATCAATTGCTCATGGTTAGGCCAAGTCAACATAATAAAAATGGCAGTCCTACCCAAATTAAATTACTCATTTAGTACCATACCAATCAAAATAATATAAACTTATTTTACAGAGCTAGGAAAAAATAGCAACAAAATTAATCTGGAGCAACAAAAGGTCAAGAATATCAAGGGAACTATTAGAAAAAAATGCAAAGGAAGGTGGCCTAGCTGTACCAGATCTAAAACTATACTATAAAACAGCAGTCATCAAAACTGCCTGCTACTGGTTAAGAAATAGAGTAATGGATCAGTAGATTAGGATAGGTGCAAAAGAAACAGTAGTAAATTCCTATACTAATCTATTGTTTGACAAACTGAAAGACATTAACTGCTGGGAAAACTTTTGCCCCAAACTCACACCCTATACCAAAATAAGATCAAAATGGGTCCAGGATTTAGAATTAACAGGAGATATAGACCTCTTAACAGATCAAGAAATACTCTGTCAGATCTATAAGAAGGGGAGAAATTTATGACCAAACAAGAAATAGAGTACATTATAAATTGAAAAATGGTTGATTTTTGACTATATTAAATTGAAAAATTTTTGCACTAATGAAATTAAGGCAGCCAAGATTAGAAGGAAAATGGAAAGCTTGAAAAACATTTTCACAGCTAAGAGTTCTGATAAAATTCTAATTTCTAGAATAAATATATAATAAAATCAAATTTATCACTTACAGGCCATTCTTCAGTTGAAAATTAGACAATGAATATGAATGGGCAGTTTTCAAATGAAGAAATTAAAGCCATACATAATCATATGTAAATAGTGCTCCAAATCATAATTGTTTAGAGAAATGCAAATTAAAATAACTATGAGGTACCACCCCACATCTATCAGATTGGCTTAGATGATAAAAAAGGGAAACCAATCAATAATTACATAGGTTGGAGGGAAGATTGGGACATTAATGCATTCTTGGTGGAATTGTGAACTAATCTAATCATTCTAGAGAACAATATAGAACTAGGACCAAAGAACAATAAAACTGATCAAATCATTTGATCCAGCAATACCAATGCTAGGCCTATATCCTAATGAAATCATAAATAATGGGGAAAGTCCCACATGTTCAAGAGTATTTATAGCAACTCCTTTTTGTAGTGGCCAAGAATTGGAAACTGAGGGGACACACATCAACTGGGAAATAGCTGAACAAATTATGGTGTATGAATGATATGGAGTACTATCACTCTATAAGAAATCATGAGCCTTCATATTTTAGAAAAGTATGGAAAGAATTACACAAATTGATGATGAGTGGAAAGGAACAGAGCATTGTACACATGAACAACATTGTGAGCCGACCAACTATGATGGATACAGCTCCTTTCAGATATTCAGAGGTCTAGGACAATCCTTGGAGACTTGTTATAGGCAATGCCATTCACATCCAGAGGAAAACAAAACTAAACCAACCCCCCCCACCCCAAAACCCCATTGAATCTGAATGGATACTATATTCACTTTTTTTTGCGTTTTTGTTTTTTCAAGACAATGAAGTTAAGTGACTTGCCCAGGTTCAGAAAGCTAGGCAATTATTAAGTGTCTGAGGCTTGATTTGAACTCAGGTACTCCTGACTCCAGAGCCGGTGCTCTATCTACTGCACCACCTAGCTTCCCCTATATTCACTTTTTCAAAACTTCTCTTATGTTTTTCTTTCCTATACCATATTTTTCTTTTTCTTCCTTTTGTCCTAATTCCTCATACACAAAATGATTAATATACAAAACGTGAAGCACAAATGAACATGTTCAACTTTTACTAGACTTTTTTTTTTGCCACCATGAGTGGAGATGAGTGGAAAGGGGTCCAAAATTTGAAAAAAAAAATATTACATAAAGTTATTGAATTCAAGTTTTATTCATCATGAAATCCAAGGACCTTCTGCTCATAGCATTCAGGCATCTTTTGGGCAAGTCTTGTGCATGGGTACATGCTTCGTCTGTTCTATTTCAGGAACTTGAAGCACCAATTGTATCCTCCTTTGAAATCAGTAACTTCATTTTCATCAGCAATTCTTCTTGTCTCATGCTGAGCCATCTTTTTGAACACAGGAATTCCAATTACCCTCTACTCTTGAAACCATCTCTTTAATTCCCTCTCTAAACTAGGCCATTTGGCTGACTTGCTTCTCATAGACCTTCTTTTGTCATTGCATTTTCAGTAGGGTTTCTTCTTCCTGTAGCCAATCTCGGATTGTTTTCTCATTTGAAAGAGGACCAAACTTATATTCAGCAGCACTATTTCCATCCACTTTTGCAAACATTTGAAATCAGTAATGTACAAAAATCTTTTCTGAGCCATTTCTGGGCATAATATGGCAAAAAGTAACCAGTATACTGGGAATAAATGCAAAATGATGAGCACAAAGATAAGTGTGAAAAAATGGGAAATGCAAGTAAAAAAATCTACAGTCATTGAATAAGATACTCCCAGTTTTTAGACCCCAAAGTTTTTGAAAAAGGGTGAGTCTTATACATGGGGAAATATGGTAAATGTTTTCAATTTGCTATCTTCCTCTGAATTTCAGGTCTTGTTTTTCCCTGCCTTTTATATTCCAATTCTTTTTTTGTTTGTTTGTTTGCTTATTTTTCTAGCCTATTCTGCTCACCTAGGGGCCAGTGGTGCTGTACCAAACTTTAACTGTTTTTAAAATTCAGTTTCCAAAGTTATTTCTGGAGGTCTCAAAGTTTTTGGTGCTTCTAAGGTGGTGTGATCTTGGGAAAGGTGTGGCAACTGCTTCACTAGTCTGCATTCTAGTATTTAAACAGGAAAAGCCCCTGCCTCCCTGCTACCATAAATACTCTTTAGGTCCTGGAACAACAATAAGTCACCTCTTTCCATGTAACTATCCCCAGCTGCATCTCTTCATTCTGGAACCATGACTCAGAACCATGAAAGGGCAAATGAAGTTCCCAAACAGCACCAGGTCCTGTACCCAGTGCCAGCAAAAAATCCCCAATAATCTCTTTCTGAGCAGTTGTACAGACTTCATACTTTCTTTGCACTGAAATCTCTAACTGCCATTGTCACTACTTCCAAGGGCCACCATTAGTATTGCCCCTGTGTGAACTTCAGACTAGACCCCACTCCAGGTGTGTGAAAGGAAGAGAGCAAAATTTGACAACTGATTGGATACATGGGTTAAACATGAATGAAAAATCAAGGATGGCACTACGTTTTTGAACTTCAATGACTGGAGGTGGGGCATAAGGGAGATAGTAGAAGAAGGGTCATTTTGCATGAAGACTTTGTTTTTTGCATATGATGAGTTTGAGATGCATGGGATACATTTAGGTTAGGCACACAATGATATGTGAAGCCATAGGAGCAAATGAAAGTACCAATTTAGATATCATAGAAAGAAAAAAAATAAGAGAATGTAGGACAGAGATTGGTGGTGGCAAAATGGTGAGGAGGTGACAGGAAGATGCATTGGTAATGGGAAAAAAAAAGGAAAATCCAGCAAAGTAGAAAAAGAAGCAGAAGAACCAAGAGCCCCTAAACCTAGAAAGTGGAGACTATCCAGACAAAACAAGTCATCAGCAGTGTCAAAATCTCTAAAGAAATTAAGATATGAAGATAAGGATCAAGAACATTACATTAGACTTGGCAATTAAACAATTTTTTAGAAATTAATTTCTAATCATGTAAATGATAATGTAAAACAGAGAAAATTGAAGTTACCAGTATAAATTGCTTTTTAAAGAAATTTAACTGGGAAGGAAGAAGTATGGGATTATAGACAGTAGAATTAGTATTATAAAAAGATTTATTCATTTTATTTTTATTTTTAATTATATGTAAACAAATTTTTAACATTTCTTTAAAAAAATTTTAGTTGTACTTTTTTCCCTCCCTCTCTCCTTACCCTCCTTGAGAAGATGAGTAATTCTATAAAGATTATAAATGTATAAATACTATGAAAGATTATAAATGCAAAAAATCTTCATCATAACCATCTTTCAAAAGAAAACACAGACCAAATAAAGAATAATACATTCATTTGCCAACAGTTCTTTTTCAGGAGGTAGATAGCATTTTTTGTCATAGGTCCTTTTGAACTTTTTTAGTATATAATTTTATTGATAATAGCTAAGTTATTTTCAGTTGATCATCCTACAGTATTGTTGTTACTATGTACAATGTTTTCTTGGTTCTGCTGCTTTCATTTTGTAGTAGTTTATGTAAATCTTCCTTGGTTTTCTGTTAGGGTCCTGCTGGTCAATTCTTATAGCACAATAGTATTCCATCACAATCATATATCATAACTTGTTTATCCACTTTCCTATGGATGAGCATAAATTCATCTTCCTATTCTTTGGCACTACAAAAAAAGTGACTATAAATAATTTTGTATATATAGATCATTTTGTTTCTTTGACCTTTTGGATCTTTTGGAATTGGAAAATGGAGTTTTGCTTAAAATAATAAAGTATTTATCTAAAACCACCAACAAGCATTATCTATAAGAGGAATAAGCCTTTCCAGTAAGCTGGGTGAAGCAAGGATGCCCATTATCACACTATTTATTCAATATTATTTTAGAAATAGTAGCCACAATAATAATAAAAAGAGAAGAGATTGAAAGAATTAAAATAGACAATGAGGAAACAAAACTTTCAGTCTAGCACATAATATGATGACATATATTTGGGGAATCCAAAAGAATCAACAAAAAACTAAATAACAACTTCAGTAAAGTTGCAATATATAAAATAAATCCACATAAATCATCAGCATTTTCCAAAAGACCTAATAGTGGTATTCCTGGGTATATGCACAATTTTATAGCATTTGGGCATAATTTCAAATTACTCTCCAGAATGATTTCCAACTGTTCCAAAGGTGCATTAGTGTTCTTATTTTTTCATGATATCTCCAATATTGTTTTCCATTTGTGTCTCATCTGATAGCTATGAAGTAGTACCTCAAGTTATTTTAATTTGGATTTTCTAATCAATATGGATTTGGAGTATTTTTATTTTATAAATGGTTTCTTTGATTTTCCTCTGGAAACTTCCTATTACTATCCTTAGACTATCAATTGATTAATATTCTTATAAAAGTGATTGCTTTCTACATATAGGAATTTAAGAAATAAAGTCTTTATCAAACACTTTTTCCCAATTTCCCACTTTCTTTACTGCATTGGTTTTCTTTCTGCAAAAAACATTTCAATTTGATGTAATCAAAATTATTCTTTTTATATCCTGTAAAGGTTCTTTTTCTTTTGTCGCACATTCTTCCCTTTCCTATGAATCTGACAGGTAAAATATTCCATGCTCCCCTATTTTACTTATAATATTCCAATTTATGTTCATTTTGGCCTTATCCCAGAATATAGTATAAGATGTTGGTCTATACCTAGTTTCTGCTAAACTACTTTTCAGTTTCTTGTCCCCAAATCTTGAATCTTTTGGTTTCTCCAACACTAGATTACTATAGTTATTTATTACTATGTATGTTGTACCTAATCTTTTCCTCTGATCCACCACTCTTTCTTAGCCAGCACCAGATTGTTTTGATGATCACTGCTTTGTAATGCAGTTTGACATCTGGTACTGCTAAACTACCTTCTTTAACATTTTAAAAGCTGATTTCTTTGTTATTATTGACCTTTTGTTCTTCCATATGAATTTCATTATTATTTTTCTACTTTGTAAAATTGAGGTGGGTTGATTTAATTGGTATAGTACTGAATAAGTAAATTATTTTAGGTAGATTTATCATTTTTATTATATTGCTCCAGTCTGTCTATGAACAATTAATATTTCTCCAGTATTTAAGATTTAACTTTTTGAGATAAGTGTTTTGTAATTCTTTTCATATAGTTCCTGACTTTGTCTTGGCAGGTAGATTCCCAAGTAGTTTATATTGTCTATAATTGTTTTATATAGCATTTCTCTTTTTATTTCTTTCTGTTGAATTTTGTTGGTTATATGCATAAATGCTTTGATTTATGTATATTTATTTTATACCTTTCAACTTTGCTGAAGCTATTTAGTTCTCTGTTTCTTTTTGATTCCCAAAATATGCCATCATATTGTCTGCAATAGTAATAGTTTTGTTTCCTTATTGCCTATTTTAATTCTTTCAATTTCTTTTCCTTTTCTTATTACTATGGCTACCATTTCTAGAACAATATTGAATAAATAGTGTGATAATGGACACTAGTAGTTATGTTGTGAGCCCTTTTCAGGACTACTTTCTACTTTTTAATGTTTACCTGATCCATCTAATTTTGACCTGTGGTTTCAAGAAGTTGTAACACCCTGGCAAAACATTTCAGTAGAGGGGCTAAACCAATTTAAGGGTAAACAAGGGGCCTCACATGAATTAGTGAGTTAAGGGAATGTCTTCCCCATGCCTTCAGACTTTCCCTGGTGGAATAGGCAGATAAGAATAATTTGTTCCAATGAGAACAAATGCCTTTATGGCAGCTGAAGCAGGTGCTGTGGAGCATCAGCTTTGTAATGCTCCCCTTCCCTGTGGAAACTCCAGAAAAATATGCATCTCTGTCTGGCCTTTTTTTACTAACCTGATTTCACTCAGGCCTGTTATTTGCATATGATACCTACTGCGTTCTCTTGCAACAAGAGTTGTTTGTCTTTCAGGTCTACTATATTTTGTGTTATCTTAACTGCATATTCTATATACCAATGGTGAGTGGAATCATCTTTGTAGAAATTTCTGTACATTTTTTGGTGTTTTGACTGCAGGGTGGGATCCCCAAATTGCCATGGATATCTGGTAAGCAGCTAATTTTAGAGCAACTTCTCTAGCTTCTTCCTCACACCAATATGCCAGAAGAGGACAAACATAATTCTGGGTGACTTTAATGCTAGTGTAGATTAAGACTACCAGACATGGCAGGGAATTCTTGGGAGGAATAGAATTGGAAACAGCAACAGCAATGGTGATTTTACTGAAGACTTGTACATCTCATGATCTCATCACCAACAATATCTTCCATTTACCTAAATGGAACAAAACTTCATTGAATGAATCTTTACAGAAAACAATGGCCTTTAATGAATTTTGTCATTGCAAGGAAAAGAGACAGAGAGGATGCGATAGTGATGAAGGTTATATGTGATACAGAGTGCTGGAATCATAGAATTTTCCTCTTGCAACTAAATATTTGCATTTCAGAATGCAGGTGACTTCTGGAAGAATTAATGGCAACAGATTAGAACATTTCTCTGAGTGTGAACAATTTATTGCTAACCTGGAGGGAAAGTTGAGCCTAAACACATGTGGCAAGAGTGGAGCACCTTTCAGAGATCTGGTGTACAGCACAGAATTGTTCATCTGGGTCAATATGCTTGTAAACATCAAGACTGATTTGACAAAAATGAGTAAAAATCATAAGCTACTAAATTAAAAATAAGAACTCCACAGAGTTTACTAGCAGGATAATTTATCCATCTCTAAGAAAGAAGTGCTTAATTCCAACAAAAGTAAAGTACAAGTGAAACTTAGAGAGATACAGGATTCTTGCTCAGTATGAAATTCAGTTTTATGGTGATTAACAATCCAATGTTTTTTATGATGCTCTGAAGTTATTTATAGGCCAAAGACCTATGGCATATCTCAACTACTCAGTGCTGATGGAGTTACATTGATTGATTAGTGATAAGGACATGATCCTAAAAGAGATGGGTTGAACACTTCCATAGTGTTTTCAACAGACCATCATCAATCAAGGCTGAAGTCATTGACTGTTTTAACTTAAGTTAAAGCCAGTCCTAGGTGAACTTCCGATTGAAGAAGGGGTTTTGAATGTCAATAGGCTCATTTGGTATGGCAAAGCATCTGATGCTGATTACATTCTAGCTGAGATTTACAGGGTGGAGAGGGGGAAGAGGGGAGGAAGTTCATTGTTCACACAAAAGCTGAAATTTTCCAGATTAAATAGCATAAGAAGGTTATAGGAGTTTAAGGATGCATCCATTGTCCAACTTTATAAAAGTAAAGGGAATATATTGTCCTGTGACAATCACAGTGGCCTCTTTCTCACACAATCATTGCCAGCAAGATTCTTGTCAAAGTCCTCCTTAATAGGCTGATCCTTTATCTGGAAAAGAGTCATCTGCCTGAGAATCCATGTGGCTCCAGAAAGGGCCAAGGTACAGTTAATATTGCACATCAATTTTATGATAGTATGCTTACTCAGGTTCTGGATTGGATAATGGACAATGTCTCATGCTTTCCTAGTCACCCGTGGATGAAATAAGGCTGTGTACATTCTCTCATGTTTTTAGCTTAATGTTTTCAGTCATGTTGAAAAATGCCTTCAATGAGCAAGGTCAGAGACTGACTGATGGGAAATTCTTCAACTTGAAAAAGCTAAAAATCAAGGCCAAAGTGTAGGGGATGTTGGTACATGATATTCTGTTTGTAGATGATTGTGCACTCAATGAAGTCTCTGAAGCTGAGATGCAGCAAAGTATGTGTGAATTTCTGTTTCTTGTTCTTATTTTAGTCTAATAATTAACACCATGAAAACACAGGTGCTTTAGCAGCCAGTACCACACGTCATCCATATGTGGAACTATTGGCAACAATGAATATAGAAGTTTTGAAAGCTGAGGATAAGTTCATTTATCTTGGCAATATACTTTTTTAGGAAGATACATATTGCTAGTGACATTCACACATACGTTGTCAGAGCTAGTTCATTGTTTGGGAGGTTCTGGAAAAAAAGTATGGAAGAGAAGAGAAGAGTTTTAGACTGACCACTTGTAATTTTGCTGACCTGTTGTATTCCTATGAAACCTGGACAGTGACATTATCACCTGGCCACGACACTGAATTGCTTCCATTTTAATTGTTTTAGGAAGATTCTGAAAATTATAAGGTAGAATTACCAGATACTGAGGTCCTTTCTCAAGTTAAACTGCCAGTTATTCTAACTCTGCTACAGAGAGTGCAATTGCAGTGGGCTAGGCATGCTGTTCAAATATCAAAAGTGCACTTGCCAAAAATATTATTTTATGGACAATTCACATAGGGCAAATGCTCACATGGTGGTCAGGAAACATGATACAATGACACTTTTTATGTCTCTCATGAACTTTCCAATTGATTGTGAGACATGGGAGTCACTGTCCTCTATGAGTGAAGCAGAATTGAAGTAACTAAAAGAAGTACAAGATGTTCAAATTTAGAGACTCCACACAACATTTCAGATGGACACTTTGAGCCTGACCTGTGGTAGAGCATTTTGAGCTCATATTCATTTGATCAGCCACAGTCAGACATACTATCATTTGACTCTAACATAGTGATGTCTCTTTGGCCTTTTTTAAGAATAAAGGATAACAGGGGCAGCTAGGTGGTGCAGTGGATAAAGCACCGGTCCTGGAGTCAGGAGTACCTGGATTCAAATCAAGTCTCAGACACTTAATAATTACCTAGCCATGTGGCCTTGGGCAAGCTACTTAACCACATTGTCTTGAAAAATATCTAAAAAAAAAGAATAAAGGAAAACAACCAACCAATAGGCCCTTATCACCTCACACCTAGATTATTGCTGGTTTATTTCCCTGTCTCAAGTCTTTGCCTATTCTATATCATAATCCACTCAACTCAATGATCTTAAAGTTCAGGTCTGACCATGTCTTTTTCTCCCCCATTCCCTTCTTTGTAAACACCAGTGACTCTCTACATCCTCTAGAATAAAATATAAAATCCTCTGGTATTCAAAGCCTTATATAGCCTGACCTCCCCCCCTCCTTTCTAATTTTTAAAAATACCTTATAATTCTTCTCCAACCCCCAAACCCATGAATACTCTAAGATCCAGTAATACTGGCCTCTTTATTGTTCCTCAGAAATATGCACCATATATTGATGGTATTTTTAAAGGCTATAAAAATGCTTTCCTTCCTCTTCTCTGCCTTCTGACTTCCCCCCTTCTATATGAAGCCTTTGCTAATTGTTCTTAATTCTAGTACCCCCCTCTATTGATTATCTCCTGCTTATCTCCATTGTATTCTCTATATAGCTTGCTTTCCTGTGACTGGAGGGTAAGGTACTTTTCTTTAAAGAGATACTGAGGAGGGCAGAGCCAAGATGGCAGAGTAAAGGCAGGATTTCCCTGAAACTTGTCCCCCCCCCAAAACTCCAAAGGCTAACACATTATGACTCTAGCCAAAATTTAGATGGGCAGAACCCACAGAAAGACTGAGTGATACAATTTCCAAGTCCAAGACAACTTAGAAACCTCAAAAAACAGATCCAAGAGGGATAACTTAAAAATTATTGGGTTACCTGAAAGTCACAACCAGGAAAAGAGCCTAGACTTCATTTTTTCCAAGAAATAATACAGCAAAATTGCCCTGAGATCCTAGAAGCAGAGGGTAAAATAGAAATTGAAGGAATTCCCCAATCACCTCCTGAAAAAGATCCTAAAGACAACAAAACTGAGCATCCTTTCAGGGGAAAAGATGGATTTTCAATGAAACAGAAGACTTTCAAACTTTCCTACTGAAACGATCAGAGCTTAACAGAAAGTTTGTTCTTCAAGTACAGGACTCTGGTGAACCATAGAGTGGATGGACAGGAAATACTGTGAGAACCTTAATGATCTTGAACTGTTTGTATTCCTGCATGTGAAGAAGGTATTGATAACTCATATGAACTTTCTCATTTATAAGAGCTGTTAGAAGGAGCATATATAGACAGGGCACAGGAAGGAGCAGAATATAATTGTACAATATAGTAAAAATGGAGTCAATGGGTGATAAAGGAAAATACTGAGAGGAAGAGAAAGGAGAGGAAGAAGGGGCTAAGATATTTCATGTAACAGTCAAGAGAAAAATTTTTCAATAGAGTGGAATGGAGGAAGGTGGGGGGGGAATGAGTGAGCCTTCATTCTCATCAGAAATGGCTCAGATAGGAAATAACATACACACTTAATAGGGTATATAAATAGATCTCACCCTAGAGAAAAACAAGAAGAAAGGGATGGAATAAGGGGGGATGGGGGGAAGGAAGGGGGAATAGGTGATAGAAGAGAGGGAAGAGGGTACTCAGATACAACACACTTTTTGACAGGGACAGGATGAAAGGAGAGAGAGAGAGAATAGAATAAATGAGAGTAGGGAGGAATAGAGTGAAGGAAAATACAGCTTGTAATAGCAACTGTGGGAGAAATATTGAAGCAACTTCTCTGGTGGACATATGATAAAGAAGGCAACTCACCCCAAAGACAGAACCATTGGAATCTGAACACAGACTAAAGTACATTTTTTTCCTTTCTAACTATTCTTGAGGTTTCTCATCTTTTTGGAGGGGAAGGGGGGTAATGTTTACTCATAACAAGATTATTGTAATAAACAATTTTTAAAAATTTTTAAAAATTAAGAGATACTGAACTTTAGTGCTTCAGTCTGCATTTACTGCTCTGTCTAGTTTCAACTCCATAGAACAAGATGCTCCTCCCAGATTAAGTTCATAACCTCTGATCATCAGGCTTTCTCAGGCCTCGACTGATAAGTCCTCCTTTCCCCTCTGCCTTTCTTTCTAAAGAACCCTGCATGTAAACTACACTCTGGATATGCTATTCTACCTTTTCACCTCCACAGAACAAGAAAACTCCCTATTAGGTATTCTAAGATGTCTCATCATCCTGCCTCTTTTTTGTATGTTGTCTATCTCCATTAAATAGATAGAAATTATCACAGTACCTGTCACATAGTAGGCACTTAATCATTGTTTATTGGATTAAATAATTGTTTTCCTATTGTCTTCCCATTAGACTGTGAGGTCCTTGAGAACAGAGGCTGTCTTCACCTTTCTTTATGTCCTCAGCTCTTAGTACAGGTTCTTAATAAATGTTTATGGACCAAGTGACTTAGAAAAAAAGGGTCATTTCTTCATCATATTCTAGAGTGAATGAGGAAACCCTAGGTAATGATAAGACAAAGAAAAGCATTGAAAAAGGAAATTCCAATGAATGGCTCCAATTTTTTACCTAGTGGCCCTGGGGATACTCAGATGCTGAAGTCAGGTAGACCTGAGTTCACATGTGCCCTGAGAGATTTAGTAGCTGTTTGACTCTGGGCAAATCATTTAACTTCTGTCTGTCTCAGTTTTCTCAGCAGCAAAATTATAGCATCAAATTCTCAGGGATGTTGCAAGGATTTGATGAGGTATTATTTTTAAGTGATTAAGGATTTTTTAAGTGTGTAGCACATAATTGGCACTTAATAAATTGTTTCCTTCGTACCATAGAGCATCAGATTAGAAGAGAAAAGAGGATTGAACCAGATTCAGCGTTCAGTGGCATGGAAAAGCCCAGTTGATATTAAATAATTGACCCAATCATGACAGTTTCATTATATCCTTCAACTCTACTCAGCAGGATATGAGCAGGAACAAAGGAGTTAAATGGGGAAGTAATTCAAATTTGAGTTCAGCAAGATGTTGAGAGTAGAGGGTAATGGAGAAGGAAAGAGTACAGCTACTGCAGAAGGGGAAGGATTGGGGGGTGGAGTGTTTCAAAGTGATAATAAGGATTAAGAATGGAACCCTGGGTCTTTAGGTATAGGGAAAGATGGAATGATGAGATTATGAACATATCAAGGGATTTTGAAATTCAAGAAAATGGAAGAGGATTTTGGGGATATAGCAAATCCATCTCTATAAATAAGTGGAGTAAAGGACTAGCTCTTGGGAACTGAATAGATCCAGGAACTGGAAAATTAAAATAATTAAGGGAACATAAAGTCCTATATTATAAAGGCAATAATTGAGATGGAGAGAAAGATTGTGAGCTAGGCACTAAATTCACTGATGAAAGGAGAATGATCTGAAGTTCAGTAGCTAATAGCCACCAGGAATTGGATTGGTTGATAAATTTTGATAGTTGTTATTGTTCATCCTGTGCTTTGTTTTTTTCCAAGAAGACCAATGATATCACATAGTGATGTCTAAACTTGCAAGAAAAATGAATTTAAGTGAGAGAGAGCTACACAAAATCTTCAATGTCACTCTGTCTTCTAGAATCATTGAAGTTCAGTGGCAAAACAAAAGTAAGGACAACTGTCAGTGGTTCAGGATGCAGTGGATGATCTTGTTGTCTTCAGTGTTTAACCAAGCTCTAGGGACTCTACAACACCTGCTTCAGTTGCCTTCATGGCCACTGAAACAAATTATTCTCATTTATCCATTTTGCCATAGGAAGTTTCCATATCCTAACCTTAACCTTAAATTTCTCTAGTAAAAGGGACAGATGAAAATTTTGTTAGTGTGAGCATTAGGAAAGGTTGCTGACTAATGGAGAGGAGAGTTTGGAAATAGCCATAGGATCACAATAGTATTCTGATTACCCCCCAGTAGTGAGTTAAAGGGTTTGAAAGAAGCATAGCCAGTAGTAGAAAATGAAGCCAGGGAAGCACTATTTTCAGAAAGGACCCAAATCTCATTGAATGTCAGAAGATGGAAAGATTAAGAAAGAAATTTTGTAAACCATAAAGCAGAGGAAGATAAAAATAATGGGAATAGATAGCTGATTATGAGGAAACTGGAAATTCAGAATCACTGGAATATCAAAAGTGGAAGAGATTATGTCAGTCATCGAAGAATGAATCCAAGTAGACTATTGTTGGATGGGGATAGAGTCTTTGAAGCAGGCAAGTGGTTAAAGAATACTAGCTTATGTCTCCAGGCCTGGCAATCAGTTTTTATTGAGTTCTCTGAGGCCACGGGAGAATGGATTCACAGTAAACAAGAGTAATAGGAGTTAGACCTAAAGAATTTGGTAGCCCAGGGAGATGTCAGAAAGGTGATATTTTGAGTTGGACTCAACATTGTACCCACAGTTCCACTGGAATCCTGAAGATGAGTGATAATATAGCAGATCCACCTAGCACCTGAGTGTTAAAAACCTCTATGTTGAATACTGTAATCATAAGTAAAAAATAGTTTTGCACATTCTATGCATGGCATTCCTGTCAACAGACATGTCTTATAAATCACTAAATAAATGTGAAATGATCAAAATTTTTTCCAGCTGATGTCAATATCACCAAAAAACAAAGAGGAAACTAAGTTCAGAAGTTCATGTTAGTAGTGATATTTTGTTCTTTCAGCATTTTGCAAAAATGGTTGTAGGAATGGAGGAACCTGTATTTCTTCCAATGTATGTGCCTGTCCACCAGGTTTCACAGGATCTAAGTGTGAAACAGGTAAGCAATTTCATTTTCTAAAACAATTATTTTATTCCATCAATGTGTAGAGTTACCATTAAGAGAAAAAGCAATTTAATTTTTTATAGCCTATCAAAGGCACCTAGTGATCTTCATTTTAAAAACTCTATAAGTGAAATGGGAAGTTTTAGTGATATATATATATATATGTATATATATATATATATATATGTATATATATGTATATTCATTAGGCAATTCTCTCCCCAAGTCAGTCTTAAGATATTTATTATTAACTGCAATTAAAAATAGAATAATGACATTTTAAATATATATGAATAACTACCATATTTTGTCACTGCATAATTCATCTTCTATAATCACTGTGTAGAGCCTATTTCCTTAAAATTTCTATGATTTATCTATGATTAGTATAGAGCTTAAACTTAGTAGCTGAATACTTAAGGAAAATTTCTTCCAAGTCTTGACTTAATGAAACAAGGCTTATAAAAAAATCATAGAATCTATCTTGTGGAAGTTATCTCAGTCACATTTTCCAACTGATTTTTTACCCAAATCCCTGGGTACCACATATTGTCTTCATTCTTTCCTTTAATATTTAGTGTCTCATGTTCCAGAAAACTCGAGTTCCTAATTAATGGTAAAGGGACAATTGCTAGCACTGTTCCATACTTGGCACTAACAAACTGTCATCAGATTATTGTTAAAACAAAATTAAATTAAGCATTTAAATTATAAAACAAAATCAATTATACATGATATTTGAACTTCTCAGTAACAACTTTAAAGCTGAATTCAGTTTATATATGAAATTGTGAATATCATTATCACTAAATACTCTACTGGAAAAGTCAGTTATTTTCTGATGACTTCACACTCTTAATACAAGCACTCCTAGGCCAGAGCAAAATACTTCTTTGGATCCATATAGGCCCACAATTAGACAACTGATTAAATATTTACCAACTTGTACCATATTTATCTTTGTAATATCTCTTCCAGAACTTCTATTTAAACAGATTACCTTTCTCACCATTAACCATTCTATGCATTTCTTTGAACTTCTCCATCATTGTCTCTCTACTTTTTAGCTTCTTTTTATATATTTTTCCCTCAATTAGAGTGTAAGTTCCTTGAGGGCAGGCACTATTGATTTTTTTCCATTTCTTCATATTTCTAGTGCTTAGCACAGTGATACTTTTATATTCATCATTAATTCATTCTCGAAGTCTTGATAAGTGATGAAATTAATGAGTAGGAAATGAATCTTTTCCATAAGAAATTATGTAATTAGAAATAATTTGTGGAAGTTCTCCAGAACTTTCACATTTTACTGGGTTAATTTTAAGTAAAGAGGTTGTTTTGTAATATAGAACCTTAAAACTATTTTAAATAGACATGGATAAAAAAGCAATTAATTAAATAAAAATAAAATAAAATTTGACTTCTTGTTACCTGTACTGAGAAAAATTGTTTGTCCTTCACTCTCCAAGAGGACGTGACATTAGGGAAGAGATGCCATGTTATGCAAATTGATTTAAGTGAGGGGGGTTCTGTGAAAAATGACTAGCCTCACCTTCTATGGATCAGGGAAACTGGATATGGCCCTGAATGTAGTGGGAGACCTTGATCTTTTAAAGCTAAGGTCATAGTTTGACTGAGGCAAAGCCCACACGGTGATTAAGGCTAGATAAGAGACAAATGAGGTGAAGAAGCCTAGAATGATCAGGGCAAAGACTCTTAGAGCTTCTCAGTGACTAAGAAGCAAAGAATATCTTTTTTTCCATAGTCAAAAAAACCACATCAATCTAGGAGGGGAGAACCTTAGGATTTCTGGTCAAACCTGAAACAGTTACTATTTACATTTACTCTGAACCAATCAAGGCCCAAACAATGAGGAAGAGGGCTTAGCCAAGGGGTTCTGAGCTACTATGAGACTAATAGTTTATCTGTTTCATTGGGAGAGAGGGGCACCAAGTGGCAGCGCAGGGATAAGAGAAGAAGTATTATGTCTTTTGAGGTATCATCTTAACTCATACCAATTCTTTTAGGAATTGAGGAGTCTCAAGCAAGTGCAGAATGCTGAAACATTTGTTCCTTGTAAAAATGTGATATATAATGAATTTTGAAGTTGATGAGTATTGAGGTACCACTGTACCTAAAAAAGGGTGCACTTACTGTCTTTCATTGAGTTAATGGTTTTAAGGTATTTTGTAAGTATAAGACAATAAAAATGTAAATTAGCATCATTATTATTATTGTAGATCAATGTATTTCCAGGGTCCATTGGTATCATAATTATTGATAAGTTTGCTTGCATATCACATCACTTTTTCTCATGAATTATAACTGCTGTTTAACTTATTTTTTCTCTAACTTGTTTTTGAGCAGATATCGATGAATGTTCAGATGGTTTTGTACAATGTGACAATCGTGCTAATTGTATTAACTTGCCTGGTTGGTATCACTGTGAGTGCAGAGATGGCTACCATGACAATGGAATGTTTTCACCAAATGGAGAGTCATGTGAAGGTAAGAACTAAAGAAAGGACTTTATAATGAACAGTCTAGCAAAATTTAAGTATCATGTCTCTCTGAAGGTATAAACCATAGGCCATTTTAAACCTAGATGTAATATGACATTAATTTTCTTTCAGGTTAAAGCAAAATTTGTCCAGACTAATGAAATAATTCAGTATTGCTGATATTAATCAGTCAATAAACACTAAACAAGCACTTACTATTTGCTAGGCATTGTACTGAGTACTAGTAGTACAAAGACAAAATAAAATGAATTATTCTAAAAAAAAGGATTGTACTTATAATCAAATCTCCATTTTATAGCAAGTACTTCAAAAAACTACCTAGAAATTTTATACATTGCATTAAAAACTGTACTGTGTGTGCTTCTTTCTGAATTTCTTTGTTCTTTCTTTTGTAAGAAAAAAAAAGATCCTTTACTTATTTAAAAATTCTTTCCAAGGAAACCTCTTTCCTATGAGACATTTATTTTCACCTTCATTATATGAGTACAGTGAAACAATATTCATCTTTTCAGAGTAAATTATTCTTGGTTATAAGTCTTTATTTTTTGCCTTTTAGAATACTGTATTTCATGAGTTCCTCTTATAGCAAAAGCTTCCATGTCTTCTTAATAAATATTTATGGTCATTTTTTTTTTCTTGGACATAGAAACTGGATTTTAGCTGTAACATCTCTAAATCTTTCAGAGTTTCTTTCAGGATGTTAACAGTAGGTTCTTTCTAATCTCCTCTGATTCTATTAGCTCTTTCTTGAACTATAGTAGCCAGATATTTTGTAAACTATAGTATTCAGGAGCTCAAATGATTCTTAAATTCTTTCATCTTAACCTATTCTCCAGACCATATTTTTTTAATCAAAATTTTATTTTATTTTCCCAATTACATTCTATGGTAATTTTTCAACAATCATCTATTCACAAATTTATGAATTGCACAATTTTCTACCTCCCCCCCAATGCTGGCAAACAGTCTTGGCAAAAGTTGTACATGTATATTTGTGTTTAACATATTTACATATTAGTCATTTTGTGTATGAGAAATTAGAACTATGAGAAAAGAAAGAATACCATGAGATAGGAAGGAAAAACATAAGAGAAGTTTAAAAAAATCAAATACAGTGATACATTCAAATTCTGTGTTTTTTCCCCCTCAGGATGTGAGTAGCATTGTCCATATTAAGTTTCTCAGGATTAATCTTAATCTCTGAACAGCTGAGAGGGGCTGCATCATCTCACAAAGTTGTTGTTAATGTGTATAATGTTCTCTGTTCCTGCTCCCATCACTCAGTATCAGTTCATGTAATTCTTTCCATGCTTCTCTAAAGTCCAACCATTCATGATTTTTTAGAAAACAATAGTACCCCAATAACACTTATATAACCCAGAACTCGTTCAGCTATTCCCCAATTGATGTGCATTCCCTCAACTGCAAAAAGAACCACTATAAATATTTTTGAATATTTTCCCCATTTTTTATTTCTTTTGGATTTAGGCCTAATATTGGTATGGATGGGTCAAAGTGTATGATCAGTTTTATTGTTCTTTAGGCAAAGTTCCAGATTGCTTTTCCAGATTACAGACCATGTGTTTTGACATATTTTCTTTTTTTTCAATCTTCTGAGTTCATTCTAATATTTTTTTCCTGAAATAATCATTGATTTCTCTGTAATCTATTCCAGGTTTCAACTAATTTCTTCACTTTAGTAGAATTTACTAGTTTTCCATGCTACTGATTTTTCATCTAAATCTTTCTTCCTGAAATTTTGTTTCTTTTTTTTTTATATTTCACTTTATTTGTTCCAGGCATTTCTATAATCCTTGTGGAAAATGCATTTTTCCATGAGGTTTCTCCTTACAAATATTTTATGGTTACATTCTTCTACTGGAGTAGATTTTTAACATCTCTATATCAACAATATTTTTTTCTTCTCTTTATAGTAGTCAGTATTTTCTTTGACTTATTCATCTCTCCAGTCTTATTTGCTGAATTGAGGGTTCCCACTACTAGTCTTTTGAGTGAAATGATCTACCCAACTTAATCTCATCTTTAGTCACTAGGGTTCTTGATATGACCTACACATCTTTCCAAAGTCAAACCTTTCTGGATCTTTGAAGTCCAAAGAAGTTGATCTTCAGGGCTTTCTGTAGCATCCCAGAAGAGAGTGCTTGAGCCTTCAGTGCCTTGATTGTTCTTGTCTAAATGCTGGCCATCATCAACTATGACAACCTCCAAAATTCTGGATTTTTCAAACTATCTAAGGTATTTCTTTGGAGAAATATATAAAAATAACAATTGGGTTGCCAGAATGCCATAACCTTACATCCCCCAGCCCTGCCAAATGATCTTAGATACGATATGTCAAGGAATCGGACAAGAAAATTTCCCAAATCTCTAAATCATAAATAAAGTGAAATAGAAATAATCTGCTGGTTAGCTTCTGAAAGAAATGCCAAAATGAAAACTCCCAGGAATATCATGACCAAAAATTAGAGTTTTTAGATGATAAAAAAAAAACTACTATAAGCAGTCCAAAAAAAAAAAGAGAGAATTCAAGCTTCTGCCCAAGATAGCAGAAAGAAGCCAGGCACTGTGTTAAGGTCTCCTGGTTTCCCTTCAGAAATAATATGAAAGAAATCACTTAACAGAAATTCAATTAACAAAACCCAGAAAAAGAAGCTAGGAAAAGAACATCTACCAAAAAGGTCTGTCTCAGGGGACTGTGGGAGAGCTGGGAGCAGAAAGCAGAGAGCTAGCCCAGGGGCAGCAATGGGGTGAAGTCAGGGGACTAACCTTAGCCATGAGGCTTTGGCTGAGGGAGAGGCAGTCTGGAGAGCCACAGTGGGGTTGGAGGGCAAGTTCTAGCACAGAGAGTAGCAGAGTATGGCTGGACATCAACCTACTCAGCTCCAGGCCATGAGCTCCATACTTTCAGTAGAACCCTCTTCCCTGAACACAGTAACAGCCCTCCCACCCCCCCACCCCCCCAGGCTCAGGTGTGGGCAGCAGAACTCCCTGAGCTGAATAGGGAGATTAACTATCCCACCCTAGGGCCCAGCCCAATATGTTCAAGGATAGCAGTATTCAGTTTCAGACCCCCACCCCCTTCAGACCTAGAGAGAGGTCATAGAAACTCCAGAGAAAGCAACCAGCACCCCGTACTAGCCACCCTACTTGGAGTTACTAAACCAAGTGAGCAAAGCCTCTAGGATATTGAACACCAAAGGTCTGTGAGCCAACCCCTCCCCCAAAACAAGATCATAGGAAAATGAAGAAAGGCCATTGAAAAAAGGGGCACATTGAAAACTACTTTGGAGACAAAGATCCAAGCCCAGAGAGATCTAAAACTTCTGAGGCGGATATGAATTGGTCTCCAGCCCATAAAGAATTCCTAGAAGAAATCAGGAAGGAGTTTAAAAATCAATGGGAAAAACTGGGAAAAGAAACTCAAGAGAAAATTAACATCTCACAACCAAAAAACCAAATCCTTAGAAAATACAATTGGACAGATACAAAAAGAAAATAATTCTCTCAAAACCTCAATTGGGCAAATACGAAAAGAAAATAATTCTCTCAAAACTACAATTGATCAAATGGAAAATTCCTTCAAAAATAGAACTGAGCAATTGGAAAAGAAGTTGCAAAAGGTAAATAAAGAAAATTCTTCTCTAAAAAATGAATGGAATCTGTGGAGACAACAATGATGTATTAAACAAAACCAAAAAATTGAAAAAATAGAAGAAAATGTAAAATACCTCATCCCCAAAATCACTGACCTCGAAAATAGATCCAGGAGAGACAACTTAAGAATCATTGGGCTTCCTGAAAGCATTAAAGAGACAAAAAGCCTGGACTCAATAATACAGAATTTAGTGATGAAAATTGTCCTAATATCATGGAAACAGAGGACAAAATAGTCACTGAAGGAATACATTGATCCTCTCTGGAAGGGGATCCTAAAATAAAAACACCAAGAAATAAATATTGTGGCCAAATTCCAGAACTATAAAAATAAAAGAGAAAATCCTGCAAGTAGCCAGAAAGAAACACTTTAGGAGGTGGCTAGGTGGAGCAGTGGATAGAGCACCAGCCCTGGGAGCCAGGAGTACCTGAGTTCAAATTTGGCCTTAATAATTACCTAGCTGTGTGGTCTTGGGGAAGCCACTTAACCCCATTGCCTTGCAAAAAAGCCAAAAAAAAGAGAAGGAAGGAAGGAAGGAAGGAAGGAAGGAAGGAAGGAAGGAAGGAAGGAAGGAAGGAAGGAAGGAAAGAAAGAAAAAAAGAATAAAGAAAGAAAGAAAGAAAGAAAGAAAGAAAGAAAGAAAGAAAGACCTTAGATACCAAGGAGCCACAGTAAGGATTAAGGATTACACAGGACCTGGCTGCATCAACATTAAGGGATCAAAGTGCCTGGAATGTGATATTCTGAGGAGCAAGGGAGCTTGGAATGCAACCAAGAATTCACTATTTGGAAAACTGAGCCTTCTCTTCCAGGAGAAAAGATTGGACATTTAATGAAATAGAAGACTTACAACTTTTCCTGATGAAAAAACCAGAGCTAAATGGAAAATTTGGACATCAAGCAGGAAACTCAAGAGACACATGAAAAAGTTTAAAAAGGAGAAAAAAATTGCTATCCACTAAGATGAAACTGGCTATATCTCTACCTGGGAGAATGATTCTCATAACTCTCTAGAACTGTAACTCTATTAGAGAGAATATTCTTAGCCAGAAGTGATGGACACTCATGACTTATCCATGACTCTGATAGAATGATTTAAAAACAATATCACTTTAAAAAGGACAACAATAAAGAGACAGGAGGATGGAGGAGATAGAACAGGGAGGTACAAAGGACTTGTTACCACAGAGGGGAAGAAAGCAGTTGGTGAGAACCATCTGAATCTTACTCTCATCAGATTAGGCCTAAAATTAACATACACACACTCAGTTAAGTTGAGAAACTTATCTTACTTTTCAAGTATCAAAAGGCAAAAGAGGGAGGGGGTAGGAAAAGAACTAACAGAAGAAAGAAGGGGCAAATGGAAAGGGGAAAGAAAGG
Organism: Macrotis lagotis; assembly: GCF_037893015.1. Classification (NCBI taxonomy): domain Eukaryota; kingdom Metazoa; phylum Chordata; class Mammalia; order Peramelemorphia; family Peramelidae; genus Macrotis; species Macrotis lagotis. The sequence continues at coordinate 216,649,990 of NC_133664.1, read as the reverse complement.
GGAGGGGGATTGGATACAAGGGTGCAAATACACTAAAGATGGTGATATTCAGAAACAAAATACTGGGGAATATAGATAAAGTGAAAAAAGGGGGGAATATAAATAGAATGAAAACAGCATGGAGGACAATAAAGAGTTAGTAATTATAACTCTGAATGTGAATGAGATGAACTCTTCCATAAAACATAAGCAAACAGCAGACTGGATTAAAAACCAGAATCCTCCAATATGCTGCTTACAAAAACTTATTTAAAGCAGTGATATACATACAGAGCAAAGATAAAAGAAGGAAGTTAAGGAGGTAAATAGAATGTTAGAAAATCTAGACATGATAGACCTTTGGAGAAAATTGAATGGGGATAGAAAGGAATATACTTTTTTCTGCACTACATGGCACTTACACAAAAACTGACCTTGTACTAGGGCTTAAAAACCTAATAATCAAATTCAGAAAGGCAGAAATAGTGAATACATCCTTCTCTGATCATAATGTAACAAAAATCACATGCCATAATGGACCAGGGAGAGATAGACCTAAAACTAATTGGAACTAAGTAATCTCATTTTAAAGAATGAGTGGCTCAAGCAACAAATTATAGAAAGAATTAATGATTTCCTCCTAGATAATGACAATAATAAGACAACATACCAAAACTTATGGGATACACCCAAGGCAGTTGTCAGGGGATATATTATATCTTTAAATGCCTACATGAATAAATTGGAGAAAGAGGAAATCAATGAACTAAACATGAAACTAAAAAATTAGAGAAAGAACCAATTAAAAACCCCTAATTAAAGACCAAATTAGAAATTCTAATAATTAAAGGAGAAATTAATAAAATTGAAAGCAAGAAAACCAAGAGCTGATTTTATCAAAAAACCAATAAAATTGATAAGCCTCTGGTCAATTTGATTAAAAAAAAAGAAGAAAACAAAATTGTTAGTATCATAAATGAAAAAAGGTGAACTCACCACCAATGAGGAGGAAATTAAATTAACAATTCTGAATTATTTTGCCTAACAGTATGCTAATAAATTTGATAATCTAGGTGAAATGTATAAATATTTACAAAAATATAAGTTGCCCAAGTTAAATGAAGAGGAAATTAAATACCTTAATAATCTATCTCAGAAAAAGAAATTCAACAGGCCATTACTGAACTCCCTAAGAAAGAATCCCCAGGGCCAGATGGATTCACAAGTGAATTATATCAAACATTTAAGGAAGAATTGGTTCCATTTCTATATAAACTCTTTGGCAAAATAAGTGAGGATGGAACTATACCTAACTCTTTATAAGACACCAATATGAGTCCAGTTACAAAAAATATAAATTGCCTAGATTACCAGGAGATGAAATAAAATACTTAAATTATCCCATTTCAGAAAAAGAAATTGAACAAGTCATCAAAGAGCTCCCTTAGAAAAATTGTCCAAGGCCAGGTATATTCACAGGTGAATTCTACCAAACATTTAAAGAACTATTCATTCCAATCTTATATAAGCTATTGGAAAAAATAATCAAAGAAAGAATTCTACCAAATTCTTTGTAAGACACCAATATGGTGCTGATTCCTAAACCAGGAAGAACCAAAACAGAGAAAGAAATTAAATTCCGATTTCCCTAATCAATATTGATGCAAAAATTTTAAATGAAACATTAGCAAAGAGATTACAGCAAATTATCTCTAGGATGAAACATTATGATCAAATAGGACATATATATATATATATATATATATATATATATATATATACACACACCAGGAATGCAGGGACGGTACAATATTGGGAACACAATGTAGTACAATTGACTTTATCAATAACAAAAGTAACAGAAATAATGATTATCTCAATAGATGCTGGAAAAGTTTTTTCAAAAGTATTTTTAAAGCATCCATTCCTATTAAAACCACAAGAGAGCATAGGAATAAATGAAGTTTTCATTGAATTTTGAATTGAATTGTTAATTCAATGTCCTTGAATAAGCAATATCTGTCTAAAACCACTGGCAAGCATTATATGTAATGGGGATAAGTTAGAAGCATTCCCAGTAAGATCAGGGGTAAAATAATTATGCCCTTTACCATCACTATTATTCAATATGTATTAGTAATGTTAGCTGTACCAATAATGTTAGTTGTAGCTCATGACTAAGTCAAGCTAATATAATAAAAATGACAATTCTACCTAAATTTAACTTCTTATTCACTGCCATACTTATCAAACAACCAAAATATAGAGCTAGGAAAAAATAATAACAAAAAAATAATAACAAAATTCATCCCATTCCTGGGAATTAATAAAAAAGGCAAAGGAAGATAGTCTACCTGTACCAAATCTAAAACTATATTATAAAATGGCAGTCATCAAAATTGTCTGATACTGGCTTAGAAATAGTGGTAGAACAGTGGAATAGGTTAGGTACACAAGTCACAGTAATAAATAATGATAATAATCTACAGTTTGATAAACCCAAATATTTCAATTTCTGGGATAAGAACTCACTAATAACAAAAATTTTTAGGAAAAACTGTAAAATAGTTTGGCAGAAACTAAGCATAGACCAAAATCCTACACTGTTTACCATGATAAGGTCAAAATGGGTATAGTATTTGGACATTAGTCAATTAGGAGAACATCTGTCAGATCTATGGAGAGGGAAAGAGTTTATGACCAAATAAGAGATAGAGAACATTATAAAGTGCAGAATAGATCATTTTTATTACATTAAATTAAATATTTTTTTGCACAAATAAAATCCATGCAATCAAGATTGGAAGGAAGGCTGAAAGCTGAGAAACAATTTTCACAGCTAGTGTTTGTGATAAAGCATTCATTTCTAAAATATACATAGAAAACTGAGTAAAATTTATAAAAATATAAGTGATTCCCTAATTTTTAAAGGTCAAAGAATATGAACAGACAGATTTGTGATGAAGAAATTAAAATTAAAGTTATCTATAGTCATATAAAAATGCTCAAAATCATTTTTTTATTAGAGAAATGCAAATTAAGAGAACTCACACCTCTCAGATTGGCTAAAACAATAAATTTTAATCAATGTGGGAGAGGATGTGGGAAGACTAGGACACTAAAGCTCTGTTGGTGGAATTATAAACTGATCCAAACATTCTGGAGAGCAGTTTAGAACTATGCCCAAAGGGCTATAAAACTTTACATTCCCTTTGATTCAGCAGTACCACTACTAGGTTTATTTCCCCCAAAAAAAGATCATTAAAAGAGACATACAAGTACAAATATATACATACATACATACATACATATATATATATATATATATATATATATATATATATAGAGAGAGAGAGAGAGAGAGAGAGAGAGAGAGAGAGAGAGAGAGAGAGAGTTCATTTTGTAGTGGCAAAGATTCAGAAAATAAGGGGATGTTCATTGATTGGACAATGGCTAAACAAATTATTGTATATGAATGTAATGGAACACTATTATTCTAAAAGAAATGATGAGCAGGAGGATTTCAGAAAAACCCGGAGTTACATAAACTGATGTTGAGTGATGTGAACAGAACTAGGAGAAAACTGTGTTCATTAATAACAATGTGTGATGATTAGTTATTATGACTTAGCTCTTCTCAGCAATACAGTGATCAAAGACAGTTTCAAAAAACTTCTGATAAAAATGCCATCTACATTCAGAGAACAAACTAAGGAGTATGAATGCAGATCAAAGCATACTATTTTTACTTTCAAAAATTTGTTTTTTCTTTTTTCTTTTTTCCCCTTTTGTTCTGATTCTTCTTTCACATGACTAATACAGAAATATGTTTAACAAGATTATGTATATATATATATATATATATATATATATATATAAGCAGACTATTTGCTGTCTTGGGAAGGGGAGATAAGAGGAAAGAAGGGAGAAAATTTTGGAACTCAAAATCTTACAAAAATCAATATTGAAAATTAACTTTTCATGTTAATTGGAAAAAATAAAATGCTATTAAGTGAAAAAAGAGCCCCCATGATAGGGCTGAGTGCAGGACCAGATGCTACTTGGCAACTCCATTACCCACTACCTTCTAGGACACAATTCCATGGCAGAGAGGAGTGCTTATGTTCATAAGAGAGTAGGAACCCTGGTCAAAGTTCTATGGCAGAGAGAAACAGAGGTCCTAAGGGTTCCTGATAGCAATTTCAGGATGGAAAGAAGATCACTAATGCTAGTAGTTTTTAAGGGAATCAGTGACCTTCTTGCATAAGGACCAGAATAGAGACCAGGAGGGCAGTGACCACACTTCTCCCAAATCATACAAACTTGGAGGCACCAAAATCCCTAGAGATACTAGAGTCAGTACTGAAAACAGCACTGTGAAAAATGCTGGAGCTTGATATAGAGATCATGTGGTGTCACTCCCTCATCTTCCAAAGTGAACCAATCCCCCAACTCCAACATACAATTCAAAGTCAAGAAATAGGCTGGGAAAAAGAAAAAAACAACAACAAAATAAAAGACTATTATGGTGACAAGGAGATTCAAGAAAGAAATTCAGAAAACAATAATAAAAACATCTATAAACTGGACTTAAAGAAAAATTTGAGCCCAAAAATAATTCCTAGGAGACTTAAAGAAAAAAATTAAAAGAAAAAAATTAAATAAGAGCAGTGGAAAAATTGGGAAAAGAAAGTAGAATAATACAAGAATATTATGAAGAGAAAATTAACATCTTGGTAAAAGAGGCACAAAAATACTAAAGAAAATACTTTCTGATAAAAAGCAAAATTGTTCAAATGGAAAAAAGTACAAAACTTCATTGAAGAAAATAATTGCTTAAAAATTAGAATTGAACAAGTGAAAGCTAATATTACCATGAAACATCAGGGAATAACAGAGAACAGTCAAAATAACTTTTTAAAAATTGAAAAATCTTATCAGAAAAAAACTGATGTGGAAAATAGGTAAGAAAAAACTACATGAAAGAATTATTAGTCTACCTGAAAACCATCAAAAATGTACCTAGATATATTTCAACAAGCTATAAAGAAAAATTACTTAAACATCTTAGAATCAGAGAGCAAGTAGAAATGGAAAGTTAATCATCTCCTTAAATAACTCTTAAAATAAAAACTCCCAGGAATTATAACCAAATACTAGAGCAACTAAATCAAGGAGAAAATACTTCAGAGTAAGAAAAATAATTCTAATACCATAGTGTCACAGTCAGGATCCACATGATTTAGCAAATATCATTACAAAGGAGCAGAAGGTTTGGATATGATATTTCAGAAGGCAATGAACTAGGATTATAATCAAGATTAACCTACCCAGAAAGACTGAGTATAATCTTACAGGGGAAAATGAATATTTGAGTACTTTCAAATACTCATGAGAAGACCAGGACTGAATAGAAAATTTGACATTCATAAACAAGACTCAAATATTTAATAGGATCAAACTGTTTATCTTCCTGTTTGGGAAGATGATATATGTACCTCCTAAGAAAGATGTCGTTATTAGGACAGTGAAAAGGCATCTTCCTAGACAGAGGGAAAATGTGCAAGTAATTATGTTGGGAAGCAAAATCAGAAAAATTAATAATACTCCTTATATGGGTACCTCATTACCATTGTACTCTGTCTTACCTGTCATTTTTTCTTTGCTATCAAATAATTGTTTTTTGTTTTTAGCTAATTGTGTCTAATGGCTAAATGTTCATATGAAGCACACCAATGTGGTCTCATGAACTATAGGGTACCCTTTTGAAATGTAAGTAGTAATAATCCACATAGTGATCTAGCATAGATACCTAAGATTTTCAAGCTCAGAAAGTATGTCAGACGGATTGTTTAATAATATACATATATTATTCCACACATATCAAACTCTTCAAAGAACAGAATAAAGGGTTATATACCTAACATACCTGAAGAGCCCTATAGATCTCTTTTTGGCCTCTATGCTTTTTCCAGACTCAGTCTCTTCAGCTTTTCTGTAAATGGTTCCATCACTGTTCTTGTAGCTTCTGCTACCCCTAGTCTAGACCCTAATCCTTTCTCTGAGCCTGTTACCATCTTTATCAAAAAACACCACTCTCTACTTTCTCAGCCTTTTGCTCATTCTCTGTTGCCTGCTACTGCCCAAAGAGGTGGAAAGGGAAAGAGGAGCTGGCAGTCTACACTAGAATCTGACCATTCTGTGATTATGAAGGCTACTGTGTATTTTCTTACTTTCTTCTCTCTCTCCCTCTCTTGCTTTATGTTTTTAATGGATACTATGGAGTGTACAGTCTTTACTTTGAGGATCATTGCTCTAAATTATGTCCTATGCTCAAATCATTATAGAAAATTTCCATTATTTTTAAAACATTCAGAGAAATTTGTTTCTTATATCATATGATCAAAGATTTAGAGCTAGAAGGGATGTTAGAGGTCAGTAAGCCTAATATCCTGATGAAACTAATGAGAAACTCAAGACCTAGGGAAATTAAGCACCTTATCATAAAATAAGTGACAGACGAGGGAAGGTTTTGTCTCTCAAATCATATTTCATACAAAGGTGATCTTTCTAATGCTTTTTCTTGTTGAAATTTAATAATCTTTTTTCTTTCACTCAATAGGAACAATAACAATAGTTGATTATATTATTATATTATTATAGCACTTTTAATTGAAAAGTGCTTTATTTAAGCAAAATCTTAGGGAAGGAGGGAGAATGAGATTTTTGGAGAGAGGGTTTTTTTTTTACAAAAATATAGCTGTGAGAAAGAGAAATACATATAATCTGGAGAGGGATTATAGAGCATATGTATGAAACTTAATGTTATACCTAAGGTTTCCTCTTGAAATGTCATTATTAGAGAAAGGTAAATTAAAACAACTTTGAGGTACCAACTCACATATCAGATTGAATAACATGACAGAAAAGTAAAATGACAAATGCTGGAGGGGATGTCAAAAAATAGGTACACTAATTTAGAACTGGTGGAGCTGTTCACCTGGACCAACTGGTACAATCATTCTGGGAAACAATTTAGAACTATGGCCAAAGGGCTATCAAACTATGTACCCTTTGACCCAACAATATCCAAAATGTTTATATCCAAAGAGAGAAAAAAAGGAATAGGACCTATATATGTAAAATATGAGGCAAAGAAATTGGAAATTGAGAGGATGCTCATAAACTAGGGAATGGATAAACAAATTGTAATATATGATTGTGATGGAATACAATTGTTCTATTATAAATGATAAGGGGATAATTTGAGAAAAATTTGGGAAGACATATGAATTGATGCAAAATGAAGTGAGCAAAACCAATAGAACATTGTAGACAACAATAGTAATACTGTAACAAGATCAATTGTGAAAGACTTAGCTACTCTGAGAGAAAGTACTAAGGAACTCAAGGGTACAATATTTTTCTTACCTTTTTTGGCAACATATATGACTTCTCATGAATAATATACCCATTAATACTTTCTCAACAAACTGGCTGGAGAGGGGAAAAAAGTTTAGAATTCAAAATTAAAGTAATACATGGTAAACAAAAAGACAAAGTTATAAAAAGTTTAACTAAAAAAAAAGAAATTCCATCATTGCTTTAAAGTTTGATACTTAGGATTATATGAACAATTTTAAAACTTCCATTTTAAAAAGGGCTAAATATTTTTCTCTAAGATAGGAATGTTTTCTATCCTCCATGTTCCTTGTGTTAATAAAATAAGTATCCTCCATGTTCCTTATGTTGATAAAATAAGAAATCCTTGTGCTAATAAAATAAGCAATTAAAAAATTCCCAAGATTTAACCTGTTAACCAAGATTTTGTGTATCAGGCCTCAAGTATGAATAGTAATCTCACAATAATATTGACATTATTTATTTAAATTATAATCTAATTTGAAAGTTATAATCACAAAATAGAAATTAATTTACTGTTCAATGTTTTATAAGGAGATTACTTATATTGGATACAATAGGTATTAAAAGTATTGGATAAAATAGGTATAAAAGTATTGGATACAATAGGTATTAAAAGTATCTTTTTTTCCCCATCCCTCATCTGTAGATATTGATGAATGTGGTACTGGGCGACATAGCTGTGCCAATGATACGATTTGCTTTAACCTGGATGGTGGTTATGATTGCCGGTGTCCTCATGGTAAAAACTGCACAGGGGATTGTATTCACAATGAAAAAATTAAACACAATGGGCAGATTTGGGTGTTAGATAATGACCGATGTTCCGTATGCTCATGTCAGGTTAGTATAAATAAAATTATTGATCATTCTTATGTATGAATCTATGTTTAGTAGGGTTATACATGTATAGCTTATAATAGCTTGCTTTCTATTGTGGTAGGGGGTGAAAAAAGAAGGGGGGGAGAAAAAATGCAAAAAAACCTTAGCAAATAAATAATTGTTGATCACTCTTATGTTTCCTCAATCAGGATTATTTATGAAGAATTATATAGAAATGAAGGTAATGCAGTACTAGTGAAAAATAAATGTTCTTTATAATTTAAAAATATTTTATTTGTGGATTTTACATCACAGTTATTTCTGAGTATGTTCCTCCTTTGCTCTACTAAGCAAGTCATCTCTTTAAAAAAGAGAGAAAAAAGAAATGATAGCTTATGCATTATCTATACCCATAGTTCCTCACTTCTGCAATGAAGGGAAGAATGTACATTTTCTCAATTTGTCTCCAATCCAAGCTTTGTTATAATAAGTACATTAGGTTTGGATTTTTTCTATTCACATTTATATACAATACATAGTATTTTTCACTTTGCAGGCTTTGCTTCCTTCACTCCTCAATCTTTAAGACTATAAGTCTTTCCCTATTTCTCTGAAACCATCATGTTTTTCAACCGAGTAATAATCCTTTACATTCATGTGTCTTAGTTTATTTATTCATTCCTCAGTTAATACATTTAATTTAAGGAACTCAGTTAATGAATTTGTTTCCATTTTTATGCTATTATGTAAAGTTTTGCCATGAATATTTTAGACTATATGGGGCTTTTATTTCTGTGTTTGTCCTTTATGAGTTATACATCTAACAATGGATATTTTAGATCAAAAGATTAGGTAATTTTAGTAATTTTCTCCTTGCTCATAGTTCCAAATTACAGGAAAAGTCAATTTTTATTTCTGGACATTGTACATTAATTAATGTTCCTTACTTTATTACACACCTTCAACAGCAGTGGCTTAGTAATCATGTCTTTCCAGCACTGACTATTCTCCTTTGTCAATTAGGTGGGGATGAAATGAAATTTCATAGCTTAATTTGCATTTCTATTATCATTAGTGATTTAGAGGCACTTTTAAATATGATTAATTTTTATAAAAATATTTGTTCATATCTTTTATCACCCACCTAGTGGGAGCTGTCTTAATCTTATACAATTGTGCTAAATCCCTTATATTTAGTTAAGCTCTTTTTTACTTTTTAAAAGATGAACACTGCAATATCTTTTCAACTGACCAGTGGAATTTCTATGAAGAATACGCAATGGCAGCTACTAATGATAGGAATTTGCACATATTTACTGAAAAATGGAGCTGCAAGGTGGAGCAGTGGATAGAGTTCTAGGCCTGGAGTCAGGAATCTTCCTGAATCCAAATTTGATTCAACACTTAATTAGTATGTGACCCTGGGCAAGTTACCTAATCCTGTTCTTCTCAATTTCCTCATATGTAAAATGAAATGGAGCAAGAAATGATAAAGTCAGTCCAGTATTTTTAACACAAAAACCCCAAACAGGTTCATGAAGCTCAGACCCAGTTGAAACAATTGAATACCCACAGGCCTTTCTGAAGCCTTCCGCCAAAGGAAACATTGATTAGTTGCCAAAAACTGAAATTTTAGTACTCAGATAATCACTGCCATTCATGTAATAATATTTTATTCATAGGAAGGATAGTTTATAATTGCTAAAGAGGTTTTTCTGCTTTTGATCATTTCTATACAAAATACATAAAAGTAACTATGATAAAATTATTATAATAAACATTTGGGTAAATTAAAGAAACTTCAATATTTTATAAACCTTGTTATTACAAAGTACTTTAATTGCCAAATTAATCTCAAGTGGCCTATTTCCTGTAATTTTTCATAGCAAAAGACATAAAGTTTTCTACTAACAATCTGTTTCTTTTATGACAGAATGGATTTATCATGTGTCGCCGGATGGTCTGTGACTGTGAGAATCCCACTGTTGATCTCTTTTGCTGTCCAGAATGTGACCTCAGGGTTACCAGTCAATGTCTCCATCAAAATGGGGAAATCTTATACAATAGTGGAGATACCTGGGTACAGAATTGCCAAAAATGTCAATGTTTGGTAAGTTTGCGGGAAATGGATAATCCCATATCCTTAGCATTTGATGTTTTTTTTTTATCTGAGAACTCTTTCATTGAAAGACATTTCATTGAAAGACATTTGCTAGATATGAACCAACTAAAAGATGAACACTGCAATACCTGTCTGTTCTACTGACTGAGGGCATTTCTATAAAGAGTACTTAGAGTTACCTGAGGTTCATATCTGGCAAATGTCAATAGAAAGATTTGAATCCATTCTTATATACAATAAATATGAGTATGTATATTTTTCTTACTGCCAGGGTCTGATATTGTGAATAAATTAAGGGTAAACAGGGCGATTCTCCAAGAATAATATCACATATTAATAGTGGCATGTTAGTTGATAATAAATATGAATATAAATTGATTCATTGGCCTCTTGATGACCAAAAACCCAGAGTGAGGGCCAAAAGGGCCTTTTAAACTTAGATAAGTCTTCCTTCTAATTGGTCTGACCGTTCATCATTAAGACCTCTCCTGGGAAGGTAAGGGAATCCAAAGTGATAGACATTTTAATAGGTTGTAGGTTAAGAGTTCTCAGTTTAAACAGAAAGTTTAATCTTCAGATACAGACTAAGATGAAGCATAGAGAGGGAAAATGGGAAGGGTAAATTATGAGGAATTTAATCATGCTGAACTGCTTGTATTCCTTCATGGGAAAATGATACTGGTAACTTATATGAACCTCATTATTAGGGAAGATAGAAGGAACATATATAGACAAGGCACAGGAGGGAGCTGAATTTGAAGGTATACTATGTCAAAAGATGGAATTAATGGGCAAGAAAAGAATGGATTGAGAGTAAGGGAAAGGAGAGGTAGAATGGGGTAAATCATTTTACATAAAAGAGACAAGAAAAATCTTTTGCTATAGTGGAAGTGGAGAAAGGGAGAAGTGAGCGAGCCTTTACTCTCATTGGTGCTGACTCAGAGGAAATAACATGCATACTCAATCAGGTGCAGAAATCTATCTCATCCTAGAGGAGTACAGGAAAGGGACATAAAGGGAATGGGGACAGAATGGGAGGATGGGATGTAAGTGATAGAAGAGAGGGAAGAACTCAGGAGAGGGTAGTCAAGGTACTTTTGAAGAGGAACAAGGTGAAAGGAGAGAGAGAGGATAAATGGGGGTAGGGGGAAATAAGATAGAGAAAAATAACAGCTTGCTACAGCAACTGTGGAAAAAGTATTGAAGCAATTTCTGTGATGGACTTATGAAAAAGAATATTATCCATCCCAAATAAAGGTCTTTTGGTTCTGAATACAGACTGAAGTACACTTTTTTCTCACTTTATTTTGCTTGATGTTTCTCTTTGGGGGGGAGGGGGATTATGTTCACTTTTATAACATGACTATTGTAATAATGTGAAAAAAAGAATATAGTCTGTTTCATTTTTTGTGATGTTCAAAAAAAAAGTTCTCAGTTCCTCCCTGTTATTCATCACTGGGGAAACAGGATGCCCTTCTCTGATATTTAAATCATTCTAGCTACTTTATGAGACCCTGGAGTCAAGAGGACCAGAATTCAAATCTTCACTAGCCCAACAGTCAGGAGGTCCAGAGTTCAAATTCAACCTCAGATATATAATTGCCTATCTGTGTGACCTTGGGCAAGTCACTTAACCCCATTGTTTTAAATATTTTTTTTAAATGTTTAAAAAATTAAAATGAAGGACAAACAAACAAGCTTTATTGAGCTTCTACTCTTTTTCCTGAGACTGGGGCCCTAGACTGTGACCCAGATCTGAATATGGGCAAAGCAACAGAGTTCTGCCTCAGGGATAGCAAAGAGACTCTTCTGAGCCTTCCATTATTCATGGGTTGAGAACTCTGGAAGTGGTTTCCAATGACTACTTCTAGTGCACTGGGTTTAGGCCTATGTGGGATTTTTGCTCTGCCCTCACTGATGCAGAAGAATTTTCCTGCTGACCATCAAAGTTATCCTTGGCAGTCCTTGGGCTGAGAGGTCTGGGAACCACCACTGCTGCCACCAACTCAGGTGCCCTGTGGTCTGTTCTTGGATGTCTGGGACCAGTTCTCTCCAAAACAGCTCAGGATGTACTGCTGGTCCTTTCTAACCCCAGTGCAGACCCTTCTCATGTCAGGTTAATGGACCTGTACAGTCAAAGAAGTAGTAAATGCCAAAACTAGAATTCTACTTCAATAACTCTAAGTTCAGTACGCAAACCCAACAGCCTCACTGCTCTACCATGTCAAGGACCACCTAGTTCTGTTTTTCCTCTTTTACCATCAAACAGTTCAATACCAACAGCAGTAAAAAAACTTTGCTTTTCTCTTTATGTGCTAGTTTCAAGCAATCCCTTCCAGAGGAAACCAATACAACTATCTGAATAATTGTCTGTTTTCTTGAATAATTTGCTACACAATATCCCCAAAATTGTAGTATAGTTTTAAGCTATTGAATCATTGTTGTTATTGTTGTTAAGTCATTTCTGAATTTTTGTGAACCCATGGTCCACATTACACCAGGCCCTACTATCCTCCACTATCTATCAAAGTATGTTCAAATTTGTTATTTCCATGACACTATCTGTCCATCTTATCATCTGTCATTCCCTTTTCCTTTTGCCTTCAATCTTTCTCAATTTCATCATACATTTGCCATCCTTGATTCAAAACGAGAAGGTAATAACAACTTTGGTTATCATGTTTGGTTATCCTGTCTTCTCCAAAAATATAAAATTGTTTCTTCTTTGATTTCATTAAATTAAAAGTTTTTTCCTAAGTAATATTTTGTAATCCATTTTTGTCAGTCGTTTAAATTTTCTTCAATGTTTGTTCCCCCCCCCACCTTTTGAAGATTATTGCTATCCACATCATTCTGTATATGCTCATGAAAGTATCAGTGGAAACAAGAATGAAGAGCTCAGAAATAACTTATTTTATCTATTCAAATTTCTTGCAGTGTTTTTTTTTAGGTTTTTGCAAGGCAAACGGGGTTAAGTGGCTTGCCCAAGGCCATACACCTAGGTAATTATTGTCTGAGACTGGATTTGAACCCAGGTACTCTTGACTCCAGGGCCAGTGCTCCAGGGTAGATACACAGTGCCACTTAACTGCCCTACTAATTTACTTTTGATCAGAAAATCAGAAAGTGCAAAGTTGATTTCTATACTTGAAGATTACTTTTATTTTCAACCATATAGTTCAGAAATGTATAGGAAAATATTTCTAAAATATTTTTTAAATAGATCCATTTTTAAAAACTAGATCCATTCATGCATTTTTTGGGGGAATAATAAAGATTGAACTAAATTCAGGGTTGGGGTGGGAATGAGGTTTTTTTTCAATGTTTCTACTTTTTCAGATTCAGAAGTAAACACCATATAAATTGGTGAGGCTGTATACATATATGTGCATATATAAAACATTTTTCATATAAATAAATAAATCTTTTTGGCAGAAGGAAATAATTTTTAAAAGTCAACAAAAGACATCTCATATAAAATAAAGTCAAAAATCTCCACAATTCAAAGATTAATTCTTCTATATAGAAAGGAAGGCAGATTGAAAATTTTATTTTACCAAAGAGAATTGTATTTTTAAATCCTTGAGGAAAACTTTTAAATTTTACATGCATTAAAATTTATCTGTACTTTAAACATTTGTTTAGAGGAGCTTTTGTACAAACCCTGAATGAATCATACCTCTGACAACTAGAGTATTGTTTTAAAAGCCAAATTACTATGATGAATGTTAGCACTGTTTTCTTTCTCCTTTTCCTTCAACTTCTCTCTTTGCCTTTCTCTGAGATTATGTCTGTGCTTTTTTAATAGCAAGGGGAAGTTGATTGCTGGCCTCTGCCTTGTCCAGATTTAGAATGTGAATTCAGCATGCTCCCAGAGAATGAGTGCTGTCCACTCTGTGTCCCTGATCCTTGCCAGGCTGACACCATACGCAATAACATTTTGAAGACTTGCCTGGATGAAATGCATGTGGTTCGTTTCACTGGATCTTCTTGGATTAAACATGGTACTGAGTGCACTCTTTGTCAATGCAAGGTAAGGAACATTAAATTTAAATTATGAATCTGTTTTTAGGGGACTTATAAATATTACTTTGCTCAGTCTAAACAATGAAAAACCAATTTATCCACTTAGCAATCCAAGTAGACATGATTTAGTATCAATCTTTCCAGGCAAAATTGAAAGACTTTAACAAAAGAAATTTAACCAAAGAAATTATATCAATTCAAGCAGAAGTTTCCTAACCAAAATCATACAAGTTTGATCTAATGCTATGTTATTTATTAAAAAAACAAACAAAAATATACAAAATACTGTATTTTTTTCATGACAAAAGGCATTTTTGTCATTTGTCATTGGCTATACACCAATTTACAAATTTGGATTTGATTCCTTCATGTAATCTGAGAAGTGTATCAGTTGCAGAATATGTTGTGCAAAGATACTATAAGAAGGGACATCTTTTTTATTCTAATTTTTTAAATTACATATAAAGATAATTTTCAACATTCATTTTTTGTAAGATTTTGAGTTCCATATTTTTCTCCCTCCCTCCTTTCCATGACAGTGAGTAATCTGATATAGGTTATATGTGTACAATTATGTTAAACATATTTTCATATTAGTCATATGAAAGAAGAATCAGAACAAAAGGGAAAACATAATAAAAATACAATAAATTTAAAAGAGTGAAAATATTATGCTTTGGTCTGCAATCAGACTTCATAGTTCTTTCTCTGGATATGGATATCACTTTTTACAACCAGTCTTTCAGAATTGTTTTTGATTAGTGTTTTTGAGAGAATAGCTAAGTCTATAATAGCTGATCACATAATATTGCTGTTAAGTTATACAATGATCTCCTGGAAGGATGGACAGCTTCTTGGGAAATAATGATCAAAAGTGCTTTGCAGACTTTATGCATGTGATTAATAATAGTATTATCAGTCACATTAAAGGTCAAGAATTCTTTTGGGTGGAGTATATTTCATCTATAACTAGAGATCTTTAGAAATCTTTTTAAATTTCTTTGCTCTTGAAAGATAATATAGAAGTATATTTTTTATTTAGAGGCAAATATATGGATATTTATGTTTATATCAAATACAAAGTTAAAATATGTGAATAGCAAGAGATGAATATATTCTACAAAAATAGTTATTCCCCCTATGAAAATAAATTATAAATGAAACCAATCTATATTAAAATATCAATATATTAGAAAACTAATTTTATCTTTAATATTTTATTTTATCCAATTATATAAAAATGGTTTTCACCATTTGTTTTTAAAAGTCTTTTAGTCTAAATTCCTTTCCTACTCCTTCCCAATGAGAAGGAAAGCAATTTGATATAGGTATGATAAATGTGCTATGACTATACAAAAACATATCTCCATGTTAGCCATGTTGTGAAAAAAAACATAGACCAAGAAAAATAAAGTAAAGAAAAGTTATACTTCAGACTTCATCAGTTCTTTCTCTGGAAATAGAATTTTTCTATCATAAATACTTCAGAATTGTCTTGGATCATTGTATAACTGAGAATAAATAAGTCATTAAAAGTTGATCATCATTCCATATTCTTGTTTCAATATACAGTATTCTCCTGGTTCCACTCATTTCATTTTGCTTCAGTTCATGTGAGCTTTAGAAGAGATTATAGCTCTTTTCCTCAGGAGATAGATGCATAGATAGAGATATCCCTATCCCCCCTAATTTTTTGTCCCCTTAAGTTCACAAGTTATGAATGAGAAATGTTGTTCAACATAAGGTAAGTATGAATTTCTTCATCTGGTTGTAGTCTTATATTTAATACCTTCTTTTTCCATAGATACTCAAAACATCTGTATCTCGGTCAAGAGTTTTTGTTTTAATTTTTCTTTAAACATGCTACTTTACCCATACATCACAGAAGTTGCAAATAAAGTGATTTGACTTTTTCTGCTTTGACAGAACATAGTTTAAAGGAAAAAAAGGATAAATACATTTGATTTAGTTCATAATTTTATCACTGACCCATTGGCAAATGATTACAAAAATTCTAAAACTATAATTTCTAATTGAAATCACATATTCACTTCTGGAGGTTGTCATCATCATCATCATCATCATCATCATAATCTTGATTATTATTATCGTTTTAAATAAAAATGTTATATACTTTATTTGAGTTATATCACAGTTCTACTTTATAAGTAGAAATGAGTGATCAGTGTGAGGTATAGTTAGAACCATTTCACAGTATTCTTTTGTTTCTGAGTGCCTTCTAACCACAAGAAGTATAGAAAACTAATTGCTTTTCCTAACCAAACATGATTAGTTAGATTTGCTACTTATATTTATTTAAATACCTACTTTTGCAAAAGTAAAATCATGAGATTACAATAATGCAGAATGAAGTCACTTAATTTTTTTCACATGAGATCTACATAGGTAACTTAATTTTCTATACTACTTATTTAGTTTTTAGACGTTAAAATTTTTTCATATGAACATCCTATGATTATGAGCAAACACTACCTTAAAATTGAAAGGATTAGATCCAAGTTTATGTTGACTTCTAAAAGTAGACAACAAAGTCAACAAAGAGTTACCAAATGCAATTTGATCATTATAAAAGAAATTTGATTATATTTTAGATTAAAACAACTGTAGAAATGTTGGGTATTTTTAGATAAATAATTTACTTGTGACTAGAAAAAAATAACATCATTCTTTTCCTCTTTCTACCAGAATGGTCATGTCTGTTGTACAGTGGATCTACAGTGCCTTCAAGAACTATGAAGTCAACTATGAAGTCTCTGTCAAGAGGTTTCTGGTTTAAAAAGTTTATTTTACTTTTAAAAAAAGACCCAAAACTCATAGTCAAAACCAAAATTAGACCAGTTGCATGTGGTTAACATGCAGATCTATTTTGAATTTTTAATTATAGAATTAATAGAGCTTGGGGAAACCACAGAAGTAAAAACCAGTGGATTAAGTCAGAATATACTTCTCCCTATTTTGTTTCTAACCTGACTATAAGGAAATGAGTATGGAATGCATGTTGATGTCAAAACCACTGAAAACACACCGATCCTATTTGATATTTGAAGGTACTTTTCTTCATTTGGTGCAGAAAATTATACCTTATGTTATCTTTGCATATTACTTGAGGACCTCACTGTAACTTTTTAGGCAGTGAATGGAAAGCATTTTTTATAAGGTAGATAAAGAATCTATGATGTTTTATGTATATGTGCTCAGAAAAAAAACCTGAAAAAAAGCTATAGAATAAATATATAGGCATGGATCCTTAATGTTTTCTGATGAGAAAGTATTTACTTTTTTGTGCTCTTAATAGTATTTGATTAAATTCCCCTTTAAAAGTGATTATATTCTCTTCTAATTTGATCAATTCTTTTCTCATCAATGGATCAATCATCATTTATGTTTTCCCATTAGGCTCCTTGGGCTGTGCTTTTTTATTTCTTGAAAGGAGACCATATAACAATTGGTGAGACAGGGGAAAATAAGGGACAGAAGTTTCATTATGTCACATATCAGTCAAAATCCCTAGAGAATGTTTCTTCAGAACTTATCTCTTCTAGGTTTAAAATTGTTTGATCCCATTTATCTAAGGTGATAAGAGAAAGCCCAAAATTGTTACAAGGATCATAAGCCTTGCTGGCATGATATAATTCCTTACTGGTCCCTTAGAAATTGCTGAGGAACATTACCCTCAAAGTGAAAATACAATCTTCAACCTTTCTACTTTGGATTGTCTCCTGTTCACAAACTTTCTCATTCTTGGACTTCCAGCAAGTTAAGAAGAAAGGAATTTCCCTGCCCTCCTTCCAACACCACTAATAGCTACAGCAAAATCCCTGGGAAGCATGAAATGAACCTTGAGTCTCAGAGTGCCTCTTTCTGCTTTTCCCCAAATATTGGTTAGCAATTAGCAGTTCCAAGAAATGGACCTTAATGATTAGTTACCTCAAGGGTCAAGAGTTCAGGAATTTAAGATTTAGCAATCTAAATTTAAGTTTTTGCAACAAAATAGTTCTCACTACTAGGGTCATTCTGTAGCTATGAAGGACTAAAGATAGCCATGACTGTCGTGGACAGGACAGCTGGACCTTGTGAGTTAGCCAGATGGTGCAGGTCTAAAGTGAATACAAATTATCAATCCAAAGAACTAAAGATGGGATAGCTTTATTTTGGGGAAAAGATGAGGCCATATGAGATCTAGTACGGTTCCTGTATCTGTTCATATTCTAAATTATTTGTGTTTTATGCATTTTTGTTGTGGAGAAAATAAACCACTAACTTGATACTAATATTGTATATTGAGTATTTTTTCCTACAGAGAAGCCTGTTACCCACATTTGAGGAAAATTCTAGGCCCAAGTCATGCCTAAACTTTGTGTCAGCAATTTTTTGAAATTATTCAAGGATGAGAGTACAGCTAGAATTCAATAATGTTTCATTTGGAGGCTTCTGGATACCAGGATAGGACCAAGCTCTGGGTGAGTCTAGAACCCTCTCCCTTAAAATGGTCTGTGCTCCATTTCCCCCAATCCCTTCCCATAGGCTATGGAGTATACTACTAAAAAAATGGACTCATAATTCACTAAAGCTACTACATAAAACCACAGAGATGGAAACTACATGGCTGGGGACTAGAAATAGTATTTTCCAAATGACTTTTTTTTTTAAAAAGGAGATATATAAAAGACATTGAAAGTAACAAAGAATAATAAATAAAAGCTATGAAAAATTAATGGTATTGTAAATATTCTTCCCCAGTGCTAGAAAAACAAATATCACAATCACAGATGTACAGGGCTTTAATCTTAAAGCATCTTAGTCTTTTGACTATTTTCTAGATTCTTCTTTTCTATTTTATTTTTAATTTATGGGATAAAACAAGCATTTCCATAATATAATACAGGAAGCAAAACTTGCTATTCCTTTCAAATATACAGCAAAATCCCTCTCCATCACCTCAGTTACCATTAGATATAAATTATTCCATACTTTCTTTTATTAGATCTTATTTTGTATGTAGAGAGCATCTTTCTTCATATTTCCTTCACAGTTAATTTGTGTTTAATACATCAAAAATAACTTCTTGTCTCAAGATCATTTTTAAAACCATACTATTGATACTGCGTCCAATGTTTTCCTGGTTCTGCTGATTTTGCTCTTCATAAATTCAAGAAAGTCTTTCCATGTTTTTCTAAAATCATTGAATACCTCATTTCTCATAGCACAGTAGTATTCCATCACATTCATATGCCACAACTTGTTCAACCATTTTCCAAATGATGGCCTTTCTCCCAATATCCAGTTTTTTTGCCACCACAAAGACAGCTGTTATAAACATGTTAGAACATATAGATCTGAGTGGAATATTCCCAATAAAATGTTCTTAGGGTTAATATTCCAATTGAAGTCCTCTCAGGGTTAAGAAATATTAAGAAAAACAATCATTATTCTTGGATTATTCTTAGAAGAAAGACTTTGCATTCTAAATAAGATTTGTAATGCCACCTGTTTTCTCAATAAGGCTATTTTTACTAACTGGGAGGATAGCTGACTTTTTCTAAAAAGACCTTGCATTCCAAGACAAATTCATAACTTTATGATAAACCTGTTTTTACTAGTCTTAGACATTACTTCACTAAGATAATCATAATCCCAAAAGGGTATTCTCACCATCTGGATGGTGAAGTAATATTTATGAAAAATTTTCATTCATTTCCTTGTTGCTGCAGTAGATTTGTGGGAGTAGAATGTAACTCTGAAGACTAACTAATGAGTCGACAGAGAGAAAGGATAGGGAGGAGGAGGAGGGGAATCCCACTAGGCCATATAATCTTGCTTGACCATCAATTCGGGGCAGCTCCTTGATCTTCACTGCCTTTGTGAGACTTGAATTGTGCCCTTCTTTTAAGAAAAGCAAATAAAAACTTTATTTTGCTCAAACCAGTCACTGAAGATTTTGTTTAGTATATTTTTATCACATACAGTTTGGTGCATTGGCCAGGAATCAGTCCCCTTCTTAAGACTCTCTTGGATACAGATATGAGCAGGCACACTATGTTGATAATTTCAGCAGCACATGATTTAGTGTCCAGGAATATCCCTTGAGGAGTAAGGAAAAAATTCCAAAGAGAAACTTAGTTTGAGCAAAATTAAAAGCCAGAAGCTCTCTAGAGGCAACACGGAGAAGACCCAGAGACAGTGTCATGGGTCCATAAGTGTGTGTACACAAGCAAGACCTGGAGTCTGGAATTTAACCCAGATAAAACCAGTGAGCACCTGGGTGACCTGACCCTTGGGCAAGGTACTTAACCCCATTAACTTAAATAAATAATTTAAAAAAAAAAGAAATATTAAGAAAAACCAGTCATTATTCTTAGATTTTTCTTAAAAGAAAGACCTTGCATTCTAAATGAGACTTGTAACATCACCTGTTTTCTCAATAAGGCTAGTTTTACTCATTGAAAGGATAGTAGACTGTTGCTAGAAGGACCTTGCATTCCAAGACAATTTCATAACTTTATAATAAACCTATTTTTACTAGATTTAGACATTACTTCAGTAAAATAGTTATATAATCCTGAAGGGTATTCTCACCATCTGGGTAGTGAGGTAATATTTTATTAAAACCTTTCATTCTTTTCTTTGTTGCTGGGTTAGATTTACGTCAGTAGAATGTAACCCTGAAGACTAACCAATGAGTCAACAGAGAGGATAGGGAGGAAGAGGAGGTGGCATTAGGCCATATAATCGAGGCTTAATCAATTCAGGGCAGTTCCTTCATCTTCACTACCTTTTTTGAGACTTGTGGAGTGTGCCTTTCTCTTGAGAAAAGCAAATAAAAACTTTCTTTAGCTCAGACCTGTCCTGAAGATTTTGTTTAGTGTATGTTTATCACACAGAGATCTTTTCTTTTTTTACCCTAATCATCTTTGCAAAAAAAGACCAAGTAGTAAAATTGCTAGATTAAAGAATATATAGGTACTTTAATAACTTTCGGGGCATAATTCCAGATTACTCTCCAAAATTGTTGGATCATTTTATAATTCTACCAACAATGAATTAGTGTCTCCATTTTCCCACATCTCCAACATTTATCACTTTTCCTTTCTATCATTTTAGCCTATATGATAGATGAAAAATGATTTCTCCGGGTTATTTTAATCTGTATTTCTCTAATCAATAATAATTTAGAGCATTTTTATATGACCTATAAATTGTTTTGATCTCTTTAGTTGAAAACTGAATTTTCATCACTTGATCATTTATCAGTTGGGGAATGATTCATTTTCTTATAGATTTGACCAAGTTCTAACTGTAATTTATGAATTTTCCTCCAATCTTATTTTATTATTTTCCTTCTCAACCTATTTACCCTATTGCTGTTGCCTTATCTTTTCCCTTTACTCTCTTATTCCTTATTTTACCCACCCTTTAAAATTCCCTCCCCTATCTTCTCCCCCAACTCTCTTAATCCATTCCACACATACTTTTAAAAGTTCCCCCAACCCTTTACTTCAGTTTTTTCACCTCTTTAGAAGTTCAGAAGACTTCTAAACCTCTTCATATTTTGTTTCCTCTTCAACCTAGATGAGAGTAAGGTTACAATATTAGCAGTCCTCTACCCCCACTTATTCCCTCTTGATGGGTTCTTCCTTTCACATCCCATTTTTATGAGATGATAATTGCTTCTTTCTCCTTTTTCCTATCCAATTTTGCGGTTTTTAGAATCACCCCCACTATTCACAACTCAGTTACAACCATTCTTTCAAACTACCTTAGTGATGATAGCAGTTTCAAGAATACTGATAAGCTATTCAATTATCATAAGTAAATAATTTAACCCTTTCAGTGTTTTAAAACTTAGTCTTTAAAGATTTCCTTATATTTCTTCTATTCCTTTTATATAGAATTTTCAGTTGAGTTACAAATACCTGAAAGTCTTTCAGCTCATCAAATGTCCTTTTTTTGTTTAGGATTATGCTTAGCTTTGCTGGATATTATTCTTAGATGTATCCCAAGGGCCCTTTGTTCTTCAATAGTCTTGTATTGTAGAAGTTGCTAGGTCTTGTGAAATTTTGATTGTTTCTCCACAGCACTTAAAACTTTTCACTTGCAATATTTTCTCTTTAACTTTGAAATTTGGTTATGATATTACTGTAAATTTTCTTCCTAGGCTCTCTTTCAGGTGGTAATTATTGAATTCTTTACATTTCTACTTTACCTCTTGTTCTGGAACTTCAGGGCAATTTAAACAACAGGGTAAATAAGCCACAAACACAGTTTTGTTGTTTTTAGGAAAAAACTAATCTCTGTTGTGGAGAAATGAGAAGGGTAGGGGAAATCTAGGGGGGGAATCTAAAGCTAAAACTACTAAGGAGAACAAGGAAATGGAAATTCACTTAAAAACTAAAGCAATCATTTCCAGGAACCACAATGGGGAAATAAGGCAAGAAAATGCTTGAACTCTCTCAAATTCACCTCTACATAACCATAAAAGAAGGTCTTAAAATGAATTCTAGAATAATAGAACCAACAAAAAGACAGGGTAAAACAATTTTTCCTGCCCAAGATAACTTACATCAGCAGGAAAGGTCTGTCATACTCTTGGGCAAAAAGTGAGTGCAATCGAAAGTAAGGCATCAGAAGACCATGCCACAGAATGTCAGTGGAAAGTCCTGAAGCCCATTTATGGTCAGTTACAGAGACTCTGGCACAAGATCAGGACCTTCTATAACCTTAGCAAGTGGTCATGGCCTGCAGCCCTGATAAAACAAACTTGAGACATTGCCCCATCTACCCCAGAAATAGAATTCAACTTTATAAATAACAAATTGGGCTGGGGGGAAAGATAAGCAGAAAAACAAAAACAAATCTGACCTTAAGAAGTTAATATGATGGCAGGGAATATCAAAATAAAATCTAGAAGACGACAACAGTTTCAAATGTTTACATGAAAAGATCTAAAGAAAACTGTGAATTTGTCTTAGGCCTAAAAAGAACTTTTGGAAGATCTCAAAAAAGAGTTTAAAAATCAACTAAGGGGACAGCTAGGTGGTGCAGTGGATAGAAAAGTTCAAATCCAGCCTCAGACACTTAATAATTACCTAGCTGTGTGGTCTTGGGCAAGTCACTTAACCCCATTGCCTTGCAAAAAATAAAAAAATAATCAACTAAGAAAGGAAGAAGAAGAAAAATTGGCAAAAAAAATGAGAGTGATGGAAGAGAATCATGAAAAAGAGTCAACAACTTGATAAAGGAAGTACAAAAAAAATTGAAAAAGATATATAAAAATTTAATTTAAAATGCCTCCTTAAAATTATAATTATTATTTTTATAACACGAGGAAAAATAATAGCAAAATTAATCTGAAAGAGCAAAAGATTAAAACTAAGAGAGTCAGTGGGAAAAATGTGAAGGAATATAGCTTAGCAGTACTATTTCTCAAACTATATTATAAAGTGGTAGTCATCAAAAGAAATCTGATATTGACTAAAAAAAATACAGCAGAAAATAAGTGACCCTAGTAATATACATTATTTGACAAACTCAAACATAAAATTTTGGGACAAGAAACCGCTGTAGACATACCTCAGAGATATAATGCTTTCTTCCCAGAGTGGGCATCTAGGTAGTATAGTGAATAGAGTACTGGCCTTGGAATCAGGAGATCAGAAGTTCAAATCCAGCTTTGGACACTTGTTACTTACTAGCTATGTGAACTTGGGCAAGTCATCTTAACCCTATGTAATCTTTTTATTTCTAAGTATCTATAAAAGTTATGTTTGTACTCTATTAATTGTGCAGTAGAATTTTACCTAAAAATGTAAATATCTTAACTTAAAAATATTTCAGTGCTAAAAAATGCTAACCATTACCTGGGTTTTTAGCAAGTTACAGTCTTTTTGTTGATAGGGAGTCTTACCTCATTGTTATGGCTGTTAACTGATCAGGATGGTGTTTGCTGACATTTGGGGTGGTTCTAACAATTTCTCAAAATAAGACAGTAATAAAGTTTGCTGCAACAATTGACAATTTATTTCCCTTGCACACTTAAGAGACCATTGGAGAGTTATTAATTAGTCTAATTTCAATGTTGTTTTTAGGGAATAGGGAATCCTGAGGAAGGGGAGAAATATGGAGCAACAGTCATTTGTCCTAACCAACACAACATTTTTCAATTAAATTCCCTGTGAAATATGAGCATGATTTGTGGCATGATGAAACAGTTGTTACAAGAGTAGCATCAAAGATCACTGATAGAATAGTAAGGGGCAAAAATTTGAAATATTGCAAGAATTACCAAAATGTGACAAAGAGATACAATGTGAGCACATACTTCTACAAAATGGTGCCAATAAATTAATCAGTGCAAGGTTCCCACAGACCTTGAATTTATTTTTTAAAAATGTAATATCTACAAAGCACAATAAATCGAAGCACAATAAAATGAGGTATGCCTATATAGGAGTCAAGAAAAGAGTAGAATTATCAAGGAACAGATTCCAAACTGCAACAGATTTCATAAAGAAGTATTGAGATGGGTTTACTTTGTCCCCCAGCCCCAACTCCACCCTAACAAATAAATGGCAGTTTGTGTTGCTTATTTTCAGAATTTTAGTAACTAGCAAAGTTCTGGAACTTTTCTGTATTAACTTCTTGACTATGGAAGGAGATAGTAAGAATATTATATCTTATATTAAGATATAAGAATATTAAAAATATTGACTGTTTTATAATGTATGCAATAGATATACTTAACCAGAAACTAGAAAAATTTCATCACTATCAAAATGTTATGGGACAAGTATTTTTTGTTTGTGGACTTTGTGCAAGTTTTTATTTGGACCAAATCAGGAAATTATCTGCTTATTGATCAGTGCTTTGGAGTCAGTGAGGATGGAGACATCACAGACATTCATAATCATCACTTCTCTCAGCTGGGATGAGCTTTCTACCTAAGCTCAGTCATGTGTGAGTTTATTGTCGACTTTCTACAGGGAGACAAGTTGTGCTGGAAAAACTTGCCATTTGGGGACATAGAAGACTGATGGAAAACTGCTCCTTACCTGGTTGTGAAGATAGTGGGCAACTTCTTTATTTACACAAGAGGTGAAATTAATTAATAACTCCATGAACCATGTTAAACTGCACTTGGGAAATGTTTAACAAAATAAATAAAAATACAAAATAGTTAATATTTGTGATTTCTAAATATGCAGGCAACAGGACCCATTTCTATCTGGCTCACAGAATGAATGGGTTAAATTGAAGTGAAGTCCTCTCAGGGTTAAAAGAGTGTTTATGTTGAAAGGGAGGGAGGGAAGGAAGGAAGCAAAGTCTGCAAAAACTATTTTAGGTGGGGAAGATCAATCCAAAAATAATACCTCGTGTGGTTAGAATGTCAACATAGAGTATGGAAGAAAAATACATCACAGTTTAATAATCCTAATTGTCCAGCCTGGACAATCCAGAAGAATGCAATAACAATACTTCTGATAAGGTTATTATCTACCTCCAGTTTAGGACAGACAGATAAGCAGGTCACAAGAGAGTTTAGACTATATCCTATAACTAGACTAACATTATGTTATAGGGGAAATTGGAGAGATTGTTATGAATGTTATCAAACATATCACATGTCAAAACATACAATATTGCCTATATTCATTGATGCATGTCTATTACTACATTTAGAGTACACTTCTGTTTCATTATTTCATGTTTATCCATTTCCATGATGCTATCATACATGTACTATATAATTTGTTAAATATAATTTTGCTGTTTATTTGCATATATGCTGTCTAATAGTGTTTGTTATTGTGGATGTTTTTATTACTTTGCTATTATGCTTCTTTATTAATGTTCCACTGAAGAGGGGAAAGGGGAGGGAAATGAGTTTTGAAGAAAGGGAGCTTAAAGATCAATTTGTGGATGTTTCTTTTTTGTGAAGAACTTAACAGTCTCTGTTTCAGGGAGATAAGAAAGGCTTAAACTTTAATTCACAGATTGTACATAGGTTTAGAAATTACTACAAAGTTCACAAGTTAACAATAAAAAGTTCACAGGGTTAAGTTCTTTGGAGATGCAAGAAAAGAGTGTCTTAAAAGACAGGCTGATTAGCAGAAGTTGAGCTTAAGAAGGGCTAAAAAGAAAAAAAGGAATAACAAGAAACTTAAATCAACATAGATCCACATGGAGCTGAGGTTATATTGTTCTTGCAGTATGGACTGAATCACATGGATCCATCTTAGAGAAGAGAAGAGACAAAGCAGCCTGGCTGCAAGTCAAGGAAAGAAAGGGTTTCCTGGTTGAATTTTGACTTAAATACATTTCCATGGTTGGTGGAACAAGAGTAGTGCTTGAGGAGTAGTTTAGCATCTAGTTCCAGATATTCTCCAAATCGCATGTCACAGGGGTGGTCCCCAAGAAGTAGTTAAGATAGCACTTACTGTGTCTGTCCACATATTGTATATTCTCATGCCCCAAACGGTTTGATCAAAAATAATGGATTTTGAACAACCTCCAAAGTACAGCCCTGTGGCCAGAGTTATCCTGCTACATCATCTTCATGTAATATGATCTTTGTATAATTTTGGTTTGTAGTCACTGGAGTAGTCTGTTAAGTGATGTTTTTCCACTGTGATGCTGCATGTACATGTACTAATAATTTCTGAAATGCTGAGCTTATCATTTTTTTTCTAAGTGATGATGTTTATTGGCTCCTTGTGACACATTTTCAGATTTTAGCTTTTTAAGAGTCTAGAAAAATTCTGCCTTAGTACCATCTTGACTCCTGTAAGTAGTGCCTCGACTGCTCTACAAAGAGATCAAGATGCAAGATAGATGGAAATCTGCTGTTCAGGCAGAAATTTTGCAGGATCCCCTTTCCTCTTTCTCACTCCCACACCATGTAGCTCTCTTTGATGCTGGGTTTGTTTCATCTTGCTTCTCTTTTAGAGAAAGTAAAAAAATCTATTGGTAAAGGAGAAAGTAACATAAAGGCTACCATAATCATCACCATCAAGACTCTGGAATCAAGTAAGGGCAAGCCCTCAAAGATATGTGGTAAAAATTGTTCAGGTTGAAGAGGCTAGTGATTCTTTATTCTTTCTCCTCCCCCTTCTTGATTTTCTTCTTTCTACTAAAAGGAATGTCTAGTGTCACCCTGAGCCTAGTGTCATTGAATGTGGTGATTAAAAGTTATGTGGAAATTTTTTTGGGGGAAAGATATGACAGGGTAAGAGTTCTTTTGGGAATTTCAGAGTTAACAGATAAAATTTTTAGTCCATTTTTAGAACATTCCAGGGCAAGTTACTATATAGTTATATAATTACTGAAGTTTTTATGAAGGAGTTAGCAGCAATAATTTGGGTAGCAAAAAGTCTGAGACAAGTTATTTGTCATTAATTCAGCCTGTTTTTTTTTCTCCTTATACATGTGCCTTACTACATTATGGACTAAGTTCTTCTCATCTTCTCATGGATGCTGTGTGTATTTGTGGGAAGAAATCGAAAGGTCAGAAGGTGAACTTGGGATACAAAAAGAAAGATAGCACTATAAATAGAAGTGAATGCAAAGTTGTTTATGGAAGGAATAATGGTGGTCTGTGTCTAAGCAGACCAGCAGTAGATAATTGGGAGAGCAAGCCTTTTTATAGTGTGTGAGATAAAGGAGGCTGGGTGGTATGGCTTTTTTAGGGACTGGAAGTCATTTGGCATCTCCATGAAGAATGTGCTTTGTTTGGAGGGGTCACTAAGGTGAGATTGGGAGTTGTTTGGAGTTTCTATGGAGGTTAGGATTCATGTCCTTACAAAAGGTTAATCAGTGGGCAAGAATGAAATTTAGGCCCAGAGGCAATATTCCAGCCTTTTTGTTTTAATTTTGTTAAGGGGAGTTGAGGTAGAAGATTGTTTCTTCTGGAGCTGCTTCTACTAAATGGGGAAAATGATGTTATCAGGTATAGCAAAGGGTAAAGGGTAGAATTATTGGAATCCTTGGTCCTGAAGTAGCATCATGGATTTGGTCATCTGAGATGGTGCAATGTTCACTTTCATTTGGATGAAGGAGGTAAACATTCAGAACAAAGGAGGACCTAAGAAGAGTGCCAAAAAGACTATGATTAGTCAGGTTCATATGGGAAGGAGCTAAGAGAATATGTGGGAAGATTGAAACCAACTGCACCAGGCATCAGCTGATTTTTCCCTAATATGTGAGGTTCTGTTATCAATTTTTTGCAGCATCCCAAACTATTTCAGAATGATTAACATGGAAACTGTATTCTTCATCCAGGAACAGAAGTCTCCTTTCTGGTCATTAAGTAAGTATAGGTATGTTCTGTTTGCTTTGTAAGATTACAGTGACTAGGAAATTCAGTTGATCTTGAATTTGTGGAAGGCTTTTTGGTTATATCATCAAGACTTTTCCAGGTTTTTTGATAGCTACTGAAAGTAATACAGAAAAGTTGTGGTACCTCCTACCCCTCTGTACCTCCAGGAAAAAATACCTATAGTCACTAAGAAAGGAATGAGAACAGGAGTTCTTCGATATCTTGTGTGTGTCTTGAGGGTGACAGAAAAGGATTGGTTATTAGGAGCTACCCAAACGTAGGTAGACCAGGAAACAAATGCCAGGTTCAGGTGGGAAGCTGCCAAGGAGGAAAGGACATCCATACATGAGTTCAAAGGGGCTCAACCCAAGGAGTGCCTGAGGTATGGTTTGAATCCTGCCCAATGCAAGAAGGAGAAGGGAACTCCAATCTGATCATATTTCCAAAGATAATATAGTTAAATGTGATTTTTAAGATGGAATTTGCCTTCTCCACTTCGCCTGAGGACTGGGGCCTATAAGGTAAATTTAAGTGTCAGGCAATGCCTGACTGAGAAAGGAGCTGAGTGACCTTAGAAATGTCATTGTCTGTTTGCAGTGGAGGTTGGAAGACCAAAACAAGGAACCAGATAATTTAACAAGACCTCAGAGACCTCAGAGACTTTTTCAGTTGTGTGGGAAAAACTTCTATCCAACCTGAAAAGGTGTCCATCAGTGTCAGAGGGACTTTATGCTTTCATACTGGAGGCATATAAGTGGTATCAATTTGCCAGTCTTGATCAGACACATGCCCACAGACTTGGGTTGGGAAAGAAGGGGATAGAAATTGTAGGATAGATTTATGTCCTAAATCATCAAAGTGAGAAAGGGATAAATAAAAGTGGAAGCCCCAACAAAACAAGGTAGAGGAGGAGTAATTAGACAATTAGAGGTGAATTCCCCCCTTTTGGAGGAGAGGCATCCATTCTGAGTTAGTATGGGTCCTTGATATATGGCTTCTTTAGAGAGGTGGGCTTGTTTTTCATCCAGTGTATATTGTGGATTGAAGGAAGGCACGATAACTAATTGAAAGCATGTATAGGGTTGGTGTGCGATCTGTTTGGTCACCTGGTTGTCCTCATTCCCAGTTTCCATGCCACAGAGTGCTCTTACCATCAAAGGAGAGGAGGAGGACATATTGGAGAGGAGTTTAATGATTAGGTCAGCATTAGTTTTAGGAGATCCTTTAGAAGTAAGGAAACTCCTTTCTTCCCAGATAGAAGCATGAGAAGGTAAAAAATGAAAAAAAGAATATTGAGAGTCTCTTTAGATGTTAATACATTGCCCTTTTGCTAGAACAAGGGCTCAAATTAAGGCAATGAGTTCTGCTCGTGAAGAAGTCTGTGGAAGGAAAGGACTTGACGTTGAGAGAAGTGGAGGATAAAATACCATTCCCCACTATTCGCATCCCATTTACCAGTGAGGAGCTCCCATCAATGAGCCAGTCATAATCAGGGTTTGGGAATGGGATATCAGAAATATGAGAGAGGGCATAAGAAAGATCAGAGATTATTTAGGGACAAGAGTGTGAGAAGGAGGAATTAGAGGGTGGGAGGCCTAAGATTCTAGTCAGAGAGACATGCAAGTCTGTTTAGGAGGACCATGTGGGCGTGATATAGAGGGGGAGGTGGAAGAAATCATTCAACTTTGTTATTAATAAATTCTGCTAAGGAATGGGAGGAATATACATTCATGGGTTGAGAGTAAGTTAATTTCTAGACTTCTTTGGCCAAAAAGACAGGGGCTACCAGGTCATGCAAGCAGGTTGGCCAGTCCTAGATCATTGAGTCAGGTTGCTTAGAAAGGTATGCAACCACCTTCAGATTCGGTCTGAACTTTTGACCAAGAAAACCCACCGCTATACCTTGTCTCCCATCAGTGTAAAATAGAAAAGGCTTATTATGGTCAGAAGGGTAAGGGACCCAAATGAGGTCCTCCCTGAGTTTTAAAAAGGGTGGAGATGGGAATTCCAGTGGGGAATGGTTCACAGAGAGGTCCTTAGATCCCTCATAGAGGGGTTTGGCTAGGACCCCAAAGTTGGGAATTCAGTTCCAGAAGTATCCAGTCAAGCCAAGGAAGGACAAAAGTTCTCGTTTTGTCAGGGGCACAGGCACAGAAGAGAGAAGTTATCTCTCCTGAGTCATGAATTTCTCAGAACTGGTGAGTTTGAACCCTAGAAAGGTCACAAATGGGAGGGAGAACTGGGCTTTATCCCAGGATACCCTATACCCCTTAATAGTCAGGAAATTGAAGAGATCAGGAGTATTCTTTTGGGAGGATTGAAAGTCTAGACTGTATAAGAGTAGAGGGGGGGAAAGATGAATTCCCAGAAGGTCTCGGGTCAAGCTTGGTCAAAAATATGGGAGCTGGGGGGGCTAGGTTGCGCAGTAGATAGAGCATCAGCCCTGGAGTCAGGAATACCTGAGTTTAAATCTGGCCTCAGACATTTAATAATTACCTAGTTGTGTGGCCTTGGGCAAGCCACTTAACCCCATTGCCTTGAAAAAACTAAAAAAAAAATGGGGGCTGCCTTTAACCTTGAGGGAGGACTGTCCAGGTTAGTTGTTGAAACTTTTGGGTGTCAGGGTCAGTCTAGGTAAATGTAAAAGACCTTAAGACCTTGAGAATTCAGACAGAATGGTGCAGTAAAGAAGGCATCTTTAAAAATCTAAGACTGAGTATAATGTAGTAGAAGAGGGAATGAGGGAAAGGAGTGTAAATGAGTTTGGTATTATAGGATTTAGAGTTATAACAGCCTGACTCATGCAAAGGTCTCGTTCAATAAAGAAAGAGCCATTAGGCTTCTTTATTGTAAGTATCAGGCTATTATAAGACTCATAGGAGCCCTTAAGAAGTCTATCAATCATGGACTTGAGGCCCCAAGTCCCACAAGAGGGACAGGATATTGAGATCTGCTAGGGAAGAAGGTAAAATCCTTCAGCTTAACGTGAATTGGCTCATGAAGGGAAGCTATTATAGGGACAAAGGTGTCCCAAATGCCAGAGTGTTTGGGAGATTCAGGAGAGTGAAAGTATCATGAGTGGGAGAGTCAGAAAGTGAGAGAAGGAAAATACCCATAAGATCCTTCTATAGTTACTGAAGGGAAGGAATTAAGATCTGAGCCTTTAGATAGAAGAGATATCCCTGCCCACTATAGGAGTAGGACAGCTGGGAATGACCTCAAATGGATGAGTAATAGTGGAAGCCCCAACAGAACAGGGTAAAGGAGGAGTAATTAGAGGTAAGTCTCTCAATCTCCAGTTGTTCCCCCATGTCTAGGAGAAAATATGTTGCCTTACTTGCCATTTGTAGAGTTACCTGAAGTTCTACCTGTTATGGGTTCAAGTATTGAAGCAGATCCTGGGCACTGTTATCCACGGCCAAACCCAAGAGAGCAGGAAGGTCATTAGGAGTTGACCAAGGTGCAGTCTGACTTCCAGTGTCCTTTTATTGCCACACTTTGAGCAAGACTTGGGAGGAGGGTTTGAGCATGGGCTGCCCAGTGTCCCAACCTGTCACATTTAAAACATTTAATCTATGGGATCATTGTCATTATTAAGTGCCCTTTGGGATTTAGGGATCCAGTAATGGCAGAGGCTAACATCGGGAGAGATTTGATCTGGGATGTAGCCTTCTCTATCCATTATTGAAGACTGAGAAGGCTGTATTGATCAAATTTCCTTTAGGAGTTGTGGGGCCAATCTCCATCTTCATCAGCTTTCTACAGATATCAAGGGCTAACTGAGAAATGAAGTGGATATTTAGGAAAATAATCTCTTCAGGAGATTAAGGATTGATATTAGTACATTTAGTAGTACCTCCTTAAGTCTGTTAAGGAATGCTGTGGGGTTTTCATTGGGGCCCTGTGAAATCTTAACTATCAAAGTTGACAGCTTTCCTAACTAAGGCAAGTAATCATGTAATCCCTAGCATGGAAATATTAGAAATGTTGGTAGTCCCATTTAGGACCTTACCGAGGGAAGGTAGTTGTCCCTACAGGACTGTTTGCCGGATTCTATCTATTTAACATAGCTGCATGATTCTGTCCTACTTTCCAGACTTTTTCCTTCTTATCAGCAGTCATGTAAGTGGGAAAAACAACATAAAGATCTCTCCAGGGCAGGTCTTAGGATACAGTAAGATAATGAAATGTCTTAGAAAATTGAGAGGGATCAGTAGAATAGGAACCAAATTTTTTTCAATCTAAATGAGATCAGAAAAGCTCATGAGGTCAAAGGTCGTGAACCAGTACTTCACAAAGAGGAAGGACTGGATGGGGTGAAGGAGAGCCTAAAGAGGAGGTGAAAGAGGGGAAAAAAGTTATGGTGGTTGAAAAAAGTAAATTATCTGAGATAGAAGGAGGGAGAATAGATGATTTGGTCACACTTGTTGAAAGAAATGAGGTTGAATGAGGTATGGGGAGGAGGAGTGTAAGGAGGGGAAAGCAGAGTGGTGATGAAAGGAGGATATCTTCCAAGGGATCATCTGGAAGAGTGGTGGAAGGGTCTGAGGGGTCTGATGGACTCATTTTTCGGGAGATTCTGGTCAATGGAGAAGAGAATTTGGATAGCAAAGATGTATTTGAATAGGCTGGGACACCACCTAAGTTAAAAAAAAAGAGCTGGACATAAGAAATCTCACTCCATTTGTCTTGCTTCTGATACTGGTTATTTAGATCAGTGAGGTGGCATAATCAAAAGTCCTCTCAGGTAGCCACACCTACCTATTATCCAATTTATACTGAGACCACTGTATGGTAGAAAGACAAGATATTTAGACTTGAGTTGGGGATCTTTTTGTTTCACATTTTGTATGAGTCTTACTTCTCAAATTGGCCACATCTGAAGTGACCGAGGTGAGTGGGAGGACTGACCAGTTATCCCTTGAATATTGAGGGTCTGATAGGTCCAATGGAGGATTGCAAGGGTTCCTTAAGGCAAGGTCAGGAAGTTAGCTTGAGCATACTATGACAGCTCACTCTTCCCTGATAGCAGACATTCAGAATTCCCTGCCACTCCTCTCCAGGATTTCAGCACCAAATGAAAGATCAGAAGGTGAACCTCTAGTACAAAGAATGCTATAAATGGAAATGAATGCCAAAGCTATTTATTGAAGAAATGGCAGGCTGGATTTGAACAGACTCCAGCAGTGGCTAGTGGAGAGACTCTGCCTTTTTATAGGGTATGGCATATAGGAGGCAGGGTGATATGGTTTCTATAGGGACTAGGAGCCATTTGGGATCTCCATGGATGATGTGTTTTTTTTTGAGGGGGTCACTAAGGTGAGATTTGGAGTTAGAGTTTCTGTGGAGGTTAAGATCCCATGTC
This sequence comes from Macrotis lagotis, assembly GCF_037893015.1. Lineage (NCBI taxonomy): Eukaryota > Metazoa > Chordata > Mammalia > Peramelemorphia > Peramelidae > Macrotis > Macrotis lagotis. The sequence continues at coordinate 216,615,922 of NC_133664.1, read as the reverse complement.
CTTAGGAAAGGACAATCAATGGGGCTCTACTGGAAGGATGAAACTCAGGCCTAGATATAACAGAAATGAACAGATTTCTTTTCAAGCATTTTTGATTCATTGTCTTTACCATGTTATGCGAGTGCAGTGTTATTTGATCTGCCCTTGGAGGATCCAATTTTCCAATTAAGCAAAAAGTTAGGGGAATGCTACAATCATCATCATCATCATCATCAACATCATATCTTTTTTTCTTTTCTCCTCTTCCTCCTTCTTCTCTTCCCGCACCACATGTAAGATATTTGGAGTTTGGATTAGAGGCTAAATTTTTAATTTTAATTAATTTTATTAAAATTGAGACAATTTGCTTATTATCCACTGCAGTTTTCATTCATGATTTCTTGAAATATGGCTCTGAGGGGGGCAGCTAGGTGGCATAATGGATACAGAACCAACCTTAAAATCAGAAGGACCTGAGTTCAAATATGACCTCAGACAGCTTGCCCAGCTGAATGACCTTGGGTAAGTCACTTAACCCCATTGCCTTAAATAAATTTTAAAAAATATGGCTCTGAAAGACAAGTTTTTAAAAAATCCATTGTGCTTCAAATGTAACTATATTTTGTTTCATAGATTTTTTTATTAAAGATTTTGAGTTTTACAATTTTCTCCCCAATCTTACTTCCCTCCCCCCACCCCCCATCCCCACAGAAAGCAATTTGTCAGTCTTTACTTTGTTTCCATTGATCCAAATTGAGTGTGATGAGAGAGAAATCATATCCCTCAGGAAGAAACAAAAAGTATAAGATATAACAAGATCAGACAATAAGATATGTTTTTTTTCCCTAAATTAAAGGGAATAGTCCTTGAACTTTGTTCAAACTCCACAACTCTTTATCTGGATACAGATGGTATTCTCCATTGCAGACAGCCCAAAATTGTCTCTGATTGTTGCACTGATGGAATGAGCAAATTCATCAAGGTTGATCATCACCTCCATGTTGCTGTTAGGGTGTACAGTGTTTTTCTGTTCTGCTCATTTCACTCAGCATCAGTTAATGCAAATCCCTCCAGGCTTCCCTGAATTGTCATCCTTCCTTGTTTCTAATAGAACAATAGTGTTCCATGACATACATATACCACAGTTTGCTGAGCCATTCCCTAATTGAAGGACATTTACTTGATTTCCATTTCTTTACCACCACAAGCAGGACTGCTATGAATATTTTTGTACAAGTGATGTTTTTACCCTTTTTCATCATCTCTTCAGGGTATAGAGCCAGTAGTGGTATTGCTGGATCAAAGGGTATGCTCATTTTTGTTGCCCTTTGGGCCTAGTTCCAAATTTCTCTCCAGAAAGGTTGGGTGAGTTCACAGTTCCACCAACAGTGTAATAGTGTTCCAGATTTCCCACAACCCTTCCAACAATGATCATTATCCTTTCTGGTCATATTGTCCAGTCTGAGTGGTGTGAGGTGGTACCTCAGAGAAGCTTCAAATGTGATTATTTGATTAGTATTTTAAAAAAAATCAATCTGGCTTTCATTGAATAGCCAATAATAGGCCTAGTCCAAGCTTCTGTGCCTCATTGTTTAGGTTCTGATTATTTATAATGAGTGTGAATAGCAGTTGTTTTCTGTTCTGGCCCAAAACTCTGAAAGTCTTCTCCCAGATCAAAATTTTTGCGATGGTAAACTGGGCCATCTTTTTGTCTCAATTCTCAGGTAACCCTGAATGGGTATTGGGTATTGCCTCAGATAAAAAGACTAGGGAAAAGACCTTAGCTGAAGGTGGCCAAGGTCCCCCACTGCATCTGGACACAGATGACCTTGGAGAAGAGAGTGAGGCTGATGACTTCACAAAGCCCTAACTCAATTAAATCCAATTTATTTACAAGTCAGGATGTCACCATCCTGATGTCATAGGTTCTTTTTGAGAATGAAGGATGAAAAACAACAGCCTGGTCTGAAAGGAAAACTCTTTCATTAGGGGAGCTATTAAGATTAGAGAGAAACACACTCAAGAAAAATAATCTGGCCCACAAGAGTTTTCTCATTGTCATGTGTTTATTCACTGTAATAAATGATTAAGGTTTCATTTCTACATTGGTTATTGAGAAATAAGTTGAAAAAAGAAGTTTAGTAAAATGTTTTACTGTTAGGAAAAGCTAGGGGAAAAAGAGAGAAAGAGGTGGATTAAAGTATAAAGAGAGATAACAAGCTAATTTACATTTTTTTCTGTGAGGAATTTGGGTCTATAGGATGAGAATGGTGAATTTCCAGTAAGTAAATTAATTTACAGTAAGTAATCCAGATTGACAGGATGAGAGACATACTGATTTACAATTGACTGTGAACAAAAGGGAACCATCCTAATAGATAAAAAGTTAAGTAAGCCAATAAACTGAAGGGAATCCAAAATACTTAATAAAGAAACTAAGTCAAAGTTCTTTATAATAACTCTAAGAGATATTTAGAGGAAATAAAATTAATTTGTTAAGGAAGAATGGAATTCATATGGGACATGGGGGAAATATATGAGGCATTTCAGATAGAATTGTAGCCTCTGGATTACCCAGTCAATGGGAAAACAGGGAAAGGACTTTATGGATTGGGATTAAAAGGATGGGCCTGCATGCCTCAAGGTATCTATCCTTTGGATAGAAATCCTCTCCTGCAAGATCATAGTAATAAAACCTTCATCCTGACTTCATCAGTGAACATAGGGGTCATTTTGGTAAGAAATAACTTGTTTATGATCATTTATAACATTCACTCAAAACTAATACTGAGATTTAGAAATTTTATGATGATAAATTCCATTTTTGATTGTCATTTTTATAATACTAAAGACAGAAACTTAAATTAGTGTTCTGAATATAAAGGTTAATAAAAGCTTCAGAAGAAAGGCTGGTTCCAGCTATTAGTAAGTAGCATTTTTTAAAGGTAGGTCCCAAAGTAATAGATAATAAGTACATTATTTTGTTGTGATTGTTAAATTCTGCATATTTCAGGCTTAAAAGAAGACCAAAACCAAAGATTAAAATGGCCAAAAGGACAAAAAAGTACCAATATTATTTGACAAATTATTTTAGCCTGTTAAGTATTTTTTTTCTGAAGATTAGGGAACAAAAATTTATGGGACTCAAATAAGAGGCAAGTGGGAATGCCCTGGTTTCTAAAGCTTTTGCTTTTATTAAATTATTTCAATATATTCTTGTGAAGTTGAAGTTTCATCAGACTGAACACACATCAGAATGAATACACACAAAAACTTCCACAGTACTTTATGGGAATTTATTTATTCATGTGCAAAGTTTTATTTTCAAAAGAAAAATAAAAAGACAAGAAAAATCACTAAAACCTTTGTTTCTTCCAACATTTCTCTCTCTCTCTCTCTCTCTCTCTCTCTCTCTCTCTAAAGCGGGGTCTTTTACTGCATGATTTTTGGAGGAATTCATTATCCCAGGATTGTCATCTGTTTTCCAATTTTTCTCACAATTGAGAAAAGTTTAATAGTATGTTTTACAAAGGTGGGCTGTACAATTCAATCTTTTTTCCTTGGCACTATAGAGTTGTACATTAGTGATGAGACTGTACCAAATAGTAATTTACCTCTCATTATCAAAAACAAAGTTAGGTATTATGTCTAATTATAATTAATGAATAGAGAAAGTCACATTTTCATAAGAAGTGACTTATGTTGAGTTAATATTTATTAGCTTTTATATCTATAATTTTTTTGGCAGTCTGCCAATAAAAATTAAAATCAACACACTTCTCTGTAGTTCATTTATCAAAGCTACCTACTGGCTAAAGTTGAATAGGTAACAAAGATATCTATAGGAAACAATGTTAGAGCCCCAGAAATCATTAATACAGCATTGACTACATCAGTTTCTTAATCAGATTTTTTTGGTCAAAGAAATTTTACTAAAGCAAAAAATAAAACCGTTTTATACTTCATTGGCTATACCAAGTTGGATGTCCCCCACATCCTAAATGAAACATTCAAAACTGAATTAAATATATTCTTCCTCTGCCCTTCCCCTCTTCCCAACTTTCCTAGTACTGAGTTGAGACATATCTTTATCTCATTATCCTTCCAGACACTTGACTTTGCAGTCTCCCTACCTTGGGTTTCTCCCCACTCTATTGTCTGACACTTGGCAGTCAAAAAGCATAGATGCAAACACACTGCTCCTAGTCAGTGGATCCTTGACTCCAGGATTGAGTATGGAATGCCTATTTGGCATTCAAAGACAACCTGGGCCCTCCTCCTTTCCCTATCCCACATATTCTGAGATAAAGCAACAGTGGTTTCTTTGATATTCCTGTATAAAACCTCCCATTTCACCAGCTCTAGGCCATTTTCACGAGCTATTCCCCACACCTGAGTTATCTAACTCTCATCTCAGTCTCCTGACCTTTTTGGTTTCCTTCTAGTCCCAGCTAATATCCCAGTTTACATGAGGTGCCTTTCTGATCCCCATTAGTCCTTAGTGACCTCTTTCTGATGATTGTCTTTAATTTGTCCTGTATGTTGTTTGCACATTCTGTCCCACATTAGGCTATGAGTTCCTTGAAAGCAGAGGCAGTTTTTTCTTTGCATCTCCAGTGCTTAGCACAGTGCCTGGAACATAATAGGCACTTAATGTATGCTTTTTGACTTACTGACAATTATAAAAAGTTTGATGTCTCAAGGCACCACTATGGTAGAACTTTATACTTTTGAATAATCACCTAGTAGTTTACTATTTTGTAAAGTCAACATGGCAATAATTAGCTTGTGCAATTGTGAGAAGCAATCTCTAGAGGACTGTTGGATACATAGGAGGCACATTATCATAATACAAATAGAAAATAATGAGTTCTAGAAAGAGCATGTTGAGCACCTTTGTGGCCTAGGTTATATTTCTCCATCTAATGCTACATAAGTCTAATGTACAAAAGGACAAAGTGATCCTTAAAGGAATAGTCTTGTGTGCATTTCTTTGCCTTCTGAGATAGGGTGGTATCACTGGTTTGAGTTTGTGGGTGTACATTCGGTCATCATAGGTTCTGGGTTTGGTTCTGTTGTTCCACATGGGTCATTCAAATGCAAGTTCAAGTTTTCTGAAGTCAAGTGGGAAGAATTGTAGACGATTTCATTGAAATCTGACTTGATGTATACTAAAGGGGAATTATTTAAGGGATATTCAACTGAGACTTGGGTATTTTCTCGAGTCATTCCCATATCTTTGCTGTGCTCTGAAGGTGATTTCCTTTTCATTCGTGTGTAGCTTTTATCTTGGTTTTCCATCCCTTGTTCATTTTTCAAAAATCTCCCAAAGAACCAGATGAAAAAGCCAAACCATACAAAAGCTATCAAGCTTGGAACAAAAGCCAGACATTTGACATCAAGACTTGCTCCTATGTATCTGCTATGCAAAAACATATCTCCCTCTGCATAGGTTTTATTAGTCTGAGGGTTGGTATTATTAGATCTCCACTCCCAAGATAGTTTGGTCCTGTTCAAATCCTTTAAGCTTTCAGCATCCTCCACAGTATAAATCTTTTGTCCTGGGCCAATGTACTGCCCATATTCATGTGGCTTATAAAATATTTGGTTCTTCCACATATTAAGATCCAAAATCAAGACGAGGAAAATGATGCCATAGTTGAACCATTTACCTGTTAAAAAAAATCTAAATTAGTAAAAGAATTACACAATATGTTTTAGAATCACAGAGTTAAAAGGAAATTTAGAGATCAACTAGTTCATATTGTACCAGAATGGGAAACCTCTACACATCATTGCTGAAAAGTAGTCATTCAAAGTCTACTTAAAGATATCCACTACAAAAATAATTATTTGCCATCATATCCTATTCCACTTTGTTGAGAAATCAAAGATTATGGGATATACACATTAACAGACTGATGAAAAACTACTCCATTCTTAGCAAAGGAAAACCTGAGCATTAATTTTTATTTTATATTTTTAACGATTGGTAGAAAATACCATTGTAGCAGCATTAATTTTAAAGAAATAGTAATTCAACTTCCCAATGAACAAGTTGAGACTAATAATTGATGAAAATAATCGTTTCAACAGCTCCTAAACCAAAGTCTACTAGGTAACTGGTGACACAATGGACAAAATTCTGGGCCTTGAGTTAAGAAGACCTGGAATCAAATATGGTCTCAGATAATTACTAGCTATATAACTGAGTAAGTCATTTGATCTCTATTTGCCTGTTTTCTCAATTTTAAAATAGGATAATAAAATCACCTGCCTTGCAGGATTGCTAATGAGAAAATTAATAACATATCTGTGAAGCACTTAGCATACTAGTAGACTATATACTGCTACTAAATACTTATTTTCTTCCCTTCTCTTCTCCTCTACCCCTAAAATCCTGCTTGACTCATTTTAAGCAACAATTTGAAAGGAAGAAAATTATGCATACTGCTCCTTAAGAGCTAAAAATATTGTTAAATATCCTGTACCTTATACAAATTCAAATTTAGGAAGGCAGGACTATAATTCTGATGAAAAGTATATTCTGTACCACCAACAAACTCTGATACAAGTGGGGAGAATATCTCTTTCCTCTATTTTATTGATTAAAGTGTTCAGAGATTTCTATTTTCCACTTAGGACTGCTCTGAATCTCAATAATTTTGACTATTTCTTAAGTGTTATCATTTTCTCTGATTAAATGATTCTTTGTTTTTATGATCTATTCTTTAACTCATTTATTCTTTAGAATATTAGCATTCTTTAGGATAATTTTTAAGACCATAGTTTCCATTTAAATTTCAATTCAGAACATTTTAAAATTCTCTTTACTAATTATCAGATTACTTAATATTTTGGTGTTTCTATAATTGTTTATGAAGTTAGTTTTTATAAAGGTTCTATACCATAATGAGAAATACACATACTTATAATTTCCTTTCAAACCTGAAGAAGTTTCTACCTAGTTTTTCTAAAATTCTATTCATGTGGGGCAGCCAGGTGATGCAGTGGATAGAGCACAGGAGTACCTGAGTTCAAATCTGGCCTCAGACACTTAATAATTGCCTAGCTGTGTGACCTTGGGCAAGTCACTTAACCCCATTTCCCTGTAAAAAAAATTATATTCATGCCCCTAACTATTCTACTTTTTACATTTGTGCTAAAATTTTCTAGGTCTAAGAGGACTATATTAAAGTGCCCCAAAATCAATATTTTGTTAATCTATGTTTGCTTGGACCCCAGTTAACTTTTTCTTTAAGTATTTAAATCTATATCATTCAGTGATATATGTATACATGTTTACATATTATAGGCATTTTATTATTATATATTTTGTATTATTATCTACTCTTATCTATGTCTTTAATCATAACATAGTTTCTCTATCACTTTTAACCAAGTTTATTTTTATTAGTCTTGTTAAAGAATTATTGCTATTCCTGCCTTTTGAAAATTCATCTGAAGCATAATTTATTGTAATCTTTTTCTCCTAGCATACTCTTTGTAGATTTTTTATGTTTCAAGTGTGTTTATTGTACACAATATTTTTTGAATTCTGCTTTCTAATTCAGGAGCTATGTGCCTCCATTTTATGCGTGAGTTCATGAGTTTAAAATATTTAAAATTACGTTTGCTAATTGAATTTTTACTTTGAGCATGTTCTATTGTAGTTAAGAAAACAAACTATTCCTACATAAATACACATACACACACACACACACACACACACACACACACACACACACACACACACCATTCCCTGGAGGAAAGAGAATGGGAACAATACTAGTAATGTAAAATTTCAATGGTTTGATCCAAAACCCAGATCACTCTTCATAATCAACCATCCATAATTAAAGTATGTTTTGCTTGTCATTGTTTCCTCCCTTCCCTCCTCTACTCTTTCTCTTAAATCATGTTTTCCATTCTTTTTATCCTTATTTCCATGTTAAATTTAATATATTTCTAAACTTTGTGGCAATGTGAGAGGGAGTAATCCATTTTGCCCAGTTCATATGAGTGAGATTCTTGTGCTGTGGAATCTTACTATCCCACTTCCATGTTTATATTACATAGGGCATGAAATGAATCTCCTTGAACACTCTGAAGAAAATTCCTAATGGTGTTCCTTAAGGAAGAAGAAAAAAAGACAAAAGTGAATGTTCTCTCCAGAGTGTGCAAAAAAGAAAACAAATCGATATCCATGACCTACATTGCTTCCTAGAAGGAACACAACAGTATCAATAACTTTAACACCATAATGTAATAGAAATATTCTATTAATTAGAATAGCAATAGTCTAATAATAGAGGAGAATTGATTAAAACTTGCACATATGAAAAATGAAATAACAATTGAAAGAATTCATATACTGCCTCTAGGAAAAAAAAATCTTCAGTATCTTTCCCAAGAAAAATTCAAATGGAGTCACAAAAAAGTGGACACACCTGAAAAACTACTAAACAACAAAAGAAGAAAATATGGGTCTTTAAAGAAATAAAGATCCAAACTTTCCTAATAAAAAAGATCATAGCTGTGTAAAAACTTTGTAATTCAAACATAAGAATCAAAAGAAACATAAAAAAGTAAACACACATAAACAATGACAGAGGATTATACATGAATAAACTACTTACATTCTAACAAGGGGGAGATATACTGAAACTTATCATTATTTGGGGTCATATATAATGTGACTAATAATACAAAGCCTGGGAGTGGTTCTGCTGTGTCTTAATGATCTTAAGAGAAGAATGGAAAGAAAAAGGAAAAGGAATACATGGGGGTGTAGGGGAGGAGAAAAAAGTTTAGGAAAAATTAGCTTACATAACCAGGGAGCACAGATAGGACGCTATACAAACATGAAGGAGAGGGAGGAGACTTGAACCTCTCTCATCTGATCCAATCAGAAAAGGGGGATAGCACATATACACAGTTGGGTGCAAAACTCAAGAGGGAAATCGGAGGGAAAGAAGGGAAAGGAGAAGGAGAAATTGAAGGAAGGGTAAATTAAAGTGAAACAAACTCTAAGGATGCACAAAAATATCAATAGTTCTTTTTATGATAGCAGAAGAATGGGAATTTGAGGAAGTGTCCAAAAATTGAGGAATGTTTCAATCACCTAAAATATATAAATATGACAGCATATTATTGTGCTATAAAAATAATGAAGGGAATTGTACCAAAGAAGATTGAAAGAATAATGAACTCTGATTAGTTGTATAGCACTAATGATGAGACATGTTACCCATTTCCTGATAGTGAGGAGGACTTAAAATGAAGAATAAGCAATATTTTTGGACTAATGTGGAAATATTTTGTCTCATTATAAATTCTTATAACAGGAGTTTTGTTTATCTTTATATATTTATTTATTTATCTTAATTTCATTCAATTTCATTCAATTAGAGCTTGGATTAAGAAGGAGAGAATGAGGATTTTTGTTGATGGAAAAATATATGTATCATATACATAAAGCAAACACACACATATACACATATATAAATAAATGAATACATATTTTTTAGCTGGGAAAGAGTTGTGAGGGGAGACTTGAGGAAGAAAAATAAAGTTTAGAAAAAGTTTTGTGGGAAGTGAGATAGGGTATTGAGTTGAGACTAATTTTACTGCAATGAAGATTCAAAAGAAGTTGAAAAACATACTTTTATAATGTACACAGTCAGCACAATTGTTTGAATTTCTCTAATACTAGTCAGTTGTATGGGAGTAAGAAGAAGGAAACTGTTGTTGGGTATAATATAGGTTTAAAGTTTAGGAACAAATAAATAGCTACAGGAATAGATTTGGAGAGATTATTGATCTTGTTAAGGATGAATATTAAGTTTAAGTTGATAGACATAGAAAACTTATGATAGTTAATTATGACCAGATAAGAGGAATGTCAGTATTGGTGATTAAGAAAGTTGAACAACTGTGACAAACAAAGAATATTAAGAGGTTGGAACAAAATTTACTATGCTCTAAATAAATTCCCAAAACTAGGAGCTGCAATCATACTAATCAGATAAAGTAAAAATAAATATTTAAAATATAAAAAGAGATAAAGAAATTACATTATTCTGAAGGGAAGAGATAACAAGCTAATATTATTAAACTATGTCTTCCAAATTTCTTAAATCTAAATTCTAAAAGAAAAAATCACTTAACATTTATATATTTATAAAATAATAAAATGTTGGCAGGCGATTTTGGACAAATCTACAAGATAAAAAAATGGGGAAAATATAAACTGAGATAGGAACATGTTACTTATCCCAAGTCATCCAATAAGTACAAGAGGCAAGATTTGAACTCAGGTATGTCTGACCTCATTACTCATATTCTGTCCAACTCACACACACACACACACATACACACACACACACACACACACACACATATATATATATGTATATATATATATATGTATAAAATGTATATATACATATATATTTTTGTATAGCAATATATCTTCATCAAATTATAGCTTATGCCACTTTAGCAGCTAAATAATGATATCAAACTAATAAAATATTAATCTACTATAAGAAATAATGGCAAGTATAGTTTCAGATAAACCCTGCCTCTTAAGCTTCAGCTTTAGATTACTTCCACCAGCTTTTGCCTTCTGTTCTATATATTGATCAAGGGTGGAGAAAATCATACAGCTGTTCATATTGGATCCATAACAAATTGATGCTACTGTGAGGATCCCCATACTAAGACGACTACTCTCTTGTAACTGCTCTTTTCACTTTTAGGAGACACCTTGCTTTCCAGAGCTAAAGCCCAGCAAGCAAACTGTGCCCTGAGCTTGGCATAACAATAATCCTTTGCACTCCCCTTCTGCTTGAACTCTGCTGCAACTAAATCACAGAACCTATAGTTCTTGAACTCAGGCAAGCACCAACAGACCCAGTCATGAAGTTCTGCTATGAATGGACTTTATGTCACTTGATAAACGTACCTTATAATTGCTGTTATGCTTCACCACTGTTGCTACATCAGCTGTTTGATTCTTTGTCTAGCCACAACTCTTGATAGAAACAGATAGATAGATAGATAGATAGATAGATAGATAGATAGATAGATAGATAGATAGATAGATTTTCATTTATTTTCAAGGTTTGACACTATACAACCTCAATTCATCTCATATCAGACATATGCCTTAACTTCTCTCTCACCACGAAGAGGTGACTTTTCTCCTCAGCAAAGCTAACTCCTGTATTTGCAGAAATCTTCATATTCCATCTTGTATACCTGTATCCTCCAACAGACTTCCCCTTGATCATTACCCCCCTCCATCGTTTATTTTTAATTTCTGTCTCTTGGTTCCTTCTCTGTTGTCTAAAAATATACATCTCCTTCATCCTTACAAGATTGATTTGATCCTTTACTCCCTGCTATCATATCTGCTATCCTTTATATCTTAACTCCTTAAAAATGTCATCTATAATATTTCTTTCTCTCCTCTCATATTCTTAATCCTCAAAAGTGTGTGCCCTCTCCCATGATCTTCCCTCCTTTCTATCACCTACACCCCTTCTTCCCCCATATCTTTCTTCACCTATTTTTCTCTAGAGTAAGATCTATCCAGCTGAGTGCCTTACTCCCTCTCTGAGTCAATTCCAGTAAGAGTAAGGCTTACTTGGACAAGCCACTTAACCCCATTTGCCTTGCCAAAAAAATTAAAAAAAAAGAGTAAGGCTCACTCACTACCTGTCACCTTCCCATTCTTCCACTCTATTGCAAGTTTTTTTCTTTCCTTTTATGTGAAATCACCAACCCATTCTACCTCTCCTTTTCCTTTCTCCCAGTGCATTCCTCTCTCCCCCATTAACTCAATCTTTTTAATATGTTATACTTTCAAATTCAACTCATTACTGTGCCTTATCTATGTATGCTCCTTCTAACTACCTTAATAAATGAGAAGATTCATATGAGTTATTAGTATCATCTTCCCAATGCAAAAATACAAGCAGTTTAATATCATTAAGTCTCTCATGATTTGCCTTTCCTATCTACACTCTCTATGCTTCACTTGAGTCTTATATTTGAAGATCAGATTTTTCTATTCAGCTCTAGTATTTCCTCAGGAAACTTTGAAAATTCCCTTATTTCATTGAATGTCCATTTTTCCCCCTTAAAAGGGTATATTCAGTCTTGCTGTAGTTGACTTTTGGTTGTAAGCTAATCTCTTTTGTCTTCTAGATTATCATATTCTAAGCTCTACAATTTCTTAATGCAGAAGTTTTTAAATCTTGTGTTTATCTGGCTATAGCTTCAAAATATTTGAATTGTTTTTCTCAGGAGGTGATTGGTGGATTCTTTCAATTTCCATTTTATCCTCTGCTTCTAGAATATCAGGGCAGTTTTCCTGAATAATTACTTGAAATGACATCTAGGGTCTTTTTTTTGGTTGTGACTTTCAAGTAGTTCAATAACTTTTAAGTTATTTCTCCTGAATCTGTTTACCAGGTCAGTTGTTTTTCCAGTGAGATAGATCATATTTCCTTCTAGTTTTTTCATTCTTTTGGTTTTGTTTTATTGCTTTTTGATTTATCACAAAGACATCAGCTTCCCTTAGCTCCATTCTGCATTTGAAGGAGTTGTTTTCTTCAAAGAGCTTTCTTATCTCCTTTTCCAGTTGGCTACTTCTGCTTTTTATGGCAATTCTTCTCCTTATTAACCTTTTGGACTGCTTTTTTCCATTTGACTTAAAATGGTGTTTAACATTTTTTTATTTTGATAATTTTTTATCTCCTTCACCAAGCTGCTGAATTTGTTTTCATCATTTTCCCACATCACACTCATTTCCTCTTCCCAGTTTTTCCTTTACCTCCCTTACTTGGTTTTCAAAATCTTTTTTGAGTTATGTGCCATAACCTGAGAACAATTTGTATTTTTATTGGAGGCTTTGAATGCAGAAGCTTTGACTTTATTATTTTCTTCAGAGTATGTATTTTGATCCTCCATTGGACCAAAGCAATTGTCTATGGTCAGATTTTTTTTCTTCTTTTGTTTGTTCACTTCCCCAACCAATGACTTGATTTTAACTCTTTGTTCTGCTTCCAGGGTAGAGGACACATTTTCAAACTTTTGAGGGTTTTTGCAACTGTTTTCAGGAATGCCCCTCAGGGACCTCTAAGTTCTCAGTTCCTCCAAGGTCATATGAGAGGCTTTGACTGCTCTCCTGCCCTATGTGTCTGTGGATGACTTTTATGCCCTCAAACCATGAGGAGGGTCCCTGACCTGCTTCAGGCCAGAAGCTCTATTATGCTTCTCCTTTTCCTGAGAATGGGGTCTCAGTCTATGACTTGAATCTGAGTATGGGTGAATCAACTCTTGTCTCAGGGGCAGCAAAGAGACCTCTGCAATTTCTCCCAATCCCCTTATAGTCAGTTGACTGGGTGTGCTTGAAGCAGTTGTCACATGGCTCCCCATGCCTGATACTGGGGTCTGCTGAGGCCAGCATTGGCCTAGGCTCTACTCCTACTCTGATGTGGCAGAATTTTTTTATTGCTGACCTTCCTAATTGTCTGTGACAATCACTGGACTGAGAGATCTGGAAACTGTCACCACTGCCACAGACCCAGGTGAGCCATGACCACTCTTGGATGGCTAGAGTCAATTTGCTCCAGCCAAGGCCTGGGCTGCGCTGTCAGCTCTTTCTAACCCCAATGGAGCAGGTCCTTCCAAGTTGTCTTGGGTGGGAAATTGTTTCACTCAGCCTTTTATGGATTCTGCCACTCTAAAATTTGCTTAGAATCATTATTTAAAGGTAACTGGAGTAGTCTGGGGCTCAGGTGAGTCCCTGCTTTTACTCCACCATCTTGGCTCCATTCCTTTCTATAGGTTTTGAAACTGTTGCTCAAGTTTGTCTCCTCTTTAGATTTTTAGGAAAGCACTCTCTCCTTGTAATCTACCTGTTTGGCTGATTATTCCTTCAGTCTCCTTTGCTAGATCCTTACCCAGATTATTCTAACCGTGGCTGAGGAGTCTTTCCTGAGCTTCCATTTCATCTCCCTCTACCATTTCACTTGGTGATTTTTTCAGCTCTTGATGCTGAAATCTGTGTTGCCATAATGTCTCTTCTGACTTCCAAACTCACATCTCCATCTGCCTTTCATATATCTCAGATTAGATGTTCAACATGTCCAAAACTGAACTCATCTTTTTAAAAAAGTATCTTTTAAAATATTTTTGTTACATTTGAGTTCTAAACTTTTTCTCTCCCTTTCTCCCAACCCTTCACTAAAGATGCAATGGGGACAGCTAGGTGGCATAGTAGATAAAGCACAGGCCTTGGAGTCAGGAGTACCTGGGTTCAAATCCAGTCTCAGACACTTAATAATTACCTAGCTGTGTGGCCTTGGGCAAGCCACTTAACTACATCTGCCTTGCAAAAACCTAAAAAAACCAAAAAAGATGCAATGGCAGTAGCTTCTTTGCTGTTCTCCAAACAAGACTTGCCATCTCTTGTCTCTGAGCATTTTCTCCAGTTCTCCCTCTTGTCTAGAATGCTCTTCTTCCCCATCTTTGTCTACTGATTTTCCTATCTTTACATTCCAGTTAAAATCTAATCTTTTATAAGAAGCCTTTCACAAACCATCTTAATTCCTTTAGGTATATCCTATTTTCCTGCATATATTTCTTTGTAAATATTTGCTTCTTGTTTTTCCCTTGAGATTGTGAGATTCTTGAGGAGGACTGTTTTTTTCTTCTCTTTTATATAACCAGAACTTAGTACTGCCTGACACATAGAAGGTACTTAAATCTTTACTGATTGGCTTTAAGTTTTGATAAAGAATAAAGATAAAAGTAGAACAATTTGTAAAATAACACCAAAAAACATTATAAGACATTAAAAGCTTACAAATCTGATTGATGCATTAGTTAACAAAGATTTCAGAGGATTAATGATTAAGTCTACTACCCATCTCTGGAGGGATAATGTATTCAAGATGAACCCATACACTTTTTGATACGGAAAATGTGTGAATTTGTTTTATTTGACTTCATATCTGTTAGAAGTACTATATGGGAGGGGGATTAGAAAGGAGAATAGAGTTAGTGATAATGCTGACTTAAAAAAAAGAAAAGGAAAACATGCATTAAAAATTCACAGAGGAAAACAGAAAGGTCAAAGGGAAATGCAGACCAGCATACAGCTTTGAAATTAAAATGTTGAATTTATTGTATACTTGCATTTAAAAAAGTAAACTATACAGAAAAATCATTGATTCTTATATAATCTTTTACTACTTTATCTTGTATATGGGGAAATGCTCTGTTTCTCCTCTCTGTCTCTCTGCCTTTCTGTCTCTATATCTCTTTGTCTTTTCTCCCTACTTGTTAAAAATAAATAAAATAGCCGTGATGGAGAATTAGTTTTAGCCCTAAAATATACATTGAACATTTTACTGAGATCAGGAAGATGTACAGGCAGGAAGATGTCTTAATGGCAAGCTACATACTATCTTTAAGTGTAATATGGATGCAAACAGGGATGGAAGGAAGAAGTAAAGAAAGAGCAAGAATTGTGAGGCTGCACTGCATATTGATATTTTAATGAGATTAGTATACATAATATTCCAGGTAATTGGAGAAGAGGTAAAAAAAATGTTCCTCCACCAAAATACTTAATCATCTTTCATTCAGAGGAGTAAAGAGAAGGAAAAATATGATTGGACTGAAACATTGACTTTTTACTGATATAAGAAAAAAAAACTCCTAATGATATCCTCTCTTCCATCATAGTTTTCTGTATACAATACTGTATCCCTGCACCAAATCCAATTCCAATGCCTCATTTTAGTGTAAATGCAACTCTAATTTGTAATACTCTATACTAGTGGAGCATAAGCACTAATAAATAAAACCAACCAACTGACTGAGTCCTACTTTCTGAAGACAAATCTAGCTAAGTATAAGCCATTGACTGGATAATGAATGATAAATAATATGTCCCTTAAAAACCCCTGTTATATATATATATATATATATATATATACAAAATGGTCCCCAATCCTGTTTGAAGAAAACAAAGTCAAAGGTTTATCAACTATACAAAAGTTTTAAAGTGACTATCATGAACACTTTTGGAGCAGAGTTGAGAGGTATTAGACATGAAAATAAATTCACTTGCTATGCCTTTTAAATAAACAACAAAGCATCATGTAAATTTTCTTCCCCCCTTTTCCAAAATCCCATTCTCTGCCTCAGAGATATTAGACACACACACACACACACACACACATATATATATATATATATATATATATATATACATATATATAATAATTCTGTACATACTTCTATTTATCAGTAATTTCTCTGGATACAGATAGCATCTTCCTTCATATGCTCTTTAGAGATAAAATGTATAAGAGTAAAAATGACATTCACTCAAAATCATTTTTCCACCAATTATTGTTACTTTACGCAATGTTCTCTTGGTTCTGCTTATTTTGCTCTTCATTATTTCATGCACGACTTTCAATATTTTTTCATGGGATCACTGAGCTCATTATTTCTTTATAGCACAGTAATATTCCATCACAATCATATACTACAACTTGTTTAGCTTTTCCTCAATAGACAAACATTCCTAGAGGCAGAACCAAGATGGTAACAGGAGAAGAGTCTCTCTTAGGTGCTCTCTCTCAAAACTCATAAAATAAAGACTCTAAGTAAATTTTCAAGAGACAGAACCCACAGAGGGATCCAGTGAGGCAGTTCTCCAGACCAAGGAAACCTGGAAAATAGCAGAAAGGCTCCGTTCCACGGGGTTGGAGGGGCAGCCACCAGAGTGAAGGAACTTCAGCCTCCAGGAGGCAGCCCCAGGGTGCCTGGGAGCCACAGCTCACAGCGGGGGCAGTTTCCTGACGCACACCCTGGGGAGCACCTGGCACAACTTGGAAGATCAGCTGGGGGTGGGGGGGCTCTGCCAGACTGAGCACATGAAGCCCAGCTCTCAGGGAACTTGACTAGCAGCATGGCAGTAGCAGCCCAGATCCAGGAACCAGAAGAAGGCAGAGCCAGTAAGCAGGAGCCCCCAAGTAACTCAGCCTTGGTGGGGGAGTGGAGAGACTTCTGAGGTCTGTCCTCTGTACCGGGAAGAAGACTCTGGGGCTCTGACCACATTCAGATCCTGATCACAGTCTAGGCCCCCCATAGAAGAGCAGGGTCCCCCCCCCACCTCAGTCCCGTGGCAGAGAGGGGCACTTGAGGTCATTCAGAGACCAGGAGGGAAGACAGAGCTTCACACACTGAGATCCTTGGGGGGGGTCCCAATAATACTCAAAAGTTCAGGAAGCACAGGCTGGGGAAATGAGTAAATAGAGAAAAAAAGAGGAACACTATTGATATTAATATACCTTTTTTTTTTTAGGGTTTTTTCTTGCAAGGCAATGGGGTTAAGTGGCTTACCCAAGGCCACACAGTTAGGTAATTATTAAGTGTCTGAGGCTGGATTTGAACTCAGGTACACCTGACTCCAGGGCCCATGCTCTATTTACTGTGCCAACTAGCCGCTGCAAGGAACACTACTGAGAAATACTTTGTCTATGATACCAAGAAGGATCAAAATACGCAATCTGAAGATGAAGGAGTACAAGCTCCTGCATCTAAAGACTGCAAGAAAAATGGAAATTGGGCTCAGGCTATGACAGAGCTCAAAAAAAGATTTTGGAAATCAAGTGAGGGAGATAGAAGAAAAACTGGGAAAAGAAATGAGAGAGATGCAGGAAAAACATGATAAAGAAGTCAGCAGCTTAGTCAAGGAGATCCAAAAAAATGCTGAAGAAAATAGCATGTTAAAAACCAGCATAGGTCAAATGGATAAAACAGTTCAAAAAGTTATTGAGGAGAAGAATGCTTTAAAAAGCAGAATTGGCCAGATGGAATAAGAAATAAGAAAGCTCTCTGAGGAAAACAAATCCTTCAGATGTAGGATGGAACTAAGGGAAGCTGTAGACTTTGTGAGAAATCAAGACATAATACTTCAAAACCAAAAGAATGAAAAATTAGAAGAAAATGTGAAACATCTCATTGAAAAAACAACTGATCTGGAAAACAGATTCAGGAAAGATAATTTAAAAATTATTGGGATATCTGAAAGTCATGATCAGGAAAAGAGTCTTGACATAATTTTTAAAGAATTCCTATGGGAAAATTGTCCTGATGGCCTAGAAGCAGACGGCAAAATAGAAATTGAGAGAATCCACTGATCTCCCCTAGAAAAAAGATCCAAAAAAAAAAAACCAACCCTCAGGAATATTATAGCCAAGTTCCAGAACTCTCGGGCCAAAGAAAAAATATTACAAGCAGTCAGAAGGACACAATTCAAATATTATGGAGCTGCAGTCAGGATCACACGGGACTTAGCAGCAACTACATTAAAGTCTCTTAGGGCTTGGAATATAATATTCCAGAAGGCAAAAGAGATCAGAATGCAACCATGAATCAACTACCCAGCAAAACTGAACATCCTCTTCCAGGGAAAAAGATGGACTTTCAATAAGCTAGGGGAATTTCAAATAGTCCTGTTGAAATGACCAGAGCTAAACAGAAAGGTTAATCTTCAAATACAGGACTCAGGTGAAGCATAGAGAGTGGAGGAGAAGGGGGAAATATGAGGGACTTAATCATGATAAACTACATGTATTCCTGCATAGAAAAATGATATTGATAATACTCATGAGAAACTTCTCATTTAATAGAGCAGGTAGAAGGAGCTCTTATAGTTGAATCAGAGGAGAGAGCTGAATTTGAAGATATAATATATTGTAAAAATGGAGTCAATGGCTAAAAGGGTAATGTAATGGCAGTAAGAGAGAGGAGAGATGGAATAAGTTATTTCATATGATAAGATTTTCCTTTTATTACAATGAACTTTTGCAATGATATGGAAGGGGGGAAAGCAAGGGAGAATAAAGGAACCTTCACTCTCATCACAGGTGGCTAGGAGAGGAAACAGCTTATATACTCAACACAGCTTATATACTCAATAGACATCTAGAGTAAGAAGGAGAGAAGGGGGACAGGGGGAAGGGGGGGATGTGAGTGATGGAGGAGAGGGTGGACTGCAGGGGAGAGTGGTCAGATAGAACACATTTTATGTTTTACTTCTTGCAAGGGGCTGGGATTGGATAGCCTGTCTGGAACCACAGGGCTGGGTGGTTGCTGGGCTGGGGGGGGGGGTATGTGGGCTTGGGACCTCTTGATCCTAGGGCCAGTGATCTGTCTGCTGCACCACTCAGCTACCCTACAGCACATTTAAGAAGAGGGACAGACAAAGGATATGCAAAGGCAATTTACAGATGAGGAGATCAAAGCAATCCATAGTCATATGAAAAAATTGCTCTACATCATTACTTATTAGAGAAATGCAAAGTAAAGCTTCTCTGAGGTAGCACCTCACACCTCTCAGACTGGACAATATGACCAGAAAGGATAATGATCATTGTTGGAAGGGTTGTGGGAAATCTGGGACACTATTACACTGTTGGTGGAACTGTGAACTCACCCAACCTTTCTGGAGAGAAATTTGGAACTACACCCAAAAGGCAACAAAAATGAGCTTACCCTTTGATCCAGCAAAACTACTACTGAGTCTATATCCTGAAGAGATAATGAAAAAGGGTAAAAATATCACTTGTACAAATATGTTCATAGCAGCCCTTTTGTGGTGGCAAAGAATTGGGAATCAAGTAAATGTTCTTCAATTGGGGAAATGGCTTAGCAAACTGTGGTATATGTATGTCATGGAACACTATCATTCTATTAGAAACCAGGAAGGATGGGAATTCATGGAAGCCTGGAGGGATTTGTATGAACTGATGCTGAGTGAGATGAGCAGAACCAGAAAAACACTGTACACCCTAACATGGAGGTGGGGGGGGGATGTTCAACCTTGATCGACTTGCTCGTTCCATCAGTGCAACAACCAGGGACAATTTGGGCTGTCTGCAATGGAGAATACCATCTGTATCCAGATAAAGAGTTGTGGAGTTTGAACAAAGTTCAAGGACTATTCCCTTTAATTTAGGGGAAAAACCCAGATATTGTCTGATCTTGTTATCTTTTTTATTTTTTTATTTTTATTTTTATTTTTTTAGGTTTTGGCAAGGCAAATGGGATTAAGTGGCTTGCCCAAGGCCACATAGCTAGGTAATTATTAAATGTCTGATACTGGATTTGAACCCAGGTACTCCTGACTCCAGGGCCGGTGCTCTACCCATTATGCCACCTAGCCACCCCTGATCTTGTTATCTCTTATACTTTTTGTTTCTTCCTTAAGGATGTGATTTCTCTCTCATCACACTCAATTTGGATCAATGTACAACATGGAAACAAAATAAAGACTGAAAAATTGCTTTCTGTGGGGGGTTGGGGAGAGGGAAGTAAGATTGGGAGAAAAATTGTAAAACTCAAATAAAATCTTTAATTAAAAAAAGAAGAGAGACAGAGTGAAAGGAGAGAGAAAATATAGTATATGGTAGTGGGGAAGCATGAATAGAAGGAGTTGCAGCTAGCAATGGAAACGGTAGAAAAATATGGAAGTAGCTTTTGTAATGACTTTTGATAATGACTTATCATAAAAAATGTGATCCACCTGCGACAGAGCTGGAGTTGTTAGAACACAGAATGAAGCACATTTTTCATTATTATTATTTGGGGGGGGGGGGTTGCAGGGCAAATGAGGTTGGGTGGCTTGCCCGGGATCACACAGCTGGGTGATGGTTCAGTGTCTGAGGCCGGGTTTGGACCTGGGTGCGCCTGGCCCTGGGGCCGGTGCTCTGTCTGCTGTGCCACCTGGCTGCCCCTACAATTATTATTATTATTATTATTATTATCACTTTATTTTATTTTGGTTTTTGCTGGGCAATGGTGTTGGGGTGGCTTCCCCAGGGTCACACAGCTGGGTGATTGTTGGGTGTCTGGGGCTAGATTTGGGTTCGGGTTCTCCTGGCTCCAGGGCTGGTGCTTCATCCACTGCACCACCTGGTTGCCCCTGTTATTATCATTATTTTTAATTTTAATTTTAATTTTTTCTCTTTATTGCTCATAAGGGTCTACAGATTTTTTGGGGGAGGGGGTATTATCTTTACTCTTAAACAAGAATATTTTAGTGATGTATAAAAAACCCCATCATTTGTACAAAATAACAAAAATAAATAAATTAAAATTCAAAAATAGACAAACATTCCTGCAATTTCCATTTCTTTGCAATCACTAAAAGAATTGCTATAACATGTTCTTCTCCTTTTCCCCCAGTCCTCTTTGAAAACAGACCTAAAAGTAGTATTTCTGGATCAAAGGATCTAGGCAGTATAATAACTCTTTGGGGTATTCTACAAAAAAGGTTGGATCAATTGTAATTCTAACACAATGAAGTTTTCCACATCCCCTCCATCATCACTCACTTTCCTCTTAAATCATTTTAGACAATATGACAGGTGTAAATGATATATGAAGGTTGTTTTGATTCATGTTTCAGTCAAAGATGATATTTTAGAGCACTTCTTCATATGACTATAAATTGCTTTGATTTCTTCATTGGAAAACTGTTTGTTCATATCCTTTGACCATTCATTAATTGGAGAATGGCTCCTATTCTTATGGATTTATAGATTTGAGATATGAGACCTTTATATAGGAAATTGTCTATAAGGTTTTTTTTCCAAATTTTCTGCTTTCCTTCTGATCTTGGCTAGTTCTTTTATTTGTACAAACCCTTTTTAATTTAATATAATTGATATTATTCATTTTACACCTCACTATTTTACACCTCACTCTTATTTATTCTGTTTACTTATCCATAAATCTGATAAGTAATATAATCCATGATCTTCAAATTTTCTTGCAATATATCTCTAAATCTAAGTCATATCTATTCTTACCATATCTTGGTAAATAGTGTAAGATATTGATCTATGCAGAGCTTGTGCCATACTTATTTCAAGTTTTCCCAACATTTTTACCAAATAATGAATTCTTTTGATAAAATTTTAAGTCTTTACACTTGTCAAATACAAGATTACTATATTTATTTAATGTTGTAAATTGTATGCATTGATCTGTCTTTCCAGTACCAGATAATTTTGATCACTTCTACCCTATAATATGGTATAACATCTAGTAGTGATAAACCTCCTTCCAATTATATTTTTTGAATGTTTCCTTGTTATTCTTGACAGTTTGCTCCTCCAAATGAATTTTGTTATTGTTTTTTTTCTAATTCAGTAAATTAATTTGTAGAAATTTAATTAGGATGACAATAAATAAATTAGCTAAAATTGCCAGGTTTATAATATTGGCATTCTTTCCCAATGAACAACAAATATTTCTCCATTTATTTAAATCTGATTTTATTGTAGAAAACTTTTTTATAATTTTATTTGTATAGTTTCTGGATTTAGACTCCCAGGTATTTTATACTACTTAGCTTTATTTTAAAATGGGGTATCTTTTACTATTGCTTAATGACGGGTTTTCTTTGTGATATAGGAATGCTGACAATTTAGTTAGATTTTTTTATAATTTTATTTGTATAGTTTCTGGATTTAGACTCCCAGGTATTTTATACTACTTAGCTTTATTTTAAAATGGGGTATCTTTTACTATTGCTTAATGAAGGGTTTTCTTTGTGATATAGGAATGCTGACAATTTAGTTAGATTTAATTTATATCCTACTACTAAATGTTTCAACTAAGTTAAGTCTTTGGGATTTTCCAAATATATCATCATATCATCTGTTAAATGCATGATATAAAATTTAAAGGGATTTTTATCCTATTTTAACAGACAGAAAATGATTAGTTTTTGATGTGGGGGCAATTTCAGAATTAAGAGAGAATAATCACACCACCACCTTATTGTAAAGATTTGGATTCAAGTCTCACTCCTAAATAGATACTGGGTTGGGTAACCCTATGTTAGTCACTTCTGTGGTCATACACTTTTTCATCTATAAAATGAGAGCACTGAACTAGATTGCTTCTGAGGTATTATGATCCTATAATCCATGCTTTCTCTCTTTTCCACTTTCTTGAAGACCCCATGCCAAATACTTGCATCTTTTTTCCCTCTTTCTCTCTTCCATGAAAAACAACATCTTTCACTCTTCTCTTTGCTTTATTATCTCCTCCATTCTTTTTTTTAGGGATTTTTTTGCAAGGCAATGGGGTTAAGTGGCTTGCCCAAGGCCACACAGCTAGGTAATTATTAAGTCTCTGAGACTGGATTTGAACCCAGGTGCTCCTGACTCCAGGTCCTGTGCTTTATCCATTGCGCCACCTAGCTGCCCCTTATCTGCTCCATTCTTGAAAGACTTGCTTAATAAGAATGTACTGTGGCTCTTCTTTCTATTGTGGCTTCTCAGTTCTTTATGGCTGCAGTGTACTGGAAGGGTTAGGCTTTTTTAATCTTTTTCTTTTCTTGTCTGCTTACCTCTATATTTGAAATAATTTATTTTAGAGCATAATTCTCTCAATTTTCTTGCTCACCTTTTAAAAGACTGATTTTTTTTAACTTTATAGTTGGGGGTTGGAGTTATTAGTTTGGAGGTTTCTTGATAAAGCAACTCAGAGGGTTTTTTGTAAAGGTATCTCTTTAAATTCTAATTTTACCCTTCTTATGGGAATTTTGTGTCTTCATTTATTGGGTTACAACTAACCTTAAAACTTGTGGAAAATATCAAGTTATAGAAGGTATTTCTGATAAGGCTTACATATTTGTACTAAGCTAGAAAATTTACAAAGCACTCTATAGATAATATACCAGTCTTTAGCATTTTCCTTCTTTCCAGTTACAGTTTTTTCTTCAAGGTCATGTGTATATGTTCTTAGAGTTAAGTTCTACTCAATAATGTTCAACTGAACAATGGCAATAATGCCAAAGATTTTCAGGATCCTGGTTTCAAAGGAGGGTGATGAATTTTCTGTTCAAATAGCCTAAATCAGTCTATAATAATCAGAATTATCTCCATTCTGGCCCCTACCATGAAGAGAAAACTAGGAAGGACAAAGGAAGATGGAAGAGGAAGGTAAAATAGCTACTTTCCAAAACTTCCAAACACTATTATCCTATGAGGAATATTTGGTATATGTCCTAGGATACAAGAGAGTGTCTTATTCCAAATTAGTTTCAAATTGTACAAAGTTAAAAGAGATCACGTCAAAGCCCTTATTTTTCTCTACTATCCCTACCTTGAAACCAGCATCCCAGAAATCCTCATCTCTTAAAGCCCTGTCTTGTGTCCCAGCTATGAATGATCTACCTGCTTTGCCCACCTCAGGGAAACAGGTTAAACTTGAAAAACAATAACTCCATAGATTATCAGTAACAATATATGCAGGCACTATGGCAGGAAAAATTGAGATATTCTGATATGTATAGTTCTGTAATACTAGCATTCAAAATTAAAGAGCTAAGCATTCTTACCAGCTTATTTCCTTTAACAATGAATTCCATTTTCTTCTTCTTCCCAGTATTTTGCACAAGAACAAAATATTTACTACAAGAACTATAATATTCAAACTAAGTATTTTTAAGATGATAGACTAGAATAATTTAAAAATAGAAAACAATGATTCCTTATGTTGGCAAAGAACAGATGACCCACGCAAAAGTCTCCCAAGGGGAGGTACTCATACCATGTACATAATAGCTGTTTGAGAGGTCCATTTAATAATGATTATTCCACTTAAACTAGCACTTAGAAACTGTGCCCTGCATGAAAATTATTTATCCATACATATTATATGTATGGATAGATAATATATATATATATATGTGTGTGTGTGTGTGTGTGTGTGTGTGTGTGTGTGTGTGTAGTACATATGGAATATATATTATGTATGCTATGTAATATATATGAATAACTATATATATAAAATAGATGGACTTTATTAACATTGAATATAAATAAAAACTTGATGCATCATTGCTCTCCATGGATTTATTCTTCATTTTAGAAAATTACCTTATTCAGAGTTTAAAAAACAAAACCCAGATTTTTTGAGATGCAAGGATTCTATTAGTGTTCAGATTTATTCTGTTTAACAGAAAGCAATAATAGGGGTTTTTTAAGTTTTTATTTTAAGCACAGATTGTTTACGGTCTCCAGCATGGGATAGGATACTGAATCATTGCCTTTAAAACACATACATACACATATTTACTCATATGTTTACACACCATTCTTGCAAACAGGAATAAATGCAGCCTGTTCTTTATTTATGATCATTCAGCTCATTACTTCATGTAAAAATTGGCTTGAAATTTAATTTCAGGCAGTCTTTCTAAAAACTTGGGTATCATGGAAAGTTATCATACATTACCATAAATCATCATAAATCCTATTAAATAGAACAAGCAGAATAAATCTAAAAATGAAATAAAGGATGAATCAATAAGAAAACAATTAAACAAATTAAACTTTAGCAGCAATATGTATTATATAAGGTGATAAGGAATTGTTAATTTCCTGCAAAGAAGTGGACTTGCTTAAGCTGTAGTATATTCTTTTAATTTCATCAATAACCAAAGAAGGGAAATGAAGAGAATATGTCCTGCATATGAAAAACAGTTCCTCTCCCCAAAATAAATATGACAATTTAGTCTAATAGGTAACCACATTTTTTTCATTGAGGTTACACACCTGTTATATGTATTCGATATTCCTCCTTAAAGATCATCTGGAACAAAGGAATCTGAAACTGCATATGAGGTGTGTGTAATCCAGGAAGATTTACATCAACATCCCCCATGAAATGTGGGAATTCCCAGTCCTGTTAGAGAGAATTGACAAGAAATACACATGTGATTTATTTTGCCTCTACAAGTACACAAAAATTGCCTTGTCTAAAGCACTTGCTTTGAAGTCATTTAAGCTAGGCAACTTTATGAAGTATTAATTTAAGCTGTAAGATTTAAACATATCTATAGACAGGCTACATTTTTATAAATTAAGTAATGGGCATCCATTATAGTTCTTCCTTCCAAAACTATCAGGGGATATCATATTACTGTCAACATAGTCATGATTTTGAGATCACTGATATTTACTTTTTATATACTGGAGAATAATCTATGTGAAAATAAAATCACCTTGTTTTTCAACTATAGGAAACAAAACTGAAAAAGGTTGCATTAGAAATATTTGAGTTCAAGACCTATTCCTAAAAAATCAGCTTCTCTGGATCTGAGTATTAAAAAGAGGGCAAGATCCTTAATCCATGCTCTCTCTCTCCTTTCTTCTCTGAAGGCTTTGTACCAACTGCCTGCCTCCCTTGAAAATATCATCTCTCTTACTTCCTCTGACTCTCCTTCCTTTCTTTCCTGCTATTTTTTTAACTGAAGACTCGTGAAGGTCTTGGTTGCTAGGGAGGCACTGTGGCTCTTCATCTATGGGTAGGAGAACAGGGGTCTAGAAGCCTGTCACTTCTTTTATTCTTTCCTCACATAACTCTTTAGAACTTGGAGCTGTAGTATACTCCTAACCTGGGGAGGGATAGGGGTTTTTTTAATCTTTATCTTTTCTTATTTCTTTTTTCTTTTATATTTGAAATCAAAGCATAGGCACAGTGGATGTCAGGCCTGAAATCACTTAAGATTCATCTTACTGAAATCAAATTTGGTCTCAGACACTTATTAGCTGTATGACTCTGAGTTAATCACTTTGTCTTTGCTTCAATTTGCTTCAGTTTTCTCATCTTGTAAAATGAGCTGGAGAAAGAAATGGCAAAACACTCCAATGATCTTTACCTTGGAAAACCCAAATGGAATCACAAAGAGCCAAACATGACTGAAAATATCTAAACAATAACAACTTTAGAGCATAAGTCCTCTCTTCATTTTCTCTCATCTCTTTTTTAGCTTCTGTCCATTTTTAAACTTCATAATTGGGTGGTTGGAATTAATAGTTTAGAGACCTGCTAAAACAACTCAGCAATGTCTAGTAAAAGTATCTTTTTAATCTCTTCTTGTGGATATGTGTGTATTTTTCTTCTTAAGGTTAATTGCTAAAGTGGAGTGTCTCAAACTATAGAAACTATTTCTGATAAAGCTTTTATATATATGTATATATATATATATATATATATACATATATATATATGTATATAAAGTTAAAATTTCCCAAAGCACTTCATGTATATCACAATCTTAGGCATTTTTCATTTTATCTGCTTCAAAGAGCCCCTTTCTTTCAGGATCTTGCACATATGAGTTATTAAAGTTAATGTTTTTATTGATAAATCTTTACTGAAAATTTACAAACAATACCAATCTTATATTTTTCCTTTCTTTATTTTTTTAGTCCTTTGGTTTGAAAAAATTTCTTGCTATCTCATGGAGTCATTAATGTTCTAGTATTTAGAGAGTGTTTGAGAGTCTTTCTTAGATAAGGTTTATCACTTTTTCTTCAAAATTATCTAATTTTCTTACACCTATTTCCTCCAAACCTTTCATTTCTTTTATCTCTTGCTACATGGGAACAGAAGGAATTCATTTAGTACTTGTGGAAAATCATTTTCCCCCCTTCTAATTTCCTTGCAGTTATTATGAATTTGCTTGCTTCTTCATTTGAATGATCTTTAGATCATTTTTTATGCTGATTGGTATTTTTTTCATTTACTCATTTATCCACAGTTTTAGTTTCTGAATTGGAGCTTTGTAACAGGCTTAGGCTACCCTTTGCTATACTTTTTGTTGAAGTGATTGGTCCTTTTCATTCTCTCCATAGTCATAGCTTTTCTAACAGCTTTGACAAACCTGATCTTTTGTCATCTTTGCCAGTTTGCTGGATGTGAAGTGAAAATTCAGGGCTGTTTTGATTTTCATTTTCTCTTATTATTAGTGAAAAATGTTTAGACAATTAGAAAATGTTTCGTTCATTATGTTTCTGTCCCCAGCACCTAAGCACCATGTATCTGGCAATGGTGACTAATAAATACTTGTCAATGGAATGATTGAACATATTGGTTTTTGGTCTTACATATTTCTACTAATTACCTATATAGCATATATTTATCAGAAATATTTGATATAAGGGATTCCCTGCCTCCACAATTAGTCATTTCAATTAAAAAAAATTTTCAATTTCATGTAATTCAAATTGTCTGTTTTATCTTTTGTGATCACCTTTTCCCCATGTTTGGTTAAAAGTAAACCCCTTGGGAACTACAGTAAAGGTAATGAGGAAAATCTGATTCTTTTTTTCTACATTTGACCTTTAATATTCATATTCTACAGACCCTTTGAGTATTCTATATCCCCTTTGAGTTGATTATGGTAGATAGAAGATTCCCTATCCTAAAAAAATAGAATACACAAAACTAAAATATCTTTCCTCATATTTTATTAGAGACTGAGATGGGGTGGTGCACCTTTATCTTTGCTTCTTTTGAGAAAAAGATCAAGTAAAACCAAATGTACTGATAATAAAAATGGTACCAGGGCCTTTAGTTATGCACCATAATTTATAGAATTTCCTTAAATAGTTCAAGAAACAATAGGTTTTGAAAAAAAAGGCTCTTTGTCTTTTGGTTACTTGGACTATTTAAAATTTTTTATTATGTGAAATGTTTTATCATGTGAAAATGTTTTAAAAATAGAATTATATTTTTATAAGATTTTGTGACCTAAATTTTTCTCCTTCCTTCCTTACCCTCCCTTCTTTCTAAAACAGAAGGCATTTTGATTTAGCTTATACAATAATGTAAAATATTTTTCCTTATTTGTTAAAATTGTGAAAGAAGAAACTGAGGACTTCTGGCCAAGATGGCAGAGAGAAGACAGGCATAGTTAAACACCTGAATCTTCTCCTCATCAGACTTGGCTTAAAGTCAACCTACAAATACTCAGTTAACTTATAAAACATCTAACCTTTCAAGTATTAAAAGGGGAAAAGGGGAGGGGGGACAGAGAAAGGGAAGGGGAGTGAGGGGAAAAAGGGGAAATAACAAAAGGAAGGGTAGGGAAAAGGGAAAAAGGGAAAGGGGAAAGAAAGGGGAGGGTGTGATATAGGAGGGCAAACACACAGAAGGGGGTGGTTTTCAGAAACAAAAGACTGGAGAATATGGATAAAAGGGGGAAAGGGGGGGAAATACAAACAGAGGGAAAATAGCACAGAGGGCAATAAAGAATTAGTAATCATAACCTTGAATGTGAATGGGATAAACTCTCCCTTAAAACGTAAGCAAATAGCAGAGTGGATTAAAAACCAGAATCCTACAATATGCTGCTTACATATAGAGTACATATAGAGTAAAGGTAAAAGGTTGGAGTAAAATATATTTTGCTTCAGCTGAAGTAAAAAAAGCAGGGGTAGCAATCCTTATCTCAGACAAAGCAGCAGCAAAAATAGATAGTGTTAAACGAGATAAGGAAGGAAACTATATCCTCCTAAAAGGTACCATAGAAAGAAGAAACTGATCAAAAGGAAAAAACATAAAAACGAATAAGTTAAGTGAAAAAATATACTTAGATCTACATTCAGAGTTCAACAGCTCTTTATCTGAATGTGGATAGTATTCCTTCATTAATCTTTTGTAATTTTCTTGGAAGATTGTGTTGCTGAGAAGAACTGAGTCATTCTTAGTTGTACATCACACGATGATGCAGATACTCTGTATAATGTTTTCCTGGTTCTGCTCATTTCACTTTGCATCAGTTTATGCAAGTCTTTGCAAGTTTTTCTGAAATCTGCCTCATCATTTCTTATTGAACATTAGTCTTCAATTATAGTCATATACCACAGCTTGTTCAGCCATTCCCAAATTGATAGGTATTCTCTCGATTTCCAATATTTTTCCACAACAAAGAGGGCTGCTATAAATATTTTAACATGTAGGTCCTTTTCTCTTTTTTATGATCTCTTTCAAAAACTGACCTAGTAAGATATTATTGATTAAAAGGCTATATAGAGTTTGGTTGCCCTTTGTACATTGTTCCAAATTGTTTTCCAGAAGGTATGAATAAGTTCACAACTCCACCAACAGTATACTCATATCCCAATTTTCCTACATCGTTTCCAATATTCATCATTTTATTTTTTGTCATATTAGCCTATATGATAAATGTGATAAGTATCTCAGAGTAGTATTAATTTACATATCTCTAAACCAAAATTATTTAGAGCATTTTTAAGTTTTCATATGCCTATAGACAGCTTTGATTTTTTTTTTATCTGGAAACTACCTGTTCATCATTTATTAATTGGGGAATGACTTGCAATTAATTAGTAATTTTTCTACAGCCATGACAACCCACTTTCATATTAAGAACATGCTAATGCAATTTTAAAAATCAGAGCTGATGTTAAGTTGGAAATATAAAAAAACAAGATACTTCAGATTCTCTTTTAAGTTCTAGTATTACATCCATAAAATAATCTAGAGTAGAAAATAGATGTTTTCATTTATTTTTACTGCTGTCTCAGTGTTTTTTCTTTTACATCATTTTGTAGTACATAATTATTCAAATTTATACACATTCATGCAAACTTACTCTCTACTACATGATGCAGTTTTAGTTTTGGTCCCTGAAATTTTATACATAATCAGTGGTAAGATATTTAGAAAAAGATGTATGAAAAATAAACAACTACATTGTCAGTAAAAGTGAGGAAACAAAGTAAATAAAATATTTAGGCATAATTCATCTACATCATTAAAAAGGGTGAGATCTATTTTCAAAAAATTTACTCTCTTCATTTTAATATGAGTTCACTGAAAATACTTGGACTACAATTCATATCTGACTCTTTACATAATAGAAGATTCCTTCTTGTTAGCTGAATTTTCATTAGCTCTTTCCCATGTTGAAACCAGCTTGATTTTCAATCACTTCTATATCTTTAGACACTTTTCCCCTTGAGTTTCACAGCACCATTAAAATCATAAAAATCAATTAAATAACAGAATTTTGATGTTGGAAAGAATAACAGAGGTCATTCACTCA
This sequence comes from Macrotis lagotis, assembly GCF_037893015.1. Lineage (NCBI taxonomy): Eukaryota > Metazoa > Chordata > Mammalia > Peramelemorphia > Peramelidae > Macrotis > Macrotis lagotis. Next base: position 216,584,967 of record NC_133664.1, on the reverse strand, counting down.
TGAGTTAGAAGGGAAAAAAATAATATTGAAATTAGAAAAAACAAGCAAACTTTGAGTCCCAGGTTCTGACCTTTGCCAACTAAGTTACTCAAGTTAATTCATTAAACTTTTATGTTTTTTATCATTTATTAAATGGAATAATAGTATTTTCTACAATCTATTTCATAGGACTGTGGTAAAGAAAGCATTATGTGAACCTGAAAGGGTCATAGGGAGGTGAGCTTTTTTGTTAACTTTTGTTTAGTCCAAATTGTAACTAAAGAATCCTTCTGACCTACATAAACCCCTAAAAATAGACAACTGACCACTATCTTCACAGTATCCATTTAAAGATCTTCAATGACTGGAAATCAACTAATCTTCAAGGAAATCAATTATATTTTTAGTTATCTCTAATTAATAACCTCTTTTTAAAAAACCCTGAACGCTGTACCCTTAAATATTCCAACCATTAGTCCCAATTCAATCTTCTAGAGCCAAGCAAAGGCAATGTAACTTTTCTTCCATGTGAATGACCTTAAAATATTTTAAGATAGTTATCATATCCTCCCTAATTTTTTTCTTCTCTAAGATTAACATCCCCCATTCTTCCAGTTTCTCCTCTTACAGTAAGATTTGTAATTGTCTCATTATACTACTTGTTCTTCAGTTTGTAATTTCAACTTTTCAACATCCATTCTAAACACAACTATAAATGTTCTCTGTCTGGGCTAATAAGGCTACAAAGACTCTCATCTCTCTCACTCTGCACAACATATTTTTTAAGATTAAATAGTATTTTGGTTTTCCATCTCACACTGATGACATACTTAAAACATTAAGACATATCACAGTCCAAGATGGCAGAGAGTAACCAAGAAGTTGCCTGTGCTCTCCCTAGTTTCTCTCAGAAACATTAAATCAAGTCTCTAAAGGGATTCTGGAGCCACATAATCCACAAAAAAAGGAATGAGACAATTTTCCATCTTAAGATATCTGAGAAGGATTTCAGAAAAAGTCTGTCTCACTTGGGTAAAGGACCCAAACACAGACAGAAACCAAGAGCCCTTAGTTCTGACTCAGCAGGTCAGAAGCAAAGTAGACCAGTTGTGAGGCCTCTAGTCCCTCTGCAGAAGGCAAATTCCCAGGCTCAGAACCTGGTCAAAACAGGTGGGACTGGGTCAAGCTACCCCAGTACAGGGAGTAAGTTGTCAGCACCTGAGGCTCCAGTGCCATTGACCAGACCGCTGGACTCTAGCACAAGACATTTGAGACAATACCACTTATGCCCCAGAAATAGAACTCAACTTCAAAAATAAGCAAATAAACAAAGAGTCTTTACCAATGAAAGCTAGTATGGTGAAAGGGAAGATCAAAACACAAACTCAGGAAGACAACAATGGCAAAGTACCTACATGTGACATCTCAAAGGGGGCTATGAATTCATCTCAAACCCAAAAAGTATTATTTGAAAAACTCAAAATCTCTTGGAAAAGCTTAAAAATCAAGTAAAAGGACTTCTGGGGGTAGAGCCAAGATGGCAGTGTGAAGCTAACATTACTCCTAGTGCCTTCCCCTACCAAAGATAAATGAAACCTCTAGTTTGGCATTCACACTACAGATCCCACCAAGAAAAGGAGAAGATTCAAAGAAGTTTTCGATGGTAGACATCTTTGAGGATCTTCAATGAAGGTCTGTCTCTTTGAGGGAAAAGAGGAAGTAAAGTTCAGGAGGCAGGAGAGTGGGGAAAGCCAGCAAGAGACTCTTAGCCACAATGCAATCCAGGTCCCAACAGTTTAATAATAACAGAAAGTCCTAGCAGCTAGATAGCAAGCCAGCAGGGAGGATTTCAACCCTAAACAAAGTCTGAAAACTCCAGGGTAAAAGACAGGACTAGACTGGGATCAATCCTCTGTTTAGTCAGAACCTTAACATAAAGGAGGGGGGAAAAATCTCTATAATGTCAAGACCTGGACTGCATAGGCACATCTTGGCCAACAACGAGTCAGGGATCAGACTCCAGTGCAAGCAAAATAAAAGCTTGGATCTAAACTCCATATACCCCAGGAGCAGAACTAAAACAGTAAAGATGAGCAAAAAAGCTAAAACAGTACTCACTATAAAAATCAAGTAAGAGAGGTAAAAGAAAAACTGGAAAAAGAAATGAGAGTTATGCAGGAGAATTCAGGGGGAAAAAGTCAACAGTTTGGGAAAGCAAGCACAATAATTGACTGAAAATAATGTCTTAAAAAATAAAATTGATCAAATGGAAAAAAATATACTGAAGAAAACTACTCCTTTAAAAGTAGAATTGATGAAATGGAAAAGAAGATACAAATGTTAATTGAAGAAAATAAATCCTTAAAATTAGAATTGGGCAAGTGCTAGCTCAAGACTCTCTAAGACATTGAGAATTCAACAAACAAAATCAAAGCAGAGGAAAAATAGAATAAATTGTAAAGTACTTCATAGGAAAAACAACTGACCTGGAAAACAGCTTCAGGAGAGATAATTTAAGAATTATCAGACAATCTGAAAGCCGAAAGCAAAAAGAAAAGAGCCTAGACAGTATCTTTCAGAAAATTATCAAGAAAATTGCCTCCATTCTACATTTAAAAGGAGTTGTTATTTTCAGAGAGCTTTCTTATCCCCTTTTCCATCTGGTCAATTCTGCTTTTTAAGGTATTCTTCCTCATTAACTATTTGGACTGCCTTTTCCATTTGTTTTCTTCACCATTTTTTTGTATCTCCTTGACCAAGCTGTTAACATGATTTCCATGACTTTCCTGCATAACTCTCATTTCTCTTCACATTTTTTCCTCTACCTCCCTTACTTGATTTTCAAAATCTTTTTCAAGATCTTCCATAGCCTGAGAGCAATTCCTATTTTTCTTGGAGCCTTTGGATTAAAGAAGCTTTGACTTTGTCACCTTCAAAGTGTATGTTTTGATCCTCCATGAGATCAAAGTAATTATCTATATTTAGATCCTTTTTACTAAGACATTCTGTGGTAATTGGGATTTATCTCTAGTGAAGAAATTTGTGGGATTAACATATAATTCCTAAAAATAATTTTTTTTACCAATTTAGATTTGACAAATTACAATTTTCTTTTTTTGTGCTTTAAGGCTGAATAAGAGAAATGTCTATGTCTATCATTCTACAAGTTCACAATTAATGTGTTGTCCTTTTTAACATCAGGAGTGTTTAGTGTTTTTTACCAAAAGGACTCAAAAAAGACTTTTGTAAGTTTTTAAATATATTTTGTAAAACGTCTACTAAATTTTCAAATCTGTAAGTTAATTTACTGCAAACAATGTGATGATGTCTGCTTATAGCTGTCAGAAATAATTCTATATTTTTAAGATTACTATTTGTGAAATAATTAGCTATTGAGTTACTATTAGGAGCATTTAAAGTTTACAAGTAGCAAAGTTATTGTTTTGTTTTGAAATTATCATGTATGAGATTAAGTTCCCAAGAAATCTCATTTGTTTAAAGATTTATATAAGTATATTTGGTTAGAAGTGAATAAGTCCATGAAATTAATAAATGTTCTACTACTTTGGTGAATAAGATAATGATAATCTGTAGTCATATCACATAGGATGGAAGAGATAAATGTCCCATGGTCAAATGAGGAAAATTTAAAAGAACTCCCCCTCATATCCTCTGAGAAAATGTCAAGTTAAAAGGTCCTTTTTTCTTTCTTTTGGTTTGTAGGTGATATTATGTGCCCCCTTTGACTAAAAAGGGGGAGTGATGGAGTGATAGTGATATAAGATTTAGTATGATTGTTAGTATAATTTTGTAACAATAGCTTTACATTTTAAAATATGATAGTAACAATTCTGTAATAATCAAAAATATTAGGAATAATATTAACTATTTTAATACTACTTATTATTTCTTGTTCCATTTTTCCTGTGATAATATCACCAGTGTATGTGTTATTTGAGTATATATGCAAGAGTTTAAGCATATTAATAGGAAATTTTTGTTTCTACATGTTATGTCCAAACCTTTCCGTAGTAAAATCACATATATGTATATATATATAACATTTTATACTTTTCTGTTATTTCATTGTTATCACTATATAATCACATGCAATCAATATGTTACATTTTCCAAATTTTAGTCTATAGAGCTTAGAGATGTATCTTTGTCTGATTATAGGAAATTGCTATAAAATTGTATGGGACTAAAATTTGACTTTCTATATTAAATCTGAAGTCCAGGTATCAAAGGAAAAAATTGGTGGGACATAGACTATAGAAGCCAGGAAAAATGGAGATTTTGTTGAAATTTTGCAGGTGAAAAGTTTATTTGAGTTGAGAGGGCAGTTTCTCATTGTTGTCTGAGGTTGGACTATTTCTAACTCAGTTTCCAAAGAAAGTGACATGTAGAAAATGTCTCCCACCTAGCAAACTGAGAATTTGGTCTGAGCAATTGGCTACCTACATAGTCTCCTCCTGGAACGGGCATCTGAATGCATAAGGGACCATTGTCCTTCCTTCTAGGTCTCTGAACTTTATAATAAATTGCAATGATCATGTCAGACAATCAATATTAAAATCAGTTATAAAAATGTAAGTAATTTTGGCCCATATTTATCTCAATTCAAATAATCATCTAGATTAGTGTGAAGTGGAAGAGCATGCTTCACATGGATGAATAATAAAAGTAATGAAAATACCAATTAATTTCAGTTTGCAACTTAATTTTCTGTGGATATCAATAAGACAAATCAAATTTTAAATCATCAAGATCCAAGGGATTTCAGAATTTCATTTTCTAATAATGATTGGCCTGTATAAAATGGTAAGGTTTTTTTTTAACTTTTAACAGGAAAGGAAAATCTCTATGAGTAACCTGCACTGAAGAAAAATCTCTGAAACAACATTCTAACCATAGAACTGCATAAGATGAATCCAGAAAAATGAACTGAATCTTTCCTTGTTGCTGTGAGCTTTTATTTTGTATGATATGTATATATATATATATATATATATATATATATATATATATATATAATCAAAATGGAATCACCCCCTTGAATCTCTGTAATTTACTTCTTGACACTGTAATTTGTATTGCATTTTATGTCATTTTTTTCTCTTGTTTCTCTCCTCCAATGTATTTTATCTGCCTAAATCTTTATTTGATTGAACTACAAATGACATTAAAGTTTATCTAGATCAAAACAGGAAAATGTCTAATCTGATATTCTTTAATTTGGAATTAATACTTCTTTTCTATATAATTCTGGTCAGAAATCAGTCCCTTAACCTTAACTATTAGTTATAAAATGACAGTCTTCTATGTAAGATCCAACTCCTACAATGCTGACTTAGCCTGTGTCAATACTTTCCAGTCATCTCAATGTTAACACCAATAAATTTCTTACCTGATCAACAAGATAAGAGACATCTTGAATGAGGAGAGAGTAATTCTATTCTTTTGCCATTTGTAAACATTTACTCTTTAGTATAAGTGGAATTCTTGTCAATAGAAATTTTAAGCAAATATTATAAGATTTAAGAGAACCATATTATTGTAAAACCATGTCATCTATGTGAAATCTCATTGGTTATTTAACTATTTTTATGATTCTTTTTCCTTTCTGTATAAAATGCCCCCTCCCAATTTTTTATCAGTGATAGTTTTTTGTAAGGATGCCGTCCACCCATGGATTTTGGTAAAATCCTACAGAATAAAACTTCACTATATTATGAAACTAACTTTGCTATTTCATTTTTAGTCTCAGAAAATTATGGTTAATAAGGTCATATTTGGGAAAATTGCACAGAACTTTCAGTGTTCCCAAGCTTCTCACTGCTACAAAAACTCATTTTAAATAATACTAATATTCTCCCAATAATGCTCATGAGATTAGAGGGGGGGAAATTAAGTCCCAGAGATGATAAAGTAATTTCCTAAAGTTATTGAAAGGTTGTTATTATTTGAGTATAGAGTCCTCTGTCCAGATTTTTGACTAGGAATGTTCATTCCTGTAGTAAGTCCAAAAGATATGGGAATACCAATACCTGTCTACCCTCCACCCCAGACCACTGATCATGCTACCAGATCCTATAATCCCTGCTCAGGAGAGTATCGTAGAGATAGGACTCCCTCTGCAAGTATTTTAGCCTCTCTCTCCTCAAAAGCCACAGATACTAAAGACCCAATTCTCACCATCAAAGTCATTTTTAAAAATTTTACCTATTTTTTAATTGATGAAATAAAACATGCATTTCCATAACATAGTAAATTTTTAAAATGATTGCACATGAAATTGTAAATCTATTATGATAATTTGTCATTCCTTTTAAATATATATCAATGGAATTATGTAATTTTTTCATTTTTTTGCCTTCTATCCCCCATTCTACCCTAGAGATGGCTACCATTAAATAAAAATATATGTATACATATTAAATACAAATATATGTGTATATATATATACATATATAAAAATGTAAAAATCATTCAATACATACTTCTATTTATGAGAGTTCATTCTCTGGATGCAGATAACATCATCATATGTCATCATCATATGTCATTTGCAGTTAAGTATTTATAAGAGTCAAAATGATTTATTGACTCTGTCTTTTTTTTTCTTTTCAATGAACAACATTTATTAAATGCCAGTAGATTGTTAGGCAATGTGTTATGGGGGAATACAAAGACAAAAATACCAATAGTTCTTGCCTTAAGTAGCTAACATTCTGAGCAGCTAAGTAACTCAGAGGATAGAACACTTGCCCTGGAGTCGGGAGGAACTGAGTTCAAATCCAGCCTCAGATACTTAATAATTACCTAGCTGTGTGATCTTGGGCAAGTCACTTAACCCTTATTAAAAAAAAACAAAAAAGGAACTAACATTCAATAAGAGGAGATGACATGTGCAAATAAAAGTACTTAGAAAATAAATACAAGATACTTAAGTTATCATGTAACTGGTGGTGATTGAGCTGAGTTCTGAATTCTCAGAGACAGAGCTAGGGAACAAGTGTACAAGGAACACAATACAAAAAGGTAGAGAAAAAAGGAGATGAGTGTCACTGTAATACTAACAAGATCAGTTTGATTGGACTAAAGAGAGAAAAATATAAGGCTGGAAAGGTAGAATTAAGCCAAGTGGTAAAGGACTTTAAATGCCAAACAGATGAGGCACCAGGCAACTGGAAATCACAGAGTAAGAAAACAATATGGTTAGACTTGTGATTTCAGAATATCTTTCTGGCTACTGCATGGAAGATGGTTTGGAGAAGAGAGATTTGAGGTAGGGAAATCAACTAAAAGGCTACTGCAATAGTCTAAGTAAGAGATGACATGGGTCTACACTTGAATGGGGGCTGTAAGTAGAAAGGTTGGGATGAATGTAAGAGATGTGAAAGTGGAAATGACAAATATTGGCAAATATCTGAACTCACAGGGTAAAGGAGAGTGAAAGAGGCAAGGATGAGGTAGTGAACCAGAATGAACTGGAAGAATGGTAATAATGCATTCCACAGATATCATAAAGTTTGGAAATGGATGTGATGGAGGTAGGGTTGATGAGTTATAACAGAACTGGAAGGAGAAGGCAGTTTATCAAAACTGAGAAAATTGAGGAGCTGAGAGGCCAGAATATTTTAGAGATCATTAGGAGGAATGTTAATATCATTTTTTTTCTCTTAATTTTTTTTGTCTTTCATTAAAGATTTTAAGTTTTACAATTTTTCCCCCAATCTTACTTCCCTCCCCGCCCCCCCCCCAACAGAAAGCAATCTGTCAGTCTTTACTTTGTTTCCATGTTGCCCTTTGGGTGTAGTTCCAAATTTCTCTCCAGAAAGGTTGGATGAATTCATAGGTCCACCAACAGTGTAATAGTGTGCCAGATTTCCCACAACCCTTCCAACAATTATCATTATCCTCTGTGATCATATTGGCCAGTCTGAGAGATATGATGTGGTACCTCAGAGAAGCTTTAATTTGTATGTCTTTAATAATTAATGATTTAGAGCAATTTTTCATATGGATTGCTTTGATCTCCTCATCTGTAAATTGCCTTTGCATATCCTTTGACCATTTGTAAATTGGGGAATGGCTTTCTTTTTAAAAAGTATGACTCAGTTCTCTGTATATTTTAGAAATGAGTCTTTTGTCAGTATCATTAGTTGTTTCCCAACTTACTACATTTCTTTTGATCTTAATTACACTGGTTTTATCTGTGCAAAAGCGTTTTAATTTAATGTAATCAAAATCATCTAGGTTGTTTTTGATGATGTTCTCTATCTCTTTCTTAGTCATAAACTGCTCCCCTTTCCATAGCTCTGACAGGTAAACTAGTCTTTGATCTTTTAATTTGCTTATATTATTTGTTTTATGCCTGAATCCTGTATCCATTTGGATCTTATCTTAGTAAAGGGTGTGAGGTGCTGGTCTAATCTAAGTTTCTTCCATACTAATTTCCAATTTTCCCAGCAGTTTTTGTCAAAGACAGAGTTTTTATCCCAATAGCTGGACTACTCAGTTTTAACAGCAGATTATGATAATCATTTCCTGCTTTTGCACCTAGTCTATTCCACTGGTCCACCACTCTATTTCTTAGCTAATACCAAACAGTTTTGATGACTGATGCCTTATAATATAATTTTAGATCAGGTAGGTCTCAGCCCCCTTTTCTCATTAAATTCCTGGCAATTCTTGACTTTTTTATTTCTCCATATGAATTTACTTACAATTTTTTCTAACTCATTAAAATAATTTTTTGGAATTTTGATTGGTAGGGCACTAAAAATGTAGTTTAGTTTTGGTAGAATTGTCATTTTTATTATATTAGCTCTACCTATCCATGAGCAGTTAATGTTTGCCCGGTTATTTAAATCTGATTTAATTTGTGTGAGAAGTGTATAATAATTGTTTTCAAAAAGTTTCTGAGTCTGTCTTGGCAAATAGACTCCCAGGTATTTAATACTGCCTGAGGTTACTTTGAATGGGATTTCTCTTTCTAGCTCTTTCTGCTGTATCTTTCTAGACATATATAGAAAAGTTGAGGATTTGTGAGGGTTACTTTTATATCCTGCAACTGTGCTAAAATTACTAATTGTTTCCAGCAGTTTTTTGGATGATTTCTTGGGTCTCTCTAGGTAGACCATCATCTCATCTGCAAAGAGAGTTTTGTCTCTTCCTTCCCAATTCTAATTCCTCCAATTTCTGTTTCTTCTCTAATTGCTGAAGCTAACATTTCTAATACGATATTGAATAGTAGTGGTGATAATGAGCAGCCTTGTTTCACCCCTGATGTTATTGGGAATGCATCTAGCCTCTCCCCATTGAATATAATGCTTGTTGATGGTTTCAGATAGATACTGCTAATTATTCTAAGGAACAATCCATTTATTCCTACTCTCTCTCTCTGGTGTTTTTAATAGGAATGGGTGCTGTATTTTGTGAAGTTTTTTCAGCATATATTGATATGATCATATAATTTCTGATAGGTTTGTTGTTGATATAATTGAGTTTTCCTAATGGTTTTCCTAATAATGAACCAACCCTGCATTTCTGGGATAAATCCTACTTGATCATAATGTATTATCCTATTGATAACTTGTTGTAATTGTTTTGCTAAGATTATATTTAAGATTTTTGCATCTATATTCATCAGGGAGATAGGTCTATAATTTTCTTTCTCTGTTTTAACTCTTCCTGGTTTAGGTATCAGCACCATATTGGTTTGATAGAAAGAGTTAGGCAGAGTTCCATCTTCCCTTATTTTTCCAAAGCGTTTATATAAAATTAGAACCAATTTTTCCTTAAATGTTTGGTAGAATTTCCTTGTGAATCCATCAGTCCCTGGAGATTTTTTTCTTGGGGAATTCAATGATGGCTTGTTGAATTTCTTTTTCTGAGATAGGGTTGTTTAGGTATTTAATCTCCTCTTCATTTAACCTGGGTGACTTATATTTTGTAAATATTCATCCATTTCACTTAGATTATCAAATTTATTGGCATAGAGTTGGGCAAAATAATTTCAAATGATTAATTTCCTCCTCATGGGTGGTGAGTTCACCTTTTTCATTTATGATACTAGCAATTTGGTTTTCTTCTTTTTTTAATCAAATTGACCAGAGGTTTATCAATTTTATTGTTTTATCATAAAACCAACTTTTGGTTTTATTTATTAATTCAATAGTTTCTTTTGCTTTCGATTTTATTAATTTCTCCTTTAATTTTTAGAATTTTAATTTTTAGAAATTTGGTATTTAATTGGGGGTTTTTGATTTATTCTTTTTCTAATTTTTTTAGTTGCATGTTTAGTTAATTGATTTCCTCTTTCTCTACTTTATTCATGTAAGCATTTAAAGATAAAATTTATCCCCTGACTGTTGCTTTGCGTGAATCCCATAGGTTTTGGTATGGTGTTTCATTATTGTCATTATCTAGGATAAAATGATTAATGCTTTCTATAATTTGTTTTTGCTCCACTCATTCTTTAAAATGAGGTTAGTAAGTTTCCAATTGGTTCTGGGTCTATGTCTCCTTGTCCCAATATTGCATATGACTTTTATTGCATTGTGATCTGAGAAAGATGTATTCACTATTTCTGCCTTTCTGCAGTTGATCATTGGGTTTTTATGTCCTAGTACATGGTCAATTTTTGTACAAGTTCCATGTACTGCTGAGAAAAAGGTATATTACTTTTCTATCCCCATTCAATTTCCTCCATACCACCTTAAATTCTTTATTGTTTATTTTATGATTTGATTTATCTAGAACTGAGAGCAGGAAGTTGAGGTCTCCCACTAGTAGAGTTTTGTGGTCTATGTCTTCCTGTAGTTCTTTCAGCTTCTCCTCTAAGAATTTGGATGCTATACGGTGGGGTGCAAATATATTCAGTATTGAAATAACTTTATTATTTATGGCAACTTTTAGGAGGATAAAATTTCCTTCCTTATCTCTTTTAATGCTATCTATTTTTGCAGCTGCTTTATCTGAGATAAGGATTGCTATCCCTGCTTTTTTCACTTCAGATGAAACAAAATATATTTTGCTCCAACCTTTTACCTTTACTCTATATGCATCTCTCTGCTTCAAATGAGTTTCTTGTAAGCAGCATATTGTAGGATTCTTGTTTTTAATCCACTCTGCTATTCGTTTACATTTTAATGGATAGTACATCCCATTCACATTCAAAGTTATGATTACTACTTCTTTATTGCCCTCCATGCTATCTTCCCTCTGTTTGTATTTTCCCCCTTCCCCCCTTTATAAGTATTCCCCAGTATTTTATTTCTGAATACCACCCCCTTCAGTGTGTTTACCCTCCTATATCCACTATCCCCTTTCTTTCCCCTTTCCCTTTTTCCCTTTTCCCTTCCTTTCCTTTTGTTAGTTCCCCTTTTTCCCCTCCCCCCTTTCTCCACCCCCTCCCCTTTCCCTCTTTTAGTACTTGAAAGGTTAGATTTTAAGTTAACTGAGTATGTGTGTGTAAGTTGACTTTAAGCCAAGTCTGATGAGAAGAAGATTCATGTGTTTCTCATCTCCTCCCTTCTTCCCCTCTATCACCATAGGCATTTTGTACCAATGAGTGTAATGATATTTACCCCATTCAATCCCCTCCCTCCTCCTGTCTCCTTCCTGCCCCCCCTTTTAAGGATGTAGTGTTTTTAAAATCATTCTATCTGGGTCATAGAATATTCCGAGTATCTATAAATTCTAGCTAAGTACATTCTAATAGAGTTAAAATTCTTGAGAGTTACTAGAATCTTTCTCTCAAGTGGTGTTATAGCCAGTTTCATCCCATTGGCTAGAAGTCTCATGGATATGTCATGAATTTACATCACTTCTGGCTAGGTATATTCTCTCTGTTAGAGTTACAATTCTGAAGAGTTATGAGAATCTTTTCCCCCATGCTGGGATATAGCCAGTTTCAACTTATTGGATAGCAGGGTTTTTTTCTTTACCCCCCCCTCCTATTTTTACCTTTTCATGTGTCTCTTGAACCTCCTCTTTGATGTCCAAATTTTCTATTTAGCTCTAGTCTTATCATCAGGAATTTTGGGAATTCTTCCATTTTGTTAAATTTACATCTTTTTCCCTGGAAAAGAAGACTCAGCTTTTCAGCATAGTAGATCCTTGGCTGCATTCCAAGATCCCTTGCTCTTTGGAATATCTTGTTCCAGGCCCTTCAGTCCCTTAATGTTCCTGCAGCCAGGTCCTGTGTAATCCTTACTGTGGCTCCTTGGTATTTAAACTGTTTCCTTCTGGCTGCTTGCAGGATTTTCTCTTTTATCTGATAGTTCTGGAATTTGGCCACAGCATTCCTTGGTGTTTTCATTTTAGGTTCACTTTCTGGAGGGGATCCATGTATTCTTTGAATAACTACTTTGCCTTCTGGTTCCATGATATCAGGGCAATTTTGCATTACTAGATCCTGTAATATTAAGTCCAGGCTTTTTTTCTCTTCAATGTTCTCAGGAAGTCCAGTAATTCTCAGGTTGCCCCTCCTTGTTCTATTTTCAAGGTCAGTGGTTTTGCTGCAGAGGTATTTTACATTTTCTTCTATTTTTTTCTATTTTTTGATTTTGTTTGATAGGCTCTTGCTGTCTCATAGAGTCATTAGTTTCTGCAGACTCCATTCTTTTTTTTAGAGAGGAGTTTTCTTCATTTACCTTTTGAAACTCCTTTTCCACTTGGTCAATTCTACTTTGGAATGAGCTTTCCATTTGAACAATTGAGGTTTTGAGAGAATTATTTTATTTTTGCATTTTCCCAATTGAGGATCTGAGAGATTTATTCTCATTTTGTATTTGTCCAATTGTATTTTCCAATGATTTGTTTTCTTGTTGCAAGGTGTTAATCTTCTCTTGCGTTTCTTTTTCCAGATTTTCCAAATTATTTTTAAACTCCTTATTTCTTCAAGGAAGTCTTTCTGTGCTGGAGACCAGATCATATTCTCCTCAGAGGTTCTAGGTCTCTCTGAATTAGGGCTAGGCTGTTGAATTTTAAGGCCCCAACAAAAGCTGCATCTTAATATTCCCATTGCACAATAAGACAAGGTCTTGTACTTTGCTTATTCCTGGTAAGAAGCACTTTTATTTCTCCAATGATGTTACACTTGCCAATTGTTCACAGTCATTGACATGGTGAAAATATCCACAAAAGTTTAAGATCAAGAGAACTCTGGCTTCCAATGCAACAACTGCCACCACCCTAAGGAAACATTCACCCATAAACACTTTTCTACTGTGGCTGCTCAAAGAGTCCTGCTGGGGCAGCCAGAGCTTCCATATGCTGAATATGATATTCTTGGAAGCTAAAAGATACTCTTTGTGCCATTTCTAAATATTTTTGTAGGCGGTGTTCTGGTTTGACTTTGCTTGTTGTGAAGTCTTTCAACAATCCAGAAAACAGGCTTCTGTGAGGGAGTTCTTTAAAGGAGTTCTTTAAATGGTTTAATCCAGTGGGTTTCTGATATGTGCACAGTCCTGCTCTTGCTATGGGTGCAGTCCTGCTCTTGCTATGTGGAAGGGTCACCTACTGGTCCAGGCACACTCTCCCACAGCTCCCTTGCTGCCCAGCCAAGACAGGTACCCAGATCAGGGGTCCAGAGTCTTCATGGTGTGCAGGTGGCCCTAAGGTTTCTCAGACTGGCACCAAGATAGAGAAGGCAAAAACACGTGCAGTCAGAGTTTGCAAAATAGCCCTTTCTCCTCGGCAATTGCGGAGTCATCACATCTCAGCTGCAGCTTCCATTGTTTTTGTTTTTTGTTTTTCTTTCCCTTTTCAGCTCTAGTACTGTGCTGGGTGAACTCATGAATTCCTTGTCAAGCTACTTGTGAATTTCCTCAAAGTTGTTCTTAAAACAGTACTTCTATTATTGTATACAATGTTCTCTTGGTTATGTTCATTTTATTAATTGTTTTGTACGAGTCTATCCATGTTTTTGCTTTCTTTCTTTAGATTTTTGAAAGGCAATGGGGTTAAGTTATTTATTTTGTAAGTACTTTTATGTGTACATGTCATCTCTTATTGAATGTTAGCTCCTTTTTTGGTTTTTGTAAGGGTTAAGGGCTTGCCCAAGGCCACAACAGCTAGGTAATTAAGTGTCTAAGGCCCCATTTGAACTCAGGTCCTCCTGACTCCAAGGCCGGTGCTTTATCCACTGAGCCTCCTAGCCACCTTTACCCATCTTTTTCTAAAATTAATGAACTCATTGTTTCTTATATCACAGTAGTATTCCATCACAATCACAAACTGCAATTTGTCCACTTGAAAGGCCTTCCTGCAATTTTCTGTTCTTTGTCACCACAGAGAGCTGCCATAACTATTTTAGAAAATATAGGTTCTTTCATCTTTGGAAATAGACCTCAGAGTGGTATTTGCTGGGTCAAAGGATAATAACTCTTTAGGCATAATTCTAGATTATACTCCAAAATGGTTGAATCAGTTCATTATTTCACCAACAATGAATTAGTGTCTCAATTTTTCAACATTCCCTTCAACATTTCTCACTTTATCCTTCAATTATTTTAGCCAATCATAAAATGTTATCTCAAGATGGCTTTAATTTGCATTTCTCTAAGTAAAAGTGATTTAGGGCATTTTAAATATGATTATAAATTGTTTTGATTTCTTCTTTGGAAAACTGCTTATTTCTATCCTTTTACTATCAATTGAGGAATGATATGTTCTTATAGATTTTTCAAAGATCTTTATGTATTTGAGACCTTTACCTGAGAAATTTTCTAAAATAGTTCCCCTATTTTTCTGTTTTCCTTCTGATCTTGACTATATTTGTTTTATTTATTTTTAATTTATTTTTGTTTAAATTTATTTTTATACATTTATATATATTATTTATATTTATTTTTAATTAATGTAATCATTTTGTAAAATACATTTTACATTTAAATGTAAAAATCATTTTACACCTCACTCTTCTCACCATCTTCTTTATTTATAAATTGTTCACCTATCCATAAGTCTGACATGCAATGCTCTTTAATTATTTTATTATATTTTTCTTTTTATCTAAGCCACCATTTTGTCCTATCTTGGTAAATGGGTAAGATCTTGATCTATTTCTGCAATGCTGCTTTCCAGCTTTCCAATTTTTAGCAAATAATGAATTCTTATGCCAAATTAAGTCTTTAAACTTATCAAATACACGGTTAATATATTTATTTCCTTGCAAATTGTATGTCTATTATGTTCCATTGATCTACCTTTCTGTGTCTTAGCCAGTACCACATCGTTTAGATTATTGCCTTTTATTATAGTTTAAGATCTAGTATAAGTAAGCCTTCTTCCTTTACATTTTTCACATTAACTTTTTTTGTTAGTCTTGACATTTTGTTCTTCCAAATGAATTTTATTATTTTTTTCTAATTAAGTAACAATTTTTGGAGATCTAATTGTAATGGCACTGAATACATAAATTATTTAGGTAAAATTATCATTATAACTCTCCTTCCCCTGAACAATTAGTATTTCTCCTATTATTTAAAATCTGGTTTATTTATATAAAAAGTTTTTTTAAATAATTTTGTTTAGTTCCTGGAATTTTTTTGTCAGGTGTATGCCCAATTATTTTATACTGTTTAGAGTTATTTTAAATTGATTAATTAGTCTCTCTTTTTTTAAGATTTTGTTTGAACATACCACTAATGAAGAACTAAAGAAATTATTTTGTCCAATTATATGCCAATACATTTAAGAAAATTTACAAAAATATAAATTACCTAGACTGAAAGAAGAGGAAATAAAATACCCAAAGAAACCTATTTTAAAATTTGAACAGCCATAAATTCTATAAAAAATTTAAAGATCAACTAATTTAAATGTTAAATAAATTATTTGCAATATAAAGAAGGAATCCTACTAAACTCCTTTTATGACATAAATATGATGCTCATATCTAATTTAGGAAGTGTAGAACAGAGAAAGAGCAATTATAGTACAATTTCACTAATGAATATGGATGCAAAAATCTGTGCCTTAGTTGTGAAGAAAGTATTTTGTCTTTTTGAAACTAAGGCACTTTAATATAATTTTCAAAAGTGTGTGTGTGTGTGTGTGTGTGTGTGTGTGTGTGTGTGTGTGTGTGTATGTGTAGGAGAAGGAAAGATGGGAAAATAGGAAGAGAGGATGGTGGATCAAGCATATAAGTACTTTTTCATTTCCAAAAAGACTGCAAGAAAAATACCTTTATCAAGTGTTGGCTATATAATAATATTAATTATGAATGAACCTAATTATATTATATGTACTATTCACAGAATATATAAATATAAAAAACATAAATATCCTTCTGAGTCTAAACTTATTTTCACATCAGTAATATCTAAATTAAAAACTTCTTTCTTTCTCCCTTATATTTCCTACTGCAAAACATCTGTTCTAGATGTACTGCTAATCTCATCAGACAAATGATAAAGTAATAAAATGGAAAAAATAAATGATCTTAAGATTCAAATTCTTAAAAAATAGAACACAGTAGACATACCTGTTTCCATCAGGTGAGAAATATCAGGAGCCTTTTTTTTTGATTGCATCTTTTTGGAAATCTGTTATATAACATTATCCCAATGTTTTTAAGCTAGTATTTCCAATATTTATGTTTAAGACTATGAAAAATTGGTAGAAAGGGAAGAATTAGAGTTGTATTAGGACATTAGGAAAAATATTTTAATTCTCATTTACTCCCTCAAAGAGGACAAGGATGTGGTAAAGCTGGCCAGGGACACTTTTTTCCCATGCAGCAAGTAAATAAAGTTACTTTGAACCATTTATACTATAATATGTACTTGCATATATGTGTATATATCTATATTCATATGTGACATGTATATGTACTCTAAATAAATGTATATACATATATATATACTACACATTATATTTGTGCATATAATTCCAAGTTAAATAGTAATAATTTTTAATTATTTTAAAGTAATATAGTTTTATGACTTTGTTTTACACCATAAATTGATTGTTACTATTTGAAACAACTGTGACCTCTGAATAAGTGCCTTATTAAATCATTTTGAATTGTTGGGTAGTTTTTTATTTCATTTGTAAAGTGTAAACTATATGGTTCTTAAACTTTAGATCCCCTTCACTTTTCCTGATGACAGAACTTAGAGAGAAAGGTTGTGATTTGTTAGAGCACACAGGTAATAAGTAATTCTGGCTACAAATCCAGCAGTCAATTCCCCCTCTATCATCTTGTAATAAACCTCTTTTCTTATTTTAAGCACCTTACAGTTGAAATTAAAGTAAAAATAAATTAAAACACAAATTTCATATTCACTTCATAGTAAAATATTTGGAGGAGTCAATTTCAATTTTCTTTTTAAAATATTTTCAATTGGAACAAATTACAAAGTCAAGCAAAAACATTTCCACAATGGATAGTACAATGCTTTAAGTATTGCTACCTTTCAATCATACCAAAGTCTCTTCATTACTTATTACTGAATTCATTCAGATTTTAATGTCTGTATTTAATTGCTGATAAATTATGCTATATTAAATGACCCAAAATAACTCATTCATTGTACACGTGCAACTTTTGCTAGACTGTGCATCACCATGCGAATAGGGGAGGGAAGGGAGAAAATGTGGAGCTCATAAATTTGCAAATGGATGAATGTTGAAAAACTACCACTTCATGTAATTGGAAAAATAAAATGAAATTTCATTAAGAAAACCCAAAACAAAATAACTCATTCACATTCTCCAGTTCTTGGTAAAGCTTTTCCCTAACACTTTTCCTTTCTTAGTTTCAATAATATATCACTTTTTTTAATTTTCTTACATATACAACCTCTTGCTTCTTCTGTGCTTTTGAAAAGCTTCTCTTCTTCCTTTCACCTAACTGTATATTCCCTAAATTCCAATATTATCATTAAACTTTAGGTTTTTTCTTCTATCTGTAATTTTCCATTAACCACCTGCTATTTCTTGTGTCTTCAAATATTACCTCTTTGCAAATGACTCAAGTTTGTAACTCCTGTCCTGATCTCTTAACCAGTTTCTGGTTCCCAACCTGAATTCATCATATTTCACCCATCCAACTTCATCTCCTAAATTCCATATGTAACACTGTCTTGTAAGGCATAATAATTCCATAATTCATTGAATCAGATGTTTTCATTAGAAACTCTGGGAGGTTGTATGAAAGTAATTGGAATTAGTTTCTGGAATGGTCTGGAAAAGAGAAAGTAGAAAATAGGTAAATAGTATATAGTGACCCAGGTATGGGACCTGAAGTCTAGAAGAAATTATTCAAAGTTTATCCTAGCCTTCCTGGTGGGATTTGGTGATAATAAACAGAAATGCTTATGAGTTGTGCAGATTTATTTTATACCTCACATCATTGCTACAATGTTTGAATTAATTTTTAGTTGACACTATAGTGTTCTCTCAGTAAATAATAGTATCATCTACAAAAATGATTATTCTGTTTCTTTTCTGCCTCTGTCAATTCCCTTTATTTCTTTTTCCTGTCTTATTGCTAGAGCTAACATTTCCATTATTATTTCAAATAATAGTGGTGATATTGAACAGCCTTACCTTACCCCAGACTTTATTGTATATATGTCTAATTATAGCCCCATGGCATAATTCTGGTCTTTAGTTTTCAGTTTTATTAAATAGTGTGTTTTGAGGAACTCATATTCTAATGGGAAGACAACATGAAAATAGACTATATGTATAGAAGACATATGCAAAAAAGGAAGAAAGAAATCACAGAGGGAAGTAAACAGCAACAAAAAAGGTGGGTCATGGAGGGAAACCAAGGAAAGTAAGAGGTAGAGGTGGGAAGAGAGAGAGAGAGCATTCCAGGCAGGAGGGCAATGCAATGAAAAAGTCTCAGAGTTAGGAGGTATATAGTTGGATTTGGGAAAGAATCAAGTGTTTTGCTTTCACAGGGGTGAGAAAGGGTATTGCTAGAATCTCACAAATGTCTGCGAGGATAATACATTATAAAAACCAGGATGTCTTCTCTTTGTGGAAACTCAAGAGATGGACAACCTGTTTACAGGAAGGAGAGAGTTAAGCTAAAAGGAAAAGGCAAAATAACTTTGCAGAGTTAAATGAATGTGAGTCTGTGCTATTGTCCCTTACACCTAGAGAAGCAAGGTGGGTAAAATGTGTGTGTGGGGGGAGTGAATGTATTAATTAGATTTGTGACACCAGCCTATGATTGGAGTGAAGGGTCAGGAACCAAGCCTTTGAAAGTGCATCTAGCATTTGAGGGTTTCAGGGCTCTCTCCCATCTTGGAAGAAGTGTGCCATACCATTTTAATCACTCTAGACTAAGTATTCACAAGCCATTTATAACATTGGATCATAGAATGAAGTATAAGGGGACAGTTTGGAAAGGACTGCAAGCAATAAAAAGTTGTTTACACACCTGCACATCTAATCATGGAGCTAGACAAGATCAGGGTGATGTAAGTCAACTTTTCATAACTGCTTGGAGAAACATTTAATCAGGACCAGACAAGGTCAAATAAAGAAGTTAAGTTTGCAGTTAGAAAAGAATGAACAAAGACAGCAAAAAGGGTAGGAGGGAACAACAAGGTGGCTGGTTCTTACTTAGCAAAGACCTAAGAAAGAACTCTGATTAATTAATAAGGTTTATACATATTACTTTTCATGCCCCTCATAAAATTAAGCTTCATTTATATAATATGGGATGCATGAAGAGGAAAAAGGAATATATTAAGGAAGGCTGAGGAAGGTTGTAAACTGGAAGAGTTAGACCAATCAAACTCTTGGAAGGGAGGGACTGAAGAAATTGTATCATACTAATCTCATAAAAGTCTTCTCACTTCTGTACCCAATGCTCTCACCTTCTTTGATAGCAGAGCCTGCTTCTGGCCAGAATCATAAGATTTCTCCAAGTTCTTGCTATAATAAACTGCTGATGCTTAACTGCATCAAGAATGTTTCTGACAATTTAGTGCCTGAACAGAGACTAGGACAATACTGAACAAGAGACCATGACCACAGTAGTCAATGTACTGGGCAAAGATAAGAAAGAAACCTTTGTTGCTCTAGGATTTGAGTGAAAATTCCAGGAGCCTAAGGGGAGGTGATAGTCTTGGACAGGGATGGTCAGCTTCCAAGAACTGGGTGAGCCAGGTTCTTAGGTGTCTAGGAAAGGGAAAGTTCCCCTGGAAAAATATTCCTTTGAGTAGCCCTCTGGGGAGGATGTTGGAAAACTGGGAAAAAGTTCCCAGGACAAGAGAGAATAATAAAAGGAAAGTGATAAAGCAATGCTGTCAGGAATAGACTAAAGAGCTTATATCAGAGTTCCTTTATATTGCAGCCTAAATTTAGATCAGATGAAGATTGGGTGAGTTAAATTTTAAGAACTAAATAAGACTCAAGAACACCCTTTCACTCCATAGGATCTCTTGCTTGCTTTGTCTCCCCCCACACTTCCTTCCTACACTTTCTGCTGCCAAATTCCCCTTCCCCTCTACCTGCTTTTCCTCTGCAGCTCATCTCTGCTCCTATCTTGCCCCTTGAAAGAGGAGTAAAAAGGAGGAACCAAGAATGAGGACTTAGAACATAATTGTCTAGACATTATTGAATATCAAACAAGGGTTCACCCTGATTTGGAGAACATCCTTCTCATGAGAGACATTGCTTTTTTCATTGATGAGTCTAAATGTAATAGAAGGGAAAAAACAATAACTATTATATGAAAGTTGATGGGAATAAAAATACATTGAAGGGAGTCTGACAGAATGACAGACAACCAGTCAGCTCAGACTTGTATTTGTTCTGAATCAGACTTTGATGTTGTTTGATGGACAGGAGGGAATCATTTACACTGATTCCAAATATGCCTAGGAGGCAGTCCAGGGTGTTGGGAAAATGTGATATGAAAGAGTACTGATTAATAGTAGAGAAAAGGAATTGTTTAATGAAGAATTGGTAAAACAGTTACCAAATAAAATTATGATGATTCATGGGAAGGGATAAAAAAAGGGGAATTCATCTGAAGCTAAAGGAAACAGATTAGCTGATAAAACAGATCCTCAGTCAGTCAAAATGTATGTCTGATTCCTTGGGTTCCTAAAATCGAAGTTGTGCCAATATTCTCTGAACAATAAAAGAGGAATCTAACAACATTAGGAGTCACAGAAACAGAAAAAGGGACAGTGGGTCCAGATGAAAAAGACATATTAAATAAACATATTATGAGAGAAAAGTTTTTCAACATTAAGAACACTTTGAGGAAGCAAATTCAAGGATAATGAGAGTCGGGTCTTTGTCCATTCCAAAGTCCTTAAGTTGATTATATAGAAATACCAAAATTGGGGAGACTGAAGTATGTGCTGGTAATAGTTGATCATTTAACAGGATAAGTCAAAGTTTATCCCAACCTATAGGTTCAGGAGTTTATTAGTGAAAAATATAGATTCTGAAAATTGTAGTCATTTCATTTCCAAAATGTTACAGAAAATAATGATCAACTGGGGAACTAAGAAGAGCCCTCAGAAAAGATTTAGGACTATCCCCCTTATAAAAGAAATTATGGGGGAGAGCAGGGCATATTCCAATGAGGCTGTGATATTTTTTCAGTGGCTGTTTTTCAAAGGTTATACCAGTTAAAATCAAGAAGTGTTAAATATTAAGATCTTTGAATGGAAAGATGCATTGTGAAAAGTGGAATCATGTAATGCAATATGGTTTATATAAGTATGAAAGTAAATTTTTAAATAAGTCATTGGGTCTGGTCAAGAATAGTATGTGCTAAAATCAAAAAGAAAAATAAAAAATAGTGATTACAGTCTGAAATATTATTTAACAGTATATTAAGGGAAAATGCAAGCTGTGCAGTCTAAGTATTGAGTTTGAGAGAAGTATAAAGAAAATAAAAGAGTTGCAAGGAAAATTAAAAGGCATAAAGAAGGTTGGATTTTTGAAGTATATCAAATTTATGGAAATTAGTTAAAGCATGAAGAAAGAAGGTTATGAGCAGGTTTAATTTTGTATAAGTAAAAATATTGATTTTGGGAGCTTTAAAAAGTGATTTTAAAAATCAATGTAAGGGGGTGGTTAGGTGGCACGGTGGATAAAGCACCGGCCCTGGAGTCAGGAGTACCTGGGTTCAAATCCAAGCTCAGACACTTAATAATTACCTAGCTGTGTGGCCTTGGGCAAGCCACTTAACCCCATTTGCCTTGCAAAAAAAATCAATGTAAGAAGAGAAAGAGAAAAAAGAGTTATGATAAGCTATAGAATGTCTTCTAGGATTGCATAACCCAGATTTGTACTAAATTGAGATATGTTCTTAAATGAGATTGGGATAATTTGAAAACAGCATCAGACTGTCACTTTTGCAACATCAAGCAATGAATTGAGTAGAAAATGATAAACCCCCAATATGAAATTTTTGACATGAAAACAATTGTTATGTAAATATTAATTATTATTATTATTTCTTAAATTAGATTACTTTATATGGATTGATCTCCTATATAAAGTAATCTAAAAATACATGTTTGTAAAAATGCACACTTTTGATTATGATGTGATGCTTCTAAATGTTCTAATATTAAGAATATGAAGATAAGAAGAACTTGCAAATTTTTAAGTTTTGAAAGGAAAATAATAGAAGGCTAAAATATGACTTTCAGAATTCATAAGATTGTTATATGAAGTATAGAGAAAATATTGCAGATGAAAAGGGATTTTTAGAAACATCTGGTCATAAAGAATTTTCTGTGTTACAAAAGTTCTAGGGAATAAAGGGAGAATATGTGAAATTGAAATGTGTTATGTATAATCCATGAACTTTTGTAGAAGAATAGATTCAAACTAAACTTTTGGAGAATTTAAAATTGTATTGTGAAAGCAAATAGAATGAATGAATTGCAGTCTCATCTAATGTTCTAGTCCTTTACTATCACAACTGTGCAGTTTTTTACTATGTGAGAACTAGAGAATACATTGTCAACAGTCTCTCTCCTCTCTCTCTCTCTCTCTGTCTTTTTGTAATCTCAAGATATAGCAATAGCAGCTTTGAGTTCTCTAAGAAAAGGAATGTGAATTATTTGAGTATATCAGAAGAAAAACCTATGATGTATTAAGAAATATTTGGGGAAGAGAAATTAATTTTAATTAAGGATGCTTGAGTTATTTTTATTTTGGGGTTTTTTGCAAGACAAATGGGATTAAGTGGCATGCCCAAGGCCACACAGCTAGGTAATTATTAAGTGTCTGAGGCCAGATTTGAACTCAGGTACTCCTGACTCCAGGGCCAGCGGTCTATCCACTGTGCCACCCCTCCACTGTGCCACCTAGCTGCACCTATTTCTGTATCATTTTAGCAAATACCTGGGTTTTTCCTCTACCCAACCAAGGTCCTGGCAGGAACAAAGCTCCAAGAAGTCAATTCCTAGATAACTACCTTGCAATTAAAAAAATACACTTAGTGGACACTATTCTCATAAAAAAAAAGTCAAGTGACTTCCATCTTAACCCCTGCCCCACTCCAAGATATAGTTCCAGAAAAATTTTCTGCTAATAAGTTTATGGACTATATCTGTGATTTTTTTCTAATAGCCATTTTTTTATGAAGCATTTAAGATATCTTAGGAAATCTATGGCTATGTCATTAGAAAAGGAAAAAATATATTATTGCCTTAATGAATCGAGTCAAAGATCATAGAGACCAGTGTACCTGCATGACAATAAGAAGATCAAAGACTAGAATGAAGGAAGCCAAGAAGGCTCTAGAGACTTCATCACTGGGCAGAAATCCACGATTCAACTTGTCCCAGCTGATCCAATCAGTGGTGATGATAAGCACAACGATAGAGGTCAAAGTGAAAAGAACTGACCTGTAAGAAACAAAACACTTCTTTAAGAACACTGTAAATTTTTTTGTGACTTGGTCTATGATTCATTTATAAACTCCTCTATCAGGTCCTCTGTCTATATCAAAGCATGACAACCTTAACAGAAAATACAAAAGTTAAATGTAACAATTAATTTTAAAAGTAGAAATGTATTCAATAGGCTTGTTATGCTACATAAGATTCTCTGTAACAGTTTCTCTTAAAAATATGAAACTATCAAAATCCTATGCAACAAATTATTTTGAATAAATATTATTAATCTGCATAGGTAGCTCTTCAAAAAAATGCCAATTTAATACCTTATGTTTTACATATTTTTCAGGGCAACTAGGTAATACAGGAACTAAGGGTGTGCAGGAAGATTTATCTTCCAGAGTTCAAATCTGACCTTAGAGACTTACTAGTTATGTGACCCTGGGCAAGTCACTTCAATCTGTTTGTCTCAGTTTCTTCATCTGTAAAAACAAGCCGAAGAAAAAAATGGCAAACCACTCTAGTATATTTGCCAATAAACCCAAAGTGAGTTGTGTGTAGTTGGACATAACTGAAAAACAACTAACCCAACAATATTTTTAAATTATTGCAGTGATTGTTGTTGCACATAAGAGTCAGCAAATGCATGGAGGAAGCATTTACCCTGAAGAGGGACATATTAAATATAAGCCCCTTTGCTTTCAGTAGGGCTTACTGTAAGTATATTAAATCATAAATAAGAAGTGAATATATATATACATATTTATATATTTACACACACACACACACATATATATATATATATATATATATATATATATATATGGAGAGAGAGAGAGAGAAAGTAGTTTATTAGGAAGGGAAATAACAGTTAGGAGAATCAGAAAGGTCATAATGAAGAAGATGATGTGATGATGTTCAGGCTACAAATTTTAAAAAGGGCATTTCTATGAAGTAGGAGTGCATTACAGGAATGAGGAGTGGAGAGGACAATGAGGTACAGAAACTGGAGATGTAGTGGCATGAGTGAAGAATAGAGAGAAAGCATGTTTGACTGGAATAAAAAGTAGGAGGTCGGAGAGGGAAGCAATGTCTAATGAGGTTGAAAAGGTGGATTGGGAAAAGATCGTATAGAAATCTAAATTTAAGTAGGGTAGTTTATATTTTATTCTATAAAAAATTTTGGAGTTAACTAAGTAGAGGAAAAAAACATAGTGAATTCAATTCTTTTTTCTTAAATAACTTTCATTAATGTATTCTATTTCTTACTTCACCATAGTATCTGATGGTATCCTCCCCAGAGTGCAATCCACGACAAAGAGTGTTGGGGTTTTTTTGAGAAGAAAAATCAGCATAACTGATTGATACATTTAGAAAGTTCAAAAACATGTGCAATATCCTACAATATCTTCCACCAAGAGGTAGATTGGGAGTGTCTTCTTACATTTCTTCATTTGAGTGCCATTTGACCTTAATAATTATATATCATTTTCTTTTTGTTTTTTTGGTGTGTCAATTTTTCATTTACTGTATTGTGGTTTTTGTGTATATTTAGTTGACTTTCTTCACTCTACATTAGTTTATGTAGATCTTTCTATGCTTCTCTGTCATTTCTTATAGTAAAGCAATTTTCCATTAACATTCATATATCACAATTTATTTAGCAATGCACCAATTGATGGGTATCCATTTTGTTTCCATTTCTCAGTTATCACAAAAGAATGTTACTATAAATATCTAGGGAGTATATGGGGAATTGTGTTCTTATTATGGCTCATTTAGATTGTGTCAGATTTTTTTTTCTCCAGCTCATTTTACAAATGAAGAACTGAAGGAAACAGGAAACAATGACTTGCCTAGGATCACACAGCCAGAAAGTGTCTGAGGCCTAGGTTTGAATTCAGAAAGATGAGTCTTCCTGACTTCAGGCCTCAAAGTCTAATCATTGTTTCATCTAGCTCCCCCTTTCTAATAAGATACTTAATAGTAAGACCACATATTGTGATATAGATTGTAAAGTTTGTAAAATTATTGGATTGTAAAGTTATTGGTCTAAGCCTAGTTTCTGCCAAACTGCTTTCCAGTTTTCTTCACAGTGTTTGTTATGTAAGTTTTCCCAGAGATAATGTTTTCCATTTTATCAAATAATAGGTTATTGAGTAATATTATTTCCAAACTCTTTTGTTTAGTAGGTTTCTTTGAGTTATTTCTGTATTCTTAAACCAAGACAAAAATGTTCAGATCACTGCTGTTTTTAATATAGGCTGAGGTCTAGAAATGCTTTTCTTCCTTCACTTTTACCTAGTATAAATCCCAAATGAAAAAAACTGAATTCTTTTTTTTAGTTTGATTTTTAGTTTTATTAATTTAATTAAATATTTTCCAGTTACATGTAAAAAACTTTTAACAATTAAAAAAATTTGAGTTCAAATTCTCCTTTTCCCTCCTAATCCTTCCCGTCACTTGACAAGGCAAACAATTTGCTATTGATTATGATTCTTGTCCTTCATTATTGAAGAAGACCAAAAGAAGACATCACTATGTTTGAGACAAATTACAATGTGTCCAACTGTGGCTGATCAAACCAATGCAAGCTCAGAATGCTCTATCACAGGTTGGGAACAAATAGTCCATGTGAAAACCTGGGGTGAGTAATCTAAACTTACGTATGTCACGTTTCCTTTAAGTTGCTTCAATTCTGCCTTCCTTCATGGAGTGCAGCATCCTCAGTGATGAGGGAAGGCCATGCTGAACAATACTATGCCAGTGTTTCACATGCTATTCAATTAATTTTAGAGTTTTTCAATAAGACCTTCAGGGTGTCTCAGTATCGGTTCTTCTGACCCCCTTGTGAGTGCTTGCCCTGTGTGAGTTCTCCACAAAATAGTTACTTTGGCAAGCATACATCTGGCATTCTAACTGTTGTCCAGCCCATTGTAGTTGCACTTTCTGTAGTAATGTTGGAATGCTAGGCAGTTTAGCTTGAGAAAGGACCTCCAAGTCTGGTATCTTCTGCCAAGTGATCTTTAGAATCTTAAAACAATTTAAATGGAAGTGACTCAGTTTCCTGACATGGCACTGGTAGATTGCCCAGGTTTCACAGGCATATAGCAATGAGGTCAGCACAAGGGCTCTGTAGACCTTCAGTTTGGTAGTCAATCTAATACCTCTTCTCTCCCACACTTTCTTTCAGAGCCTCCCAAATACTGAGCTAGCTCTAGTAATGCCTGTGTCAACCTCATTGGAAAGGACACTGCCAAGGTAGGTGAACTTGTCCACAGTACCCAAAATTTCTCCATTTGCTGTAATTGATGGTTCTGCCTAAGGATGGTGTGGTGCTGGATGATGAAGCAACTGTGTTTTCTTGGTATTGATTGTTAGACCAAAATTAGCATAAGCAGCAGAGAATCGATCCATACTTTGTTGCTTCTAAGCTTCAGAGGTTGCATTGATTGAATGCACAAACGTCTGCAAACAAGATCATTCACCAACATTCCCTCCACTTTAGTTGTGTCTTGTACCCTTTTCCAATTGAAGAAGTTGCCTTCAGAGCAGTAGTTGACCTTGTTGTTGTGTTCATCCTTAGTGAAGGCATATGTCAACTTGGTTGAAACATCATGCTAAAAAGTATGGGAGCAAGGAACATCTTTGTTTCACTCCATTGGTGACTGAGAAATCTGGAGAGCATCACCCACTATACAGAACCTAGGCATGCATGCCATCATGGAATTGACAAATACTACTAATGAACTTCTCCAGGCAACCAAATTTTGACATGATTTTCCATAAAGCCTCATGACTTACAGAATTAAAGGCCTTGATCAGAACTACAAATAATGTTTACAGACTTCTGTTCTGGGCATTTTTCCTGGAGTTGTCAGGCAGCAAATACCATAGCAACTGTTACTTGACACTCTAAAGCTGCACTGACCATCAGGGAGGTGACCATCTTCCAGGATAAAGATCAGCCTATATGACAAGAACTTTGGCAAGAATCTTACTGGCAATGACTAAAAGAGAAATAGCCCTATGATTGTCACAGGATAATCTAGTCCCTTTACCTTTATAGAAATGAACAATGGAGGTATCCTTGAATTCTTGAGGATTACCTCTTCATGTCATATAACCTGGAAAATTTCAGTCAGTTTTTGGAGCAATGGACTCCATACCTTGTAAATCTCAGCTGGAATAGAATCAGTACCAGGTGCTTTGCCACTTGAACTAAGCCTAATGGCATTCAAAACCTCTTTTTCAATTTAACTTCAGCTAGGAACTGATTGACTTCAACTTGAGGCAAATGTTCATTGGCTTCTGCACTGATTGATGATAGTATGTTAAGAACACTATGGAAGTGTTCAGCCCATCTCTCTAGGATTATGTCCCTATCGTTAATCAACTGGAATCCATCATAGCCTTCAGGGCATCATAAAAGCATTTTGGTTTTATGACCATAATGCAATAAAAATTGTTTTAATAAAAGGTGATGGAAATATAGATTAAAATTAATTGGAAACAATAATTAATTACAAAAAATCATAGAAACAATAAAAATTTCTTAATGAAAATGATAAAAATGAGACAATATTCCAAAATTTGTGAAATATTGTCAAATCTTTGTTTGGATATAAATTGTAATAATGCATGACTAATTCTGTTATAGGAAAAAAATAGCATAATTGACCATATCAATAGCAAATACTACAAAAAATCAATGTTTAAAAATATGACACCCATTCTTTTCACAAATACTAGAGCAAATAGGAATGAAGTCTTTTAGAAAATAAGTTTTTATCTATCTAATATCACCATCAGTACATGAACTAATAGACTTGAAAGACAAACAGTTCTTGTTATAAGAGAACTCAGCAGGTATTTTTATACAAATAGCAGCCCTGAGTGAAACAAGACTGGCAAATGAAGGTCAGCTTAGGAAATTTGGAGCTGAATACACATTTTTCTGGAGTGGCAGCAATGTAGTAGAATGTCATGAAGCTGGGGTAGGCTTTGCAATCAAAGCTAACCCAGTCAACATTTTTGAATGCCTACTAAAAGGAAAGAAGACAAGGCTCATTCAAATGAGATTGCTACTTCCAAGCAAGCTTCATGCCATTATCACCAGTACCTATGTTCCCGAAATGATGAACACTGTTGAAGTTAAAGAAAAATTTTATGAAGACCTGGAGACCCTTGTCATCAATGTACCAAAAGAGTTCAAGTTTATAATTCTGGGTGCTTGAGTAGGCTCAGATTACCAGACAGGGCAGGGAGTCCTTGGGAGGAATGAAGCTGGAAACAGCAACAGCAATGATCAACTAACCATTGAAGCCTTGTGCATCTCATGACCTCATTACAAATATTGCCTTTCATTTACCTAAAGGCCAACAAAACTTCCTGGATGCACCCTCATAGTAAACATTTGCATCTAATAGACTATGGGATTATAAGGAGAAGAGACAGGCAGGATGTGAGAGTGACAAAGGCAATGTGTGATACAGAGTGCTGAACTAACTGATCACAAACTCATCCTCTCTAAGCTAAATATTCATATTCAACCAAAATGGTGGCCCGAATGCAAAAAAGAATACTAGAGGAATTAATGTCAAGAGATAGAGTGCCTTTCTGAGTGAGAACAGTTTGCTGCTAACCTGAAGGGAAAACTGAGCCAACATACAGTTGGCAACAGTGAAACAGAAAAAGGGTGAGCACCGGCCCTGGAGTCAGGAGGGCCTGAGTTCAAATCCAGCCTCAGACACTTAATAATTACCTAGCTGTGTGAGCTTGAGCAAGTCACTTAACCCCACTGGCTTTCAATAAAAACAAAAAAAATGTAAAGGAAGGAAGTTCAGTAGTACCAGATCTTATAAGGCAGTAATTATTATAACTATCTGGTACTGGCTAAGAGAGTAATAGATAAATCAGTGGAACAGAGTAGACACAGTAAGGAATATAAATAATTTGTGTTTGATAAATGTAAAGAATTCATTATTTGGTAAATACATATATATATATATATATATATATATATATATATATATATATATATATATGTATGTATGTATATTGGGGGAAAGCTGGAAAGCAGTCTGTCAGAAATTAGACATAGACCAGTATCTTACACCAATTACAAACAAGGTTAAAATAAATACATGACCTAAATATAAAGGAAGAAGTCATTCTCAAATAGAAGTCTCATTTCTCAAATAGTAGAGAACTTTGTCAAATTTATAAAAACATGAGTTATTCCCTAATTGATAATTTGTCAAAGGATATGTATAGGCAGTTTTTATGAAGAAATCAAGTATATATATATATATATATATATATATATATATGTATATATATATACACATATATATATATATGTGTGTGTGTGTGTATATGTATATATATGAAGGTAAATGAAAAAATGCTATGAATCCTTATTGATCAGAAAAAATGCAAATTAAAACAACTTTGAGACATCATCTTACAACTAGCAGGTTGACTAAAATGATAGATATTCTTCAATTGAGGTAAATAAGATGGGAATATGTTTTATAAAAAAACAATGAACTGGCTGATTTTAGAAAAGCATGAAAAGACTTGCATAATATATTAAAAAGTGAAGTGAGCAAGTACCAGGAGAATGCTCTACCTAGTAATAAAAATATTGTTGTAAGTTCAACTTTGAATGATTAATTCATCTTGAATTTGAGAAATACTCAAATCAACCATAAAGGACCAATGAATGAAGTTTCACTTCCAAAGAAAGAACTGATAAACAGATATATGTATAGCAAAATCATCTGCATGCATGCATGCGCACACACACACACACACACACACACACACACAGAATTACATGAAAAGTGAAATAGAGCCAAGGAAAGGATATACATGATGACTAAGCAATATAAATGGAAAAATAACAACTACAAAACACCCAAGGTTGAATGCTTCAAAACTACAAAGAACAAACTTGAAACTGAAAAAGAATGAAACAGAAGAAAAATTAGAAACAAATACAATTAAGACATTTTTGATTGTTACATGTTGAATTTTTTATACCTATAAAAAAGTAAGTTGTACACAAAATAATAAAAAGTAGCAGTTCCATGTATTATTTTCTTTTTTTTTTTTTGGTCTAGTTAGCATTTAGAAATGCTGATTTTTATTTGGAGCTTGTTAAGTTCAGAATTTCATTTCATTTTATTTTATTTTTTTGTTTGTTGTTTTTCCCCCATTTATTTGATTATTCTTATTTTGTACAAATAAATTTTTATAGGTTACTAAAATATTCTTGTTTAAGAGTAAATATAATGCCCCTCCCCCCATAAAAATATAGACCTGCATGAGTAATAAAGTAAAGGGGAGAGAAAAAAATTAAAATAATAATAATAATAGTAGTAGTAGTAGTAGGTACAGCCAGGTGGTGCAGTGGATGGAGCACCAGCCCTGGAGCCAGGAGCACCTAGGTCCAAATCCGGCCTCA
The DNA here is from genome assembly GCF_037893015.1 of Macrotis lagotis. NCBI lineage: Eukaryota > Metazoa > Chordata > Mammalia > Peramelemorphia > Peramelidae > Macrotis > Macrotis lagotis. The sequence goes on along the minus strand of NC_133664.1, from coordinate 216,553,662 downwards.
GACACCCAACAATCACCCAGCTGTGCAGCCCCAGGCAGGCCACCAAGCCCCATTTGCCCTGCAACCCGCCCCCCCAAAAATAATAGTAATAAAAAATGTGTTTTAGTCTTTGTTCCAACACCACCAGCTCTTTCACAGCTGGATCACATTCTTTATTATAAGTCCATCACAAAAGTTACTTCCATATTTTTCCACTGTTGCCATTGCTGATCGCAACTCCCTCCATTCGTACTTCTCTACTACCATGTACTATATTTTCTCTCTCCTTTCTCTCTGTCTCTGCTGCAGGGTAGCTGAGTGGCACAACAGACAGATGCCCAGCCCTGGGGCCAAGAGGCCCTGAGCCCACACACCACCCCTTAGGCCCAGCTTTCACCCAGCTATATGGTACAGGACAGGCAATCCAATCCCAGCCCCTTGCAAGAAGTAAAAAAGAAAATATGCTATATCTGAACACTCTCCCCACCATGGTCCATCCTCTCCTCCATCACTCACATCCCCCCTTCCCCCTGTCCTCCTTGTCTCCTCCTTTCCCCAGATGTCCATACCCCATTGAGTATATACATGCTGTTTCCTCTCCTAGCCACCTCTGATGACAGCAAAGATTCCCTCATTCCCCCTTGCCTACTACACTTCCATATCATTGCAATAGCTCATTGTAATAAAGAAAAATCTTATTAAGTGAAATATCTTAGCCTATTCCTCCTTTTGTCTCCTTTTTCTTTCTCCCATTACATTTCCCTTTTTTCTACTGACTCCATTTTTACACCACATTTTACCCTCAAATTCAGCTTTCTCCTGTGCTTCATCTATAAAAGCTCCTTCTATCTGCTCTACTAAATAAAAAGGTTCATATGAGTATTATCAGTATCATTTTTCTATACAGGAATACATATAGTTCATCTTCATTAAGTTCCTCATATTTTCCCCTTCTCCACTCTCTATGCTTCAGCTGAGTCCTGTATTTGAAGATCAAGCTTTCTGTTCAGCTCTGGCCATTCTAACAGGAACATTTGAAATTCCCCTAGTTCATTGAAAATCCATCTTTTTCCCTGGAAGAGGATGTTCAGTTTTGCTGGGTAGTTGATTCTCGGTTGCATTCTAAGTGCTTTTGCCTTCTGGAATATTATATTCCAAGCCCTATGAGCTTTAAATGTAGTTGCTGCTAAGTCCTGTGTGATCTTGACTGCATTTGCAGCTCCATGATATTTGAATTGTGTCCTTCTGGTTGCTTTTAATAGTTTCTCTTTGACTTGGGAGTTCTGGGACTTGGCTATCATATTCCTGGAGGTTGTTTATTTTTGGATCTCTTTCCAGGGGAGATTGGTGAATTCTCTCAATTTCTATTTTGCCCTCTGCTTCTAGGATATCAGGGCAATTTTCCTGTAGGAATTCTTTGAAAATGATGTCAAGGCTCTTTTCTTGATCATGACTTTCAGGTATTCCAATAATTTTTTAAATTATCTTTCCTAAATCTGTTTTTCATATCAGTTGTTTTTTCAATGAGATGTTTCACATTTTCTTCTAATTTTTCATTCTTTTGGTTTTAAAGTATTATGTCCTGATTTCTCATAAATTCAGCAACCTCCCTCAGTTCCATTCTTTGTCTGAAGGATTTTTTTTTCTTAGAGAGCTTTCTTATCTCTTTTTCCATCTGGCCAATTCTGCTTTTTAAAGCATTCTTCTCCTCAATAACTTTTTGAACTGTTTTTGGCCATTTGACCTATGCTGGTTTTCAACATGTTATTTTCTTCAGCAATTTTTGTGGATTTCCTTGATTAAGCTGCTGGCTTCATTTTCATGTTTTTCCTGCATCTCTCTCATTTCCTTTCTCAATTTTTCTTCTATCTCCCTCACTTGATTTTGAAAGTCTTTTTTGAGCTCTGTTTTTCTGTTTTTCTTGGAGTCTTTAAATGCAGGAGCTTGTACTTCCTCATCTTCAGATTGAGTATTTTGATACTTCTTCGGATCATAGACAATGTATTTTTCAATGGTGTTCCTCTTTTTTCTCTGTTTACTCATTTTCCCAGCCTGCATCTGATTTTGGGGTACTTCCTGAGCTTTTGATTATTATTGGGACACCCCCCACAAGGATCTCAGTGTGTGAAGCTCTCTCTTCCCTCTTGGTCTGTGAATGACCACAAGCGCACCCCTCTGCCACAGGGCTAAGGTGGGGGTGGCTGCTGTTCTATGGGAGGCCTAGACTGTGATCACGATCTGAATGAGGTCAGAGCCCCAGAGTCCTGTTCCAGGTACAGAGGACAGACCTTGGATGTCTCTCTCCACTCCCCTACCTAGGCTGAGCACTTAGAGCAATTTCTACATGTATAGCACTTTGTATATAATAAGTGGTTAATAAATAATTTTTCATTCATCCATTCATTCTGCCATATTCTGAGTGAGAATATAAATATTTCTTAGCATGATACTGTTCTTTTAATTAAAATAGAACATGTTCTAGGACACAAAAATCATAGGAAAAACAAAAATATTAAACTATTTTTATAGACCATAATGCAAAAGAAATAATTTCTATAAGAAATAAAAATACAAGAGACAGACTACATGGAAACTTAAAATGACATCCTGAATAATGAGGAATAATGAGCAGGTCAAATAGAAAATCATAAATAAATAGATAATTATATCTTTAAAGATTATAAGAAAATCCATGAGGAAATAACACAAAGGTAATTCCCATTTAAAATAACTTCAAAATTCATAAAATAGCTTAAATAAATCTACCAAGACACATTTAGGACTTATAAAGTGACAGAGACCACTACTCAAAGAAATAAAATATAACTTTAACAATTGGAAGAAAAAGTAATTATTTAGTACTACAAAAATAAAACCACTTTTTCTTTTGAAAATTAAAAAATTTGAATTTAATCATAAAGAAACATCAACAAAGAGCAACACGAAGTATTTTATATGAATTTCTTAATTTTAAATCTCATATCACTTGTTATTTAAGTATATACTGAATTCTCCATATTAATTTCAAAACAGTCCTGAATGTTAATGCTTCCTTCAGAATATCTTTTTACTCTTTTCTTTGAATTGTAGGAAAAAAAGTTTTCAATATTTCTCAGTTCGTTTTAAATGACACTTACCTCTCTGCCTGCCTTAGTTAAAAACCAAGCGAAAGAGGACCGGGAAAAATGCCCTTATAACAAATAAATAGAGTTAAGCAAAAGTTTTGATCATGATAGACACAATCAAAAATGAGTATCTTTGTTCTTCATGCTCATTGCTTCTCTGTCAAGAGGAGGTAGGTAGCATTCTCCCTCATATTTCCTCTGAAGACATGGTTGTTCATTTCATTTAAATACAAAGCTGTTTTTCTTTGCAGTTACTTTGCAGTTGTATAAATGAATTGCTCCAGTTCTTTTTACTTCACTCTGCATCAATTTATATTACTGAGGATATTCTAAAATCTGTGGGGAGCAACACAGCAGGGAAACTAACCAACATTAATCTAAACATGAGGTGATTAAATTGTAGCAGGTTAGAGTTAAGGTCAGAGAAGAGTTGGCATATACAAAATATACTGAAAAGTTAGAGATGACAGAATTTAAGTGAGTAAGAATGAGTATAATGCCTATGACTTGATGACTAGATAGATGGTGGAATTCTCTACGGTAATGATGATGCTTGTCCTTTGTTGTTGAAGAAGACCTCTGTCTTCTTGAGATGGGGAAGTGATGTCATGACAAGCACATGATTTGGATTTGAGTGAGGGCATGCTGTGCTAAGTCACCTGCTTCACTTTCTCCTCCAGAGACATCTGGATCCAATGGACAGATATGAATCCGGATGACTGAAGATGGCCCTGGATGCGAGGCAAGCAGAGTTAAGTGCCTTGCCCAAGGTCACACAGCTAGTAAGTGGTATTTGATGCTGGATTTGATCTCCTGTCCTCCTAACTCCAAGACCAGTGCTCTATTCACTGAGCCATCTAGCTGCCCTACAGTAATAGGGAAGTTAGGAATAAAGGAAAAAATACTTATTTAGTTCCTACTATGTGTCAACCCTAGGAAGTTGTTTCTTATCTTTTGTTTTCAAAAAGGACCAATGACATCAGGGGTTAAAGTGGATTTAAGTGAGACAGAATTGCACAAAGTCAGCAACCTTACTCTCTCCTCCAGAATCATCAAAGTTCAGTGAAGGTCAAGATGAGAGGCAATATCCAGTGGATGGCCTTGACATTTTCACTTTCTGTCCAAGCTCCTGATTAAGCCACCTTCATGACCACTGGAACAAACCGTTCTCATCTATCCATTCTATGGGGAGAAGTCTTTTTTTAACCCTTCTTACCTAAGTTTCATTTCAATATTGGAGAAAAATTATTAAGAACAAAGACAACACTGCATTTGAAGAAAATCTCAAAATCCTACATTGTTGCCACAGAAAAGCACAAAGTCTTCATCACAGAATGGGCAGATGACAACAGTTTGTTCCAATGGCCTAGAAGGTGTAAATCCTCAGTGAGTTTAACTGGGCCAAAGAGAACAACAATGGAGAGCTTGGACAAATGTTGTGAGCCAGAGTCAATGATGATAAGCTCTCCACTGTTGTTCTCTTTGGCCCAGCTAAACTCACTGAGGATTTACATTTATAGAGCCAATTAAATTTATTAGAACCTTCAGATGGAGACTTTTTTATTTAAAAAAAGTTTTGTATGTACTGAAATGTAGATTGTGATAGGATATGTGTTTTTCTCTCCACAAATAACCACTAGACAACTTTCTTCAGTCCAGTTCTCAAGGACTTTCCTGGCACAGTTTCTCTCTCTCTCTCTCTCTCTCTCTCTCTCTCTCTCTCTGTGTGTGTGTGTGTGTGTGTGTGTGTGTCTGTCTCTCATCAGAGAACATCATTAAAAACAAACTAGATAATTTTGATTACAATAAATTAAAAAACTTTTGCCCAGACAAAACCACTCTAACCATGATCAAAAGAAATATAGAAAATCAGGAAACAATTTTTATGACTAGTATTTCTGACAAAGAACTCATTTCTAAAATATACAGAGAAGTGAGTCAAATTAAAAAAAAAAGACAAGCCATTCCCCCAATTGAAAAATGGTCAAAGGATACTCAAAGGCAATTTACAGATGAGGAAATCAAAGCGATCCATAGTCATATGAAAAATTGCTCTAAATCACTAATTAGAGAAATGCAAATTAAAACATTTCTGAGGTACCACCTCACACCTCTCAGACTGGCCAATATGACCAGAAAGGAAAATGATCAATGTTGGAAGGGATTTGGGAAATCTGGGACACTAATACATTGTTGGTGGAGCTGTGAACTTATCCAACCTTTCTGGAGAACAATTTGGAATTATGCCCGAAAGGCAACAAAAATGGGCATACCCTTTGATCCAGCAATACCACTACTGGGTCTATACCCTGAAGAGATTATGAAAAAGGGTAAAAACATCACCTCTACAAAAATGTTTGTGGTGGCAAAGAAATGGAAACTGAGGAAATGCCCATCATCAATTGGGGAGTGGCTTAACAAACTGTGGTAAATGTATGCAATGGAACACTATTATTCTATTAGAAATCAGGAGGGATGGAAATTCAGGGATTTGCATGAACTGATGCAGAACCAGAAGAACAGTGTATACCATAACAGCAGTATGGGAATGATAATCAAACTTAATGGATTTGCTCATATCAACAGGACATCAATCAAACACAATTTGGGGATATCTGTGATGGTGAAATGGCGAATGCTCTCTATATCCTGAAAAAGAATTGTAGTTTGAACAAAGACCAAAGACTTTCTATGTACCTTTAATTTAATTTTTTAAAAATTCTATTATTATGTAATTCTACTTTATGTTTCTTCTTTAAGGATATGATTTCTCTCTCATCACATTCAACTTAGATCAATGCATGCTATGGGAATGATGTAAAGCCTAACAAACTGCCTTCTCTGGGGGATGGGGGGGGAGGGAAGCAAGATTGGGACAAAAATTGTAAAACTGAAAATAAATAAAACCTTTCTAAAAAAAATACTTACTGGCTATGTAATCCTGGACAGGTCTCTTAACCCTGTTTGCTTCCATTCCTCATATGTAAAATGAGCTGGAGAAGGGACCATTCCAGTATCTTTGCCAAGAAAACTCCAATGGAGTCATGAAGAGTAGGAAATGACTGAAATGACCGAACAGCAACAAAGTCAGATCTATGCTTTAGGAAAATAATTTTGACATTTTCTAAGTTTCTCAGTCTCTAATTGATGATGATAGTTGTCCTTCATTATTGAGGAAGTCCTTAACATCAAGGAGGTAATTCCATGACAAGCAGATGCATTGGATTTTAGTGAGGTATACTGTGCTAAGTCACCAGCCTCGCTTTCTCCTCCAGAGCTATCTGGGTCCAGTGGCCAGATATGAATAAAGATGACTGGAGATAGCCCTGGATGCAAAGTAACCAGGGTTAAATGACTTGCCCAAGGTCACACTTCTAGTATGTGTCATGTGTCTAAGACTGAATTCAAACTCCCATCCTCCTGACTCCAAAGCCACTGCTCTACCTAGCCGCTCCTTCAGCATTTTATTAGATTTATAAGTCTGAATGATAACCTGTGACCTACTCAAGGTCTGTATCTCCACAGCTATAAACATGAAAGCAGGCTCTGTCTGTTTAACACAAACTATTTCCCCTGATTGCATATGCTAGCTTGCAAATTTAGCTTTCATAACTGTACAGACAGGAACTGGTCTAATTATCCCAGAATGAAGACACAATAGTTTACCTTCCTACAGAATTCTTGTGAACAAGTTAGAAAAATTATAAGTCAAATTAGTTACACCTATATGTAATAATATATAATCTGATTGATTGGCTGCCAAAATTTTATGTCTCTCCGTCCTTTTTGTATAAATATGTCCCCAAAACTTTCTATCAGATTTGATAATCTTTAATGATGTCACCCACCTATGGATTTTGGCAAAATCTCAGCTTCATGGATGAACTAACTTTTTGTTACTTCATCTTTAGATTTAGATCTTTAAGAAAATTAAGGCTTACAACATCAAAGTAGAAGACAGAATAAAGTGGGTAGAGATAAGGTAAAGAGATCCAACAGTAGGTTATTGCAGTACTTCAAATGTGAAGTGATGAAATTATATATCAGGGTAGTAGCAGTGTGTCAGAAGGAGAGAAGAAGACATGTGAGAGACATTATAAAAGTAAAACTGTCAATCCTTTTCAATACTTTGAATATAGAGAATGAAATATAATGAGGAATCAAGGCTAATACATAGATTTAAAAGCCAAGATATCTAGAAGCAAGGTGGTAATAGGAATATTAGGAATAAGGGAGGGTATGAGGAGAAAGATCTTGAATTCGGTTTCAGATATGGTAAGTTTAGATATCTATGGGATATCCAATCTCAGATATCTAATTGGCAGTTGGAGGTGCAAAATTATAAGTCAACAGAGATATTAGATCTTGATAAGTAGAATCAAGAATCATCAATCAGCAGAGAAATTATAATTTAGGGAAAGCTAGTGGCGCAGTGGATAGAGCATTGGCCCTGTAATCAGGAGGACTTGAGTTTCAAATTTGGCCTCAGACACTTAATAATTATCTAGCTGTGTGACCTGGGCATGTTACTTAACCCTATTACTTTCAAAAAATAAAATTTTTAAAAAAGAAATGATAATTTAAAACATGGGAGCTGATGATATCAGCAAGGAAGTCGTATGGGAGAAGATAAAAAGAACCAGGGAACTCTGTAGGCTAGATAAAGCAAAGGAAACTGAGAAGTGGTCACATAGGTAGGAGGAAAGCAGAAAAGAGTAGTGTCATAAAAACTTAGAAAAAGATTATCAAGGAGATGAGGGTGATCAAGTGTTAAAGAGCAGAAGAGATAAAAAAATAAAAACTGAGCATTAGATTTGGCAATTTTGACAATTATTAGTAAAGAAATAAGAAGAGAATATGAGGGAATGATGTAGAAGCATCTATTGTAAATGGCTTCCTCAAGGAGCTTAACTGCAAAAGGGAAGAGAAATATAGGATAATAGACAAGTAGTGACTAGGCAAGAGACTGAAACCTCCAGCACTACTCCAGTGGGTAACCACATATAAGAATATAGTTCTTAAGGAATACCATTTTGCCTGGCTGACCAATGTTTCCAGCTATCAGAAGATGTATATACAATTGGATTTCAGCATCTACTGATATGTAACAGAATATACCCTAGGGCAGAGAGGTCAAATATGCTGTCTAGGTGAGCTTTCAAAGCTCCTATGCTTCCAAACCAGATTAAAATATAATAGAAAAATATTTTTAAAAAATAAATAAAAAAATATAATCTTTTGCTCATTTTTTAACTAAGTCAGTATATAGCCTGCAGAGATCAGTCTCTCCCTGATTTTGACACTATTATCATAGGGAATGGAAGGACTTGGCAAGACCTGGTGTGTTTAACAGGGTGAGAAAACCTTTGAGGGATGGGGCAGAGATCTTCAGTTTGATAAATTTGGGGGCTATAGTCCAGCAACTATCAAAATACTCAAGGCTCCAAAAGCATAGGACTTAAAAAGCACAGGACCCCTTTGGGGTCAGGACCAGTGGAGGATTTTTGCTGATTTCCATTGTATTCCATTGTTTGTAGGATATGCCATTGATCATCAAGAGACATCATATGCTAAATGACCAGTTTGGAGACTTTACAGGAACAACAGAGATTTGATGCAGTGTCAATATACATATTGGGATCCTCTACTGGGCACTTGATCCTCTAACTGAATAAAGAGGCAATTTCTTCCCAAATGGACTCCCTGTGACAGTGCCAATTGAAGAACCCATCTAACCCAAAATGCCTCTAATAAAATGGTACTCTCCTTTCTCAAGTCATAAAGCTTATCACTACTTTTCAATAGTTGCATGATTATGCACCTGAGTGCCCAAGTCAGGTGTTCAACCTTTAAGAAGTCATGTCTGTGATAATCAATGTCATCCTAGGAAGGAAAAGGATTCCACCTTTCTGTGGCTTCTGGGTTGTAATCTCAAGGAAATCATCTTGCTAAGAATTGATAAGAACTTTTAGGATATAGTTCTAGATAAGTTTCACTAAACTCCTTATTTTTTCTCCAATTCATATTTGTTTTTGCCTCAAGGTCCCTAACCCCTCAGAAGGCTCCTTATTTCTTAGAGAAGGAGCTCAGTTCTCCCTCCCTTAATTTTCTCAAAGAAAACCCCAGCAAAACTGTTCCTGGAACTTAATAGGTCCCTGCCTCTCTTGTCATAGCTTCATGATCACCTGAGACTGTAAAATGTCCCTTCTAGATGGAATTAGAACTCCTTGATCTTGGTGAAATTTTGAAGACCAGAAGTCAGCAAACCCTCTACTGCTGATCAGAGATCTTTCCAAATGGCATCTACATGGAATCAGAAAAGCTAAATAACACTTTATCCACTGTTGCAAGAGAATTAAACATTCTTTTATTGACTATTTTATATTATTTTTATATTTATGCATTTATATTATCATTTATTACTTTTAAACTGTTCAGTGACATGAGAGTGATTCATTTTCTTCCAAGATTGAACCTAAACTGAGTAATGATTTTAAGTATACTACAAATCCTCTGAAGCTGTGATTTTCTTTTGCATGGCAAACAATCTAATATATTGGAGCAAAATAAATAAGGATGGCTTTTTTGAAAAAGACATTTATTTTACACTGTCTCTGAGATTTAGTAATGAAATTTTCTTCTTCAAACTAACTTACATATTTAATATTTTTATTGTAAAGGCATTATGTATAGCAGTCAAGGGATAATGCCATATATATATATATATATATATATATATATATATATATATATATACAAGGGATTATGTATAACAATATAATACAAGGTAAGTATAGAAGATAGATGCAATGGAGAAAGAATGTTACAAGTGAGAGGTTTCCTCTTGACTTGGAGAAAAGAAAAAGAAAACTTCAAAGAAGAAGAAATATATAGCCTACAATATTAAAGCTTGATAGGATTTCAAGAGAAAGATAACATTGCAGATAATCACAGATCATAGGTACATAGGTGGGAATGTGCAAGATATGTATGATGGAAGGTAAGTGGTTAAATATGACAGAAGTCAAATCACATGTAGTTAGAAATATAATAACATGTACAATGAGAAAATATGGAGTAAACTGAATGCAGGAAAAAATAAACTGGAAAATATTTCTGGGCAAAGAAAGAACCTTTATTAAAGAAGCAAAGGTGGTGATCTTCAGTCCACCCAATATGGTCTGAGTCCACAAGATACAAAATTCACAATTCCTTGATAGATTACTTGATTTATATATGACTTAGCAAGATCGGAAAATAAATAGTTCATAACTCAATAAGTCTTCTTTTAAGGCCATGTCCTTAAAAGTGCCTTTTTACAAATTACATGGCTTTTTATAATCATTTTAAAGATTAATACACAGAAATTATTATTATGGACACATACTTAAGATACATAATGTTTGTCCTTCATTTTGAAGAAGACCATGACATTAGGGAGGTGATGCCATGACAAGCACGTGAATTGTATCTGAGTGAGGGGGAGGGCTGTGCTAAGTCACCAGCCTCACTTTCTCCTCCAGAACCATCTTGATTCAGTGACCTGAAAGGAATCTGGACATTGGAGGTAACCAAGGTTAAGTGACTTGTCCAAGGTCACACAGCTAGTTAGTGTTAAATGTCTGAGGTCACATTTGAACTCCTGTCCTCCTGACTCCAAGGCCAGTGCTCTATCCACTGTGCCATCTGGCTGCCCTAAACCTAGATATGGAGATGGATAGACAGACGCATAAAAGAATTGAAAGACACACGCAGACCTAGAAATGGATTGACAGACAAACATAGTTAGAAATACATAGAGATGGACAGTTAAAAACTTCTAGACATAGAGGGATGGATAGACAGACAGACACAGACCTAGAAATGGATCAACAGATACTAATATAGTTAGATTTAGCTGCAGATATACTGAGACACAGATATATAAATATAGAGATGGACGGATACAAACGTATAAATTAGGCATCCAGAGAGACGGATATCGACCCAGAAATAGAATATAGCAGATAAACAGAAATATAGCTATAGCTGTAGATGGACAGAGACATAGTGAAGCACAGATACACAGACGCCTGACAGACGCCCATGCAGACGTGTGGACCCACGTGCCAACGCCTCGTCAGACAAACCCGAGTGCTGCCTAGCCTTTTCCCGACTTTGAGAGGAGGTGCAAAGAGGGGACAGCGTGGGTGCAGGGGGTCCCCTGCGGTCCCCGGGACTCGGGTTAAAGGTGGTCGAGAAGGCTAAAAAAGGGGGCGGGGACGAGGAAAGGAGGAAGGGGCGAGTGGAGGAGCGAAAGGGTCTGGGCCAGAAGAGAGGCCACGGTCGGATGGAGACTAGCGCGGGGTAGTGGGTGTAGGGGGTCTCTCCGCCCCACCTGCCCAGTTCCCGCAGCGCCGGGATCATAGACGCCATCTCCGAGCCCCGGCCGCCGACCCCCACCAGTCAGCTCGGGTCCCCTCCCCTGCCTCAGGCCAGAACAGCACAAACCCAACTGGCCGTGCCTCGCAATTCTCTGCTAACTTTCTGTATCTTGTGTGACTTAAAGGAATGCTCTTTTTGTCACATCCCCGGGAAAGTGTTTTATGCCCCTCCTTGCCCTGACAGTGACTATGTCATTATACTGTATCTGATCAAAATCTTCCCTGTATCACATACCCTGTACCCCGTGCATTACATCAAGCCTATCATGCCCCAGACAGGGATGAAAGCCATAGGACCCCTAGAAGGAAGACTGAAGTACACTCAAAATGTAGTTCTTTCCTGGAACTCAGCCCACTTGGATAAATGAATTAAATTTATCTGGCCCTCATAACTTTGGGTCATTTGAGTCTGTGAATTCTTCACCTCTGATCAAACACACAGGTCATCCTTTTGGTACATTGGCCAGGAAGTAAGCATCAACTCTGACAGAAAACCTTATTCATGATAAGCCTGCACCTGCATTTTGGGGTTCTGTCTCTTGCACCTAGGAAGATGTCCTTTGGATGAGGGTTGTCTATTTGGGAACTTCTGCTGGGTACTAGCAGTAGCCAACTTCTCTCCCTCCCTAGGATACCAGTAGAGGTGAGATTCTACAGGTACAAGGTCTAGTCACATTGATATGCCTGCATTTTAAGAAATTCTACACCACTAATTTAGGCTGTAATGAAACAACTCTGGACAGAAAGAGATATTATAATCTTTTCTTTCTATATTAGAAACAAAATTGTAAGTTAGACAAATGTCTAAATCCTAAAAATCCTTTTCTTTTTCTTACAAGCAAACCCCTATAAGTAAGGAATGTACCTAGCAAATACCTATTAATCTTTTTAAAATGTTAAACTTCTCTATTCTTTATATTTATATTAATTCTAATTGGCTGTATAATCCTATCTAAACTAGTGTCTCCAATTTATCTCATCAGGCTCTCCTAGTTATTCCTCAAGGCCTTGAGTTAACAAAGACTCTGAAACTAACATCTCTAGTTAGGATCACAAAACTATAAATTCTTAAGATTAATCTAAAATTCTTAACTCCAGAACTGTGCAGGAACACAACTTTATGACATGCATTAAACCATTCCTTAGTCCCTCCTGGTGCCACACTAGTCCTAACTCCTTCCTACACAGGAGACAGGCTACACTCCCTTTAAAAGTTCTGCTCACCCTCTCCAAACAGCTGGTCTTAGCTATCCAGTCCAGCTGCAACTTGCAACTGTATTCCTCTTCTCTTTTCCACTTTCCCTTCTTTTAACTATCTTTTATGTTCATACTTGTAGCTATTTCCTTTGTTACTTAAGTTCACTACTTCTGTTAAGACTGACTTTCTTTACCTTGCTGCCTCCTTAAAGAACTTTGAATTAATTTGTAATTTTGTTTTGCCAGGGTTTGTGAATTAAAATTTATGGATTTTTTTTTTACTCCTCAGTCAGAGATAAACAAATCACCACCTATCCTTGCAAGCACCATCTCTCTGCTACAATGTGGTACACCAATCACACAAAGAGATTCCTTTTGGGGCCATCTCTTGTGAATCTGGAAAGGCCTGGGTCTTCCTGACTGCTTAAATTCTTTTTATCTGGCCTCAACATTATCTCAACAGAGGACCATGGAAAAATGATCTGTTTGGGGGTTGTTAACCTGCAGGTATTTATGTGATTGGCAAAATCTAAAACCTAGGCTGACACAGGATTTTTCAGCACTGTTAAAATGTCTTTGCCTGGGGGCGGCTAGGTGGCACCATGGATAGAGCACCGACCTTGGAGTCAGGAGTACCTGGGTTCAAATCTGACCTCAGACACTCAATAATTACCTAGCTGTGTGGCCTTGGGCAAGCCACTTAACCCCATTGCCTTGAATCTAAAAAAAAAAAAATCTCTGTCTACAGTTGCCGAATCTGAGTTATGACTCTCAGTGTCTACTGGCCAATACAGCTCCCCCTCCTCATTCCCTCCCTGGCTAGGAGAGCCATTTCTATCTTTCCATTGCCTTTCTTGGCTGATTTACTGTTTCACAATTAGAGAATAGTAGAGTCAGATTTCCCCTGACAATGTGAGCTACCAGGCATGACCCAGGTTTATTTCAAGAGAGGTGAATCTGTTTTCCAATTCTTTGTACAGATTTAGGTCAGGTCTCATGGACTATCTTTCTCTTAAGCTTTGCTCTGGCAGTTCACTGTACAACCTCTCTCTCCCTTCTCTCACTATGCAGGTTGCCCTGCTAAGCTGTTGCACCCTTTCTCCACCCCCTGACCCCTATGGATTTCTGGTGTAGGAGAATTCCACTTCTCCTTTCTCCCCTTGTTGCTTTTTCTCAGAAAAAAAAAAGTTGTTTCTATAGTCCCAAGGCTCAGTTTTAAGAGTTGGAAATTGCAGAGACTACAATCTAAAGTCTTGAAGAGAGATCAGGTTTTTATATTAACTACCTGCCCTTACTTTTCCCCCCACCAGTGAAACTTCAAAGGCTTCAGAATTGTTCTGGCTTTTAATCCTTCCTTGGCTCTTAAGTAAAAGAAAAAGTTAAAAGGCAATTGAGGTAATAGGGATATCTTATTTGGTATTTAAAGATCATGCAAATTAAAATTAAGCATTGATCAACATATAAATGTAACTGTTTGATACTGGGATGTGTACTTTGAAAATTGGAAATTTTGCTATAAATTAAGAGACACCTAAGTAATTTGAAAATGTTTTGTTGCTACTTTTGTGAATAAGTTTTGAAAGCCATTAAAGATTACTAAAAGGGTCAAAAAAATTTTTTTTAATTTTTTTTATTTATTTAAGACAATGGGGTTAAGTGACTTGCCCAAGGTCACAGGCAATTATTATTTGAACTCAGGTCCTCCTGAGCCTGGAGTCAGGTGCTCTATCCATTACACTATCTAGCTGCCCCTCAAAAACATCTTTAAAGGATTTCTGGTTCTTCTGTCTTTTAAGGAATATCTGAATTAGGACAAATCTAGAGAAAGAAATATGGTGTGAAGAGTAAAAAGGTCATGTAAGCTAAAAATTATTATATAAAAGGTCTCATTTCTCAAACATATAGAGTACTAAGTCAAATTTATAAAAATAAGAGCCATTCCAGAAGTGATAAATGATCAAATGACATGAACAGTTTTCAGTTAAGATTATCAATGCTACCTATAACCATATTTAAAAAACCTTACTATTAATTGGATAAATGCAAATTAAAAACAATTCTGAGGTACTACTTTACATCTAATAGATTGGCTAACAGGACAGAAAAGAAAGACAAATGTTGGAAGATGTAGAAAAAAATAAAACATTAATGTACTCTTGATGGAGTTGTGAACTGATTCAACCATAGAGCAATTTGGAACTATGCCCAAAGGGCTATAAAACCATTTCTACTAGTTCTATATTCTGAAAGAAATGAAAACCAAAACGGGAAAATCCCTATATTTACAAGGATATTTATAGCAGCTCTTTTCTTGTGACAAGGAATTGGAAATTAAGGGGGGGGGTATACCTGAACAAAATTATGGTATGAGATTATGATGGAATGCTATTCTTCTATAAGAAAAGAGCAGGATGCTCTCAGAAAAACTTGGAAAGATTTACATGAGCTATAGCAAAGTGAAATGTTAGAGTTTTCAGCAATACAGAGACTCAAGACAACTTTGAAGGATTTATATTTATATTTATATATATCCAGTCCCAGAGAAAGAGGTGATGGTGTCCAAATACAAATTGAATTGTACTTTTTTACTTTATTCTTCTTGAGGTTTGTTTTGGGGGAGAGGTTCTTACACAAAATTATTATTATGGCAATATTTTTCATGACTCTTCATCTATAATATATATTAAATTGCTTGCTTTCAAATTGTAGGGGTGGGAGAAAAGAAGAAAAAAGAATTTGAAATTCAGTTTTAAAAATAAATGTTAAAAATTGTTTTTAAATGAAACTGGTAAAAAACAAAATACTAAATAAATATTACTATATAACTGTAAAAGCAATTGATAAGTCATTCAGTCTGTTTAATATGTAATAAAATTACAAAAGGAAATACTGAATGAAATGAATACAGTCTTAAAAATGGTTGAACAGGCAGCTAGATGGCATAATGGATAGAGCACCAGCTCTGGAGTCAGGAGGACCTGAGTTCAATCTGGCCTCAGACACTTAATAATGACCTATCTGTGTGACCCAGGGTGAGTCACGTTTGTCTTGCAAAAATTAAACCAAAAAAGATTGAACAGCATGTTAAAGAAAAAGGAAAGATAATTAAAAAGTGCAAGCTTAGAGAGATGGGGGATGGCTTAGGGAAGGATGCTTTCTGCACAAGTGTAGCTTGGAGAATCACATTAGAAATAGTCAAATGATAGTTTGCTCTTTACTTAGGAAACAACATTCTGTTATCTCAACATTGTTTTTATATCCTAATCTCCTTTCCAGAATTCAGATAGTTCTTTTCTCTATCTGGGACATAATAGCTTTGACAAAATGTACAGGCTACAGGGTACATGATAAGGGAAAGTTTCTGATAAGATTCAGGACAGTGAAATAGTCTCTATTAACTCAAGGAGAAACACAGAAAAACAAGTTTTCCCAGAGATGTGACAAAAACGTAACATTTCTCTCAATTATACAAAAAGCAGAGATTCACATAGAGACAAGTTAACTATTTGCATTTAACCTAGTATTTCCTCTTCATCATTTCTACTCAAAACAGACATTTGCCATTGTCATGGAGTACTATTTTATTATCTATATTTCTCTATATTGCTGTTCTTCCCTTTTGCTATTGTGTTTTTTATATATGTGTGTGTGTGTGTGTGTGTGTGTGTGTGTGTATTAACA
Organism: Macrotis lagotis; assembly: GCF_037893015.1. Taxonomy (NCBI): domain Eukaryota; kingdom Metazoa; phylum Chordata; class Mammalia; order Peramelemorphia; family Peramelidae; genus Macrotis; species Macrotis lagotis. The sequence continues at coordinate 216,537,257 of NC_133664.1, read as the reverse complement.
ACTCCCAAAGGATGAACTCTGAACTGAGTGTATCATGGAAAAGACAGCATGGATGCAAGAGATCCATAAATATTTCTGGCTCTAAGTGGGGCTCCTGGATTTTCTCCTTGATATCCCCCCCCCTCACTTAATAATATTTCTCTTGATCCTTTTTCCAACTCTTTAATCCTCTTGTGAGATTTGTCTCCTGCTATATATTTGGCTACAGTTATATATCTCCAACTAGTAGCTGGACCTAGATACCACCCTCTACACATGGACCTCCTCAAATGGATCTGTTGGTCAGGTACAGCTCTATATCCCCTCTTCCAGCAGGAAGCAGTTATGGAAGATGAGACCTCTTCCCCAACCTGCAAATGAATTTGGGTCTGAACTGTTTGGGGGGGAAAATGAAGAAGAAGCAATACTTGGAAGAAAGCAAATAGTTAACCTGTCTCTATGCTGACTTTCTTCATTTTGTGTATCTTAAAAGGAATGTTATATTTCTATTTTTTGTACCTCTCCTTGAATTGTTAGATTATCTTACTATCTGATATATCTGATCAGAAACTTCCCCAAATCATGTACCCTGTATCCTGTACATTTTGTCAAAGCTATCATGCCTCAGATGGGGATCAGAAACATCTGGCAACCTGGAAGGGAGACTAAGGTCTAATTTCTCATTTCTAACACATTGTTGAGATAACATAATAGTGTTGCCTAAATAATATCCTTAACTATTTCTGACATGATTGCCTAAACCATCCTTGTAGAGAAGGCATCTTTCTCTAACTCCTTCCCAATCTCTCTCAGTTCACTCTTGCTTGGCATTCTTTTAAAAGTCTTCATTTAAGGGTCAGCTAGGTAGCACAGTGGATAGAGCAGTGGATAGGAGTCAGAACAACCTGAGTTCACATCCAGCCTCAGACACTTAATAATTACCTAGCTGTGTGACCTTGAGCAAGTCACTTGACTCCATTGCCTTTCAAGAACCTAAAAAAAGTCTTCACTTATCTCCTTCCTTTTCTTGTTCTTTCCTGGAACTAGGCCTACTAGAAGAAGTATTAAATAATCTGTCCTTCATAGCTCTGAGTCATTGAGTCTGTGAATACTTCACCTCAGCTTGAACCCTACTCCATCAATAGTCATGCTCTTAGGGTTAATTAAAACAGTAACTACATAATGGTTTCAGTTACACATTCTATATTCTCCATATAACTCATACAATTACTTCTTATCCTATTAAAATGATTGTGACTGATAAATGATTACAAAGTCAAGCACTTAAGGCATTGATTATTGATCATTCCTGTTACAATGCTAAGATAAGAAATTTGAACTTCATTTGGAAGGCAATAAAGAACCTTTTAAGCATTTTCAGTAGGAGAGTGTTGAAAGGGGCCAAGATGGCAGAGAGAAGACAGGCACAATTCTAAAGTCTCCTGATCTCTTCCCCATCTATCACATGAAACAAACCTCTTAAAAGAAATCCGAACCAGGAAACCCAGAAAGAAAAGCCAGGAGAGGAAAATCTACCTCAGCATTTGCCTCCCACAGCAGCCTTGGCTGAGTACTCGCAGGTGAGTCTGAGCTCCCAGGGAAGATCAGACAGACCAAAGCTGAATCAGAACCTGGAGTCTGAGGGCCCGAGAGCCCGAGAACCTGACCTGCTGAATCAGCAGTGGGGCTGGGCGAAGGGGGCTTGGGTCGCCGGGGAAGCAGAGGCACTGGTGTTGGGGCTGTCCCCCTGGAGCTTGGGGAAGGGGCTGCAGGGAGAGGTCTGGTGCAGGAGAGCTGTGGACACCATCCCTGGGCTCCTCTGGTCTGAGAAACTCTGAGCCCAAGCCTCCATTGCACTGAAGCCTCCTCCCAAATAAATGCAAATTATTTCTGCCTCAGGCCCAGGTGTGTGAGCAAAAGAACCAGCCCAGCTGAGGAATGACCTCAGGCCAGGGTAAAGCCCACCATTGATTGAAGGCAAAAGAATTCAATAGCTCCAATTCCCTCCCTCAAGCAAAGGGAGAAGGCCTTGCAATCAAGGTCACAGACACCCCAGAGAGGGCAACCAGCACCTCCTACTGGCCAGCCAGAGAAACTGCACTCAGTAAAGCCTTTAGAGATCCCAAGCCCAGGTGAACCAGCCCCACCCAACTCAAGGTCTTAGCATAATGAACAAAGGTCAGTGGAAAGGTGGATCCATAGAAAAATTCCTGGAAGGGAAAGATCCCAACTCAGAGAGACCTGGAACCCCTGAGGAGAATACAATCTGGTCTCCAGCACAGAAAGACTTCCTCCAGGAAAGAAGGAAGGAGCTTAAAAATTTGGGAGAGACAATTAATACCTTGCAACAAGAAAACAAAACCTGAGAAAGTACAATTGGACAAACACAAAAGGAGAATAAATCTCTCAGATAATCAATTGGACAATTACAAAATGAGAATAATTCTCTCAGATCCTCAAATGAGCAAATGCAAAAAGAAATTAATTCTCTCAAAACCTCAATTGGTCAAATGGAAAGCTCTTTCAAAAGTAGAATCGACCAATTGGAAAAGGTTAATGAAGAAAACTCCTCCCCCCAAAAAATAATGGAGTCTACAGAAACTAATGACTCCACGAGACAGCAAGAGTCAGTTAAACAAAATCAAAAAATAGAAAAAATAGAAGCAAATATGAAATACCTCATCAACAAAACCACTGACCTTGAGAATGGATCGAGAAGGGGAAACCTGAAAATTATAGGACTTCCTGAAAACATTGAAGAGAAAAAAAAGCCTGGACTTAATATTACAGGATCTAGTGATGGAAAACTGCCCTGACATCATGGAATCGGAGGGCAAAGTAGTTACTGAAAGAGTACATCGATCCCCACCAGAAAAAGATCCTAAAAGGAAAACACCAAGAAATGTTGTGGCCAAACTCCAGAACTATCAGATAAAAGAGAAAATCCTGCAAGCAGCCAGAAAAAAACAATTTAAATATCAAGGAGCCACAGTAAGGATCACGCAGGACCTGGCTGCATCAACTTTAAGGGACTGAAGGGCCTGGAACGAGATATTTCAAAGAGCATGGGAGCTTGGAATGCAGCCAAGAATCTACTTTCCTGCAAAGCTGAGCCTTCTCTTCCAGGGAAAAAAAGATGGACATTTAACGAAATGGAAGAATTCCAAAAATTTCTGATGAAAAGACCAGAGCTAAACAGAAAATTTGGATATCAAACAGGAGGTTCAAGAGACACATGAAAAGGTAAAAAAAAGGGGGGGCGGTAAAAGGAAAAAAATGCAATCCAGCAAGTTGAAACTGGCTATATCCCAGCATGGGGGGGGGGGGGGTAGAGACTCTCATAAATCCTGAGAATCCTGAGAAATGTAACTCTAACAGAGAGAATATACCTAGCCAGAAATGCTGGACATCCATGATCTATCCATGAGACTGATATCTAATGGGATGTAACTGGCTTTAACTCCACCGGGGAGAAAGACTCTAATAACTCTCAGGAATTTGGATTCTATTCAACAGAATATACTGAACTAGAAGGGTCAGACACTCAGAATTTTCTATGATTTAGATAGAATGATCTAAAAAAAATACACTACCTCCCTAAAAAGGGGGACAGGAAAGAGACGGGAGGAGGGAGGGGATTGAATGGGACAAATCTCATTACACTAAGAGGTACAAAAAAACCTATGGTAATAGAGGGGAAGAAGGGAGTAGAGGAGAAACACTTGAATCTTCTTCTCATCAGTAGGAGAGTGTCATAGACTATGCATAAGGAAAATTAACTTGGCCATGTGGTAAAGAATGCTTTGAGAAAGGAGTAAGATAAACTGCTAATTAAGAGATTATGTATTCTTTAGTGGAAGGAACACTGGTATTGGAGTGAGAAGACTGAGGTTGAAGTTTCTTAATAACTTTCTAGTAACTTTGAATAAGTTACTTGTTGGGTAATCCAGGCAAATTCTAAACCTAATGTTACTTTGCTTTTCCAACCATCATTGTGAACTGTCATTAATATCTTTCCTCTTCTTCTTGTCTAAATACCTTGAGAAAGCTATTTACCCCATATGCCACCATTTCCTTTCCTTACCTTGTATGCTGGCTTATGGCTTCATATGGTGGAAGAAGATAACACATAAAAATAGAGTCAGGTGAATAAATGGGATACTTGAGAGGTTTCTTTGGCTCTGAGGCAAATTCCCTAGAGTCGGAACCATAGCTGGGAGGGGGAATGAAGTATGGTCGGTCTGTGTGTATCCCCAATGAGAAGGTGCAAAAGGAACTCACAAAAAGGAAATGGGGTTGACATGAAGAAAGGTATTTCAAGGTGAGAATGTCCTAGACAATGAGGGAAGTTCTACAGAGAGAGAGCAATTGAGTCATGGTAGCAAAATCCTTAGACTCAGAAAAACAGCTGAGAGGAGAATGAAGAATGGCTAGAGAGCAAATCGTGATATACCCTAGTGTGGAAAGGAAGAAGGGGATAACTTTTCATTTCCCATTACTTTGGCATATATTTAGAAGAGTATACAAAAGAGTAGACAAACAAAAAAGTGGACATCAGACAAACCTCACTCTTATCTGTAGGGCTGTGCCAACACAAATGTTTAGTGTTGAAATACATCAAAGTCAATGGGAAAATGAAGGAAATGGTAAAGGAGAGAGATTAGGAGGGAAGGTCTCTTCCCATACTAGACAGGGTACAAGGAAAAAGAGTGTGTAGGATGCAGGGGGTTGACTCAAAAGGGAGAGGAAAAATAAACTAAGAAGAATCAGAAGAGGTGTCTTAGATTCTTATTGGATAAATTGAGAATGAATAATTTACATTGGGAATGAATAAACAAATCGTAGTGTACAAATATAATGTAAATTTAAAGTACTGTAAAAAATGACAAAAAAATTATTTCAGAAAATTTATGGTAGTATGAATTGGTGAAGAGTGATGAGAACAGAACCAAGAGAAAAATTTACATAGAGATAGCAATTTTATATCAAAAAAATTCAAAAAATTTTAAAAACTATGATCGATGCAATGCAGCTTCTGACAGAGATGATGGACACAAAATACTGAAAAACCTAATGAGATTTTTACTCTCATTTTGAAATGACCATCATGTATACTCTCACCTTCCCCATTTGTTTATTTGTTACAGTTTTTTCTAACTTTTTCTGGGTTTATAATTAAGGAATGGTGAATTGAGCAAAAGTGATGGGAAATAAGAAAGTCATTGAAATTGTAAGTTCAGAAGGAAGCAAAGATAAATAGGACAATTTTAAAAGTAAAATACAGAAATTAAAAATTTTTAGAAAAACAGTGAGTTGCAAAAAATTGAAATTCACAGTATCATATATGTGTTTGGAAATACCTTTTTGGGTGTTTAATTCTGAATAAAAAATAAATACAAAAAAGGAATAAAACTGACTATTGTCAAAACAAAAAAGAACCAACTAAATATTTTAACTCATATCTTCTTACATCTATGTAGCAATAAAATGATCATCCAGAAAGAGTATAATCAAGTACTTTTCATCTTTTTAACCCTATTTTGTAAAAGCATAATGGAGAAGGCTAGGATTTCACTATACATTTCACTCAGACTAATAATCCAAATGATGTTTTGCTTGATGTGTTGTATTATACTATTAATAACAAGGTGAAGTTTGAATATCAGATCAGAATTCACTTGCCTAATGTAGACATGACAAAGATGGAACTGTAACTGCATATTTAGTTAAGCAATGTAATTGCAAAATCTATTTTTCTTTGTTTTCTAAAATTTAGGTAATAAGAGTAGAAGGTGACAGAAAAAAGACAAGTACTCAACTGCAAATTTCTCTCCAAACAACTTTAAAATAAAGCTTCAAAATGAATTGTGGAGTCAGAGAACTAACAAAAGGATGGGTTAAAACAATTTTTCTGACTAAGACAACTTATAAAGTTGACAGAAAATATCTATCTCACTGGAGTATAGTCCAGGGTGGGCAGTGTCACCACAGACCACATAGTAGAAGCCAGCAGCAGCCCTTGGTTATGAGGAAATTGGGAAGGGAACCTAAATCCATAGTTGGGCTTCCAGAGCTCTCAACCCACAGATGATAAGGGAGTCAGACAACCAGTTGGAAAGAAATTTCAGGACACCTTTTTCTGGTACTGGGCCATTGCCCATTTTGTTTCTCTGTTGCAGTCATGGGGCAAGGAGAAAGAACACTAGTATACTAAAACATGGGGCCACAAGGTAAAAGGGCACTGCTTATAGTTTCAGAGCAGAAAAGACAATACTGCTAAAGAGAGCAGTGAGCATATCCTAGATCATATCACTTTGGAAGAACCAAAAATTTATAGACCTGGACCTAGCTATGAAAAAAAGTACCAAAAAACCTAAAGCTTTGTAAAATTTCCCCTATTCCCCTGGAGCAGAGCCAAACTTTAGTATAAAGTTAAGAATCAATAAATACAATTGAAAAAATGAGTAAACAACAAAAGAGGAACCTGACTGTGGAAAGTTACTTCCTACATAGAAAGTTATAAGTTATAAGTTATAAGAACTTCTTATAACTCCTAATAATGTTACAATTATTAGGGCAGTTAGAAAAAAATATATATAGACAGAGGTAATGGATGGTAGTTGGATATAAATAAAATAAAGAAGAGAGAAAGATAAATGACATTGCTGGGGGGATAACTAAAAAGAGAAAAGGGGTGAGAAAGAGGGATCCACAAGAAGAGAGAGGTAGAATGGTATAAATTATCTCACATAAAAGAGCATTTTTAATAAAAGGAGAAAAGGGAAAGGTAGCTGAAAATTCTTGATTTTTACTTTCATTTGAATTGGCTCAAAGAGAGAATAATATACAATAATACACAACTCAGTTGAGTATAGAAATCTATCTTACCCTATAAGGAAAAAGGAGGAGAAGGAAATAAGAAAAGAGAGGTGCTGATAGAAGGGAGAGCAGACTGGAGGAAGTGGTTGGTGGTCAGAAGCAAAACAATTTTGAGGAGGAATAGGGTGAGAGGAAAGAGAGAAAGATAAATGAGGAAAATAAACAGTAATCACAACTGCAGAAAATTTTTTACAGTAAATTCCTCTGATAAGGTTTTATTTCCCACATATATAGATAATTGAATCAAATTTATAAAGAAAAATAAGCCATTCCCCATTTGATGAATGGTCAAGCTATGAACAGGTAGTTTTCAGATGGAGAAATCAAAGCTATATAGTCAAAAACAGGTTCTAAATCATTATTGATTAGAGAAATGCAAACTGAACAACTCTGAGGTAGTATCTCACACTTAGTTGACTGGCTAATGTGACAAAAAAATGGAAAGTGACAAGTGTTGGATGGATGTAGGAAAAATGCAACATTAAAGCACTGTTGGTAAAATTGCAAACTGATTCAACCATTCTGAAGAGCAATTTGGAACTATGTCCAAAGGGCTATAAAATTGTACATAACCTTTGACCCAGCAATATCATTGAGTCCGCATACCAAAATGACGTGTTTTTTTAAAAAGGAAATATACCTGTAATGCACAAAATATTTATAGCAGCTCTTTTTTTATGGTAAAGAAATAAAAATGGAAATGCCCATCAAATTGGAAAATGGCTTAACAAGTTGTGGTATACTATTGTGATGGAATACTATTGTGCTATAAAAAAAGATGAGTGGACAGACTTCAGAAAAATCTGGAAAGACTTAAATGAATTGATGCAAAGTGAAGTGAACAGAATCAGGAGAAGAGTATACACAGTAACAACAATGTTATACAATGATCAGTGATGAATGACTTCACTATTCTCAGCAATGCAATGATCCAGGACTATTTTAAAGGCTTTATGATAAAAAATGCTCTCAGGGTAGCTAGGTGGTACAGTGGATAGAGCACCAGCCCTGGAGTCAGGAGTACCTGAGTTCAAATCCAACCTCAGACACTTAATAATTACATAGCCGTGTGGCCTCAGGCAAGCCACTTAACCCTATTGCTTTGAAAAATCTAAAAAATGCTCTCAACTCCAGAAAAAGAAAAAAATGAAATCTGAATTCAGATGAAATCAAACTTTTTAAACTTTATTGTCATGGAGTTTTTGTAGTCTATGTTTTCTTTCATAATATGATTAATATCAAAATGTTTTGCACAACCCTATATGCATAACCTGTATCAAACTGCTTGTCTTCTCAATGAAAGGGAAGAGAAAGGAGCACAGAATTCAAAATTTAAAAAAAAATAAATGCTAATTCTCTTTTATATGTAATTGTGAAAAAATGAAACATTAAGAAAAGGAAAATTTTAGTTAATGCATCATATATTTTAATGATATTTAATGATTTTCTTGCTAATACTTAAAGAAAATTTAAGTCCTGTACTTCCTTCAAAAACTTAAATGCTTTATTATTTGTTCCAGAAAAAAATAATAAACCTAGAATTTTTTAAATCATGAATAAAAACAAGTGGTTTATAGTGCGATTTGTTTTATCCTGGGGTGTCTTTCTGGAGGGGTTCTGTGTATTCTTTCAACGGTTATAATGTCTTCTTGTTCTAGTAGATTTGGACAATTTTCCCTAATAATTTCCTGCATGATGTTTTTCAGGTCCTTTTTTTTTATCTAGGCTTTCTGATAGTCCAATAATTCATAAATTATCTCTACTGGATCTATTTTCCAGGTTGTTTGTTTTTCCTAACAGGTACTTTACATTTTCTTCAATATTTTAGCCTTTTTATTGTTTATAGTCTCATAGATTCATTGTTTTCTATTTATTCAAGACTAATGTTAAAATAAAATGTCTTATTTTCTTCATTATCTTCTGTGTTTCCTTTTTAAAAGTGTTGAATTTTCTGATCAATTTTTCATAATTTTCCTGCATGGCTGTCATTTCATTTTTCCATTTTTCTTCTTCCTCACTACTTTGGTTTTTAAATTCTTTTTTAAGCTCTTCGATGACCTTTTGGATTTGAGTCCAATTCATAGACTCTTTTGAGACTTCCCGCCATGAATGCTTTTTCACTGATTTCTTCTTCCATCATAACATTATTATCTTTGTCTGTAAAATAGTTTTCTATAGTGAGTGCTCTTTTAGCTTTTTTGCTCATCTTTGTTGTTTTAGCTCTGCTCCTGGTATATACGGAAGATTTTTATGCTGGGGCTGGTATCTTGTTATTAGGCAAGATGTTGTTAATTCTCTTTTCAAATTTTTCTTCCATTTATTTCATTTCTTTTCCTAATGTTTTCTACCAAATTTATTTTATTTTTTCAATCTTTTATTTTTTGCTATTTAAAAAAAAATCTTTCTTTAGCTTTTCTAAGAATTCTTGTTCAGGTTTGTGCCCAATTTACTTTTTTTCTTTGAGATCTTGTTTGCATATATTTTTTAAATAGTTCTTAAGCTTTCCTCTCATCATAGAAGCTTTTTAATATCAAATTCTTTCATAGTTGCTTGCTCATATTTCCAGCCTATTTCTTGACTTTAGACATTATGTTAGAGTTGCACTCTGCTCACTGGGATCAGGGGAATGGGTATATTTGATCCGGTCTTTTGATTTTTGTGTCCTACTGCTTTCTTAGCTAGGTCTGAAGGTCTAAAAATTTTTCTGTCCTTTTAAGGTTCTGTGATCTGGGGAGAGATGTGGTCACTGTCGTCCTGGATTCTACTTTGGTCTTCAGTCAGATAGGGTCCCTGGTCCCTCTATCTCAACTCTTTTTTGCCTTGGGGCTATAACCCATACCCAAGTAGGTCCCCTGTTCCCTTGCAATTGCATTCTTCTCTGTCCTGAAACTACCCCAGAATAGAATACTGGATATTGAAATTGCCAAATGGTACTTGGTTACACACAAGTGCCTGCATACGGATAATCCATCATTTCTTTCTGACCAGGTGTTAAATTCTCCTAGTGTCTCTTTGTGATGAGCACTTCTGGCACCACTATTACTCTTGCTGCTTCTGCCATATCCAAGACCCACAATTGGCATTTCTTCTAACATTTCCCACACCCAACTCCCACAACTGTATCCAAAGACCTTTTTCCTATGATGTTCTGGGGCTAAAATAATAACTCATTGTGACTATTTTCCTACTTAGAATTGGGATTGTTGAGCTAAATTGTTTAGGAAGCTATATTGAAGAGCTTGATGAAAATGTTAACTTTACTCTGCCATCTTGGATTCACTCATAATTGTTTTTTTTTAATTTCCAAAACCTATTCACCTACATTATTGTAAGTATTTGTAGAAAGACAAACCCAGAAAGTCAGATAGACAGAGAGACAGACAGATAGATAAGCATTTATTAAATTCACACTATTTTCCAGACACTGAAATATAGTTAATAATATGTTAATAATATAAGCAAGCAAGCTATTTTCTCCCCTCAAGTAGCTTACATTCTAGTGAAGGAAGACAATACTGAAAAGAAAGTTAGAAGGGAATAGGGGTAAGGGGAAGGTAATCCTACAAGAGCAAAATATGCAATGAGCAGGAAGTAGTTTAGAGGCCTAAAATGTGATAAGACCTATCAAAGCTAAAGGATCCAGAGGCAGAATACAAGTTACTAATAAGGAGATGACAGTTTGAATAGAGGTAATATAGCCTGAGAGAGCTGGTATGGTAGGCTAGGTCTTAAGAAAATAAGACAAAAGGTTATGTATCAAAACCAAAGGACCCAGAGACAGGATAGAACTTATTCTGATGAAAATTAGTGCTCCTTATTAATATAACAGGGTTATGATTTAAATTGTTTTAATATGGCAGAACTTTAGGGTATTTCATTACCCTTAAAATACTTTCCAATAATAAAACATATAGCATATAAGTCTACAGGTCTCACAAAATGTATAGACAGAATAATAATCTCCTACCAGAATAAAATTATTCTGATATTTCCTTTTTTCCAGAAAGCTCTAGCTGATTTTCCCCAATCAGGATATGGTTTGTCCTGAAGCATCATATCGGTGACCTAAAGAAAAAAAAAACAAAATTATTCTGTATTGCAAAAAAACTGTTAAAATTAGACTGCATAAATGTAATTTACAATGGTGTAAATAAGATAAAATAATTTTCAATAATGTTTACTAATGTGAACAAGATAAAATATATTTTAAACATTTAGTATACTTTCAAGGATAAAATTAATATATTTCAATTTTAGTTTATATTAATTTACAGTTAGATTTAAGTGCACAGAACTATAGAACAAGCAATTATCCTGGTCTAATATATCTCCAATGTAAGGAAATTATTTTTTACCATTAATCAGTTTAATTAATCTAATCAATTAAGTCATTAATTAATCAATTACAATTTTCCTATTTCTCATATTACACATAGCTTAGACAGGAGTCTAGATCAACAGATATAGCTATCAGAAATCCACATATAGATCAATAATGAAATAACTATTAGGTTCTAGCATAATAACAATGATACCTAATATTTGAATATCATTTAAGAATTATAGAATCTTAGGAAAACAGATTAAAAGCTTGATGGGATCTTGGAAGTAATTTAATTCAAGTATCTCATTTTATAGATGAGGACCTAAGAACAAGATAGATTAAGTGGCTTACCCAATGTCACATAGGTATTAGTGATAGAATGGTAATTATCATATAGATTCTCAGGGTTCAAAAGAATTTAGAGCAATTCTTTTTTCCTGCTACAAAGCAATCAAAACTCCACTAGCTTTGTTTCCCTCATTGCAAAGGACTAGTGACCCAGTTCCATTTAACTACTTAACATAGAGTAGATTTTAGACAGTTATATTTAGATCAAAAATGTAGAAATACCAAACATGAATTTTCCACAGTCCTCTAGGGTATGTCCTTCCCTAGACCACCTTGGTCTCTAAGGGATCAAGTTCAAAACTGAGTTTAATTCCTAATAGCATTGGTCCCATCAAGTCCTTTTCTAGATGTCTGTAAAATTATGGCTTCTATTTAACTGGATTACTCAATTATCCCCTTTTTCTTCTCAAGATATTGATGCTAGGCTGGCTGCAATATCTGGTCTGGGTTCCAATTCTCAAATTGCTGGGGTTTGTTTATTTGATTGTTTATTTATTTTTCTAACCAAATCAGAGACCCAACTCTCTGCACCTATAATGGAAAAAAAAATAAATGAAAAGGCCAAGGGGAAAAAACCCATTAAAGTCATATGACCTCAAAGAAGAAGAAGAAGACCCTAAGACCCTTTTCCTTATTACATGGTCTTTCACTAGTCACCATAAGATAAAGCTTCACCAAACTTTCTCAGGCAAAAATATAGTAAAGATACAACTGAACCTGACTTAAATCAATTTTAAAAAGAGGAAGGTCAAAGTCATGTAATGAATACACAGATAGTTTACATGTTCCAGATTTTTTTCAAGATACTTTCCTCATATCATCAGGATTCTTTTAGAAGCCAACTCCCTAGCACCTTCTATGGAGAAAGGCTGCAACTGCCAGGCAAGTTGAAAGAGTCTCTATATGCACCAGATCCCTCCACCCCACCCCCTTACATTTATAAGGGAAGTCAGAACCTTTTATTCCTTTAGACAAAAAGAATATAACTTTTGTCATTGATTCATTGTAGGTAGAATTCACTAGGAGCAAAGTCTTGTGAGATTAAATACTGAACTTTTTTGATACTAGAAAAGTGAAAAGAAGGTGATTAGAGGAAAAAGTTGATTAGAGGGTGGATTAAAGAAAAATTCATCCAGTCCAGACATGGTATGTGAAAATTCTGACTGTGACCCATAATTTATGGTTGGGGGAAGAGAATAAGAAGAGTACATATTAATCATCTTCCACATATACCAGGACACTTAAAATTTCAGGTAGGAATCTCATTTGGAGACAATTTTTAAAATATTAAATATGTAAAAATGTATTCAAACACATATACATCCTTTTCCTTTGCATTATTATAAGATACAAAATTCAACCCCTATAATTTTATTAATAAATATAATTCCTTTATTTATCATTATAATTATTTTGGGTTTTGCTGCACTGCTCAGTCTTTTCTATTTTAAACTTTAATATTTTTCTTCTTGAATTTTCATTTTATATTTTTCTTTGTATATTCTGAATTAAATTTGACCCAATATTGGTTAATATTGAAAAATGTTATTACTTTATGTAAATAAGTATCTTCCCAAGATACCCAAGTATGGGTTCTTAATAATATTACTGTATGTAAAAATTATAATAAAAGTTTTGTATTTTACTGCATTTGACTTTTATTTTAACATTAGTTCCTTTTTATGTGCAATTTCATTTCTAATTGTATTTTATTTCCTTCTCTTTTACTGAAATTCCAATTTAAGTTTTCTTTTGTCATGAATTCTAGTTATTTTGGTTTTGTTTTTTCTTTTGGGTTATGATTTTTAGTATTGGCTTGCTTTCAAATTTTATCTTAACTTCATTGAGCTGAACCCTCAGTGCTATCTAATTGTTTATGAATATCCAATGCTTGTTATTTGATAACACTAATGGGAACACCATCAATTATGTATAAATGTACATATAAAGCATGCAAATATTATATAAATATTTGCATTTTATGTCAAATTATTTGATCAATCAATCAGTATATTGATTTTTACTGTATAGTCAAATATTCTCATTGACAAATAATGAGATACCTATAAAGCAGTGTTTAGAAATTAGTCTCATTAGGAGTGTTGATTTTCATAAGAATTAATAATACTTAGGGTAGAGGAAGCAGTTCAGAATGAGGATATTAAAAAAGCTTTGAAGGAAAATATAACAGAATTGGGAGTACAACCATGAGAAAGAAAAACTCTTAGAATGAATGAATGTTAGCTTATTGGTCTTATTGTGGTTTGACACACCATTCTAAGAGTCTGAGATGACCCTATCCATTAATTGATTAGGCAGGTAGTGATTTTCTGTAATGGACTTATACAATGACTTTTACCACATTCCTATGATGGAGGAAGATTTTTTTAAAAGACCAATTTTGGGGCCAGCTAGATGGCACTTTGGATAGAATACCGGCCCTGAAATCAGGAGAACCTGAGTTCGAATATGACCTCAGTTACTTAATAATTACCTACCTTGGGCAAGTCACTTAACCCCATTGCCTTGCAAAAACCAAAATAAATAAATAAAATAAAAGACTAATTTCATTGAATCAATTGCATTTTACCATTTGAACATATATGCCAATGCAGAACAAGAGAACTTGCCACCTTAAAAAAGAACTTAAAAATTCAAAATATCAGCTAGTGTTGGTATGTATAGTGATGACATTGTTGTATTTGGAAAATAGAAAAATAAAGAAAGATTGATGAAAATGTTAGTTGCTAGAAGAAAATTAGCTTAAAATTTTCCATTCATAAGGACTAGTTTGCAAAGAACCTCTGTCAATTACATGGATCACCATGTATCATAAAGTGTGTGAATTGGTTACATTCAAAGAACCTAAGAGAGCATAAAAAGTTTTTCTCAGGTGTATTTGTTATAAAAATCTGGTCTTTTAAACTATATTGTTATTGCTGCTAAATGACCTAATTTAAGTAAATGTTATTGAAGAAACAAAAGCAGAAAAACTCACAAAGATATTTTGAAACAAAAAATGCCCTTTGGAGACCACTAGACAGACAATTGTGAACATTTGTGAACAGAACAATTGTGAACAAAGAAATACACACACATACATATGCACATATTGTTATTATTGTTATTAGCTTATTTGCTGAGCTGTGAGAACACAGGCTATTCTAATAGCCCCAACCACCTGGACACAATCTCAGGAGCTGGCATGCCGCCCTAAGAGATAAGGTGTGCTGGAGTCCTTGGGAGCTGGTCTTTCTGCCCCACAGACCAAGGGCACAGGACACAGCTGTGTTTTACCACCTCACCCCTAACGTACCCCCTTATCCTGTAATGCAAGTGCTGCACTTAGACTGCTTGCACATCCCCCATTCCCTTACTTTTCTTTGTTCTACCCCAGAAGACCTAACAGTATATATGTAGAAGCTAAGCAGTAACAAAATTGAGCTGGAGGCATAAGGCAGTGTAGCTTGACTCCTTATTCTCAGCTCCCCTCCAGGAAAGAGGTCATCACTGATAGGGCCCCAAGGTGAAGCAAGCCACAACAAATGGTGCTGAAACCCGGGATCCCCCCCCCACTCTGAGGGACACCTCAGAACACACTCTTCCTCCCTGGATGAGGTAAGTGCCCCACATCAAAGGGTCTCCCATAGTCCCCTCGCCCCAGCAACCCCACAGCTTATAGAAACCCCTGTAGTCCCTTAACATAATGGGGAATCTTCCCCATACTTCCCAAGATACCCAAGTATGGGTTCTTAAACACCTCCCAAGTTCCTGTCACCTAAAATGCTCCAAAAGAGAATGTAAGATAACACTCCAAGTGGTTTTGGCTTTGGTCCCCTGGATTGAAGCTGGCCATATGATGGACCCTGACATTTGGGGACATGTTTTGACACTTGTCTGCAGAGCTGAGGTCCGTGGTGACTTTTCTCCTCCGCTGCCCTTCTATGCTATTGTCACTGTACATGCCTGCCTTTCAGGGAGAGAGGAGGAACCTCAAAATATCTTACAGGCAGCCCAAAATGCAGAAAAATCAAGGGTAGAAAGCCCATGACATCTCACTGAAGTTTGAGATGAGAGTACCCAAACTGATGAGAAATCCACTTACTCCTCTCCTCCTGAGCCCTCCCTGGATGCCTGCCTGACAAGCCCCCCCCCAAGCCTCCTGTCTCTAACCTGACTTGCCTCAGGAAGATGACTGGATCCACCCTCCCCTCTCCTCAAGGGGATTTGAGCAATCCCTCTTAGCACACTCTCCCTCTCACCCCCTCCCACACTGCTCTCCCAGCCCCCTCAGCAGCAACTAGCAACTTCATGGATGCCTGCCAGGTAAGAGATTTTTGCTGGGGGTGCATTTTCCCCCAAGCCCAAAACTTTCACTCAAGATTTCCCACTTAATATCAACCCTACCCTCCTAAAACAAAAAGACGATGCCGACAACTGGCATAGCCCGAAAACTGCCCTACACAGGGCCTTGTTTACTATGAACTTCCTGACATTCTATTCTGAAGGGTTCCCCCCCCCACATTTAAACACTGGGGGGGCCTTTTCCCAGCCACACCTTTGCCCATGGTGGGCATGTGGGAAGGATCCTATTTCTAACAAATGGAGGGGACCTGACCCCATCCTAAAGCAAGGGAGAGGGTTTGCTTGTGTTTTTCCCACAGATTGCACTGCCCCCTCTGTGGATTCCCAACTGTCTGATCCGACCTGCCTCTCTAGATGACACCCCACATAGCAGCCCTGACCAAAGAGATGCAGAGAATGGAGTAGGAGGAGACAATCCCCCCAACCTCCCACAGTGCTCCAGGATGAACTCTTTACCTTGGCAAAAAGAACTAAGGACTTTAACCCCAGAGGAAACTTGTCTCTTCCCAACTCCTTGTTACTATGCTGTTCCTTCTGAACACCCCCGAAGCACGGGCCACCCCTCAATGGGCACTTATTCCCTCCCCACCCCATTCTTTTACCCATAGATTATGATGCATCTCTCTTCCCTGCTCTCTTTGCCAGTAGTGGAACTGTGGGCCTCCCGGCACTCTCATCAGAGGAACAAGCAGCTACACCTTTCCCCAGGACTCTTAACATCTCCAATTCTGTCAGTTTCACTTTTAACTGGTCCTTTGCACACCCGTACTGTGTCCCACTAACCCATTCATTCCAAGGGGACCTTTTTGCCTTTGACTACTCTGACAAAAGATTCCCCACCTGAATTCTATGGGGATATAATTGTACTGGTGTGTACTGGCCCAAGGATTTCAGAACACTGTACCCTGGACCTAAGATTACCAAATGACCTCAAACCCCACACACTGCTTCCTGCCCTTTTCTCCC
This sequence comes from Macrotis lagotis, assembly GCF_037893015.1. Classification (NCBI taxonomy): domain Eukaryota; kingdom Metazoa; phylum Chordata; class Mammalia; order Peramelemorphia; family Peramelidae; genus Macrotis; species Macrotis lagotis. The sequence goes on along the minus strand of NC_133664.1, from coordinate 216,520,396 downwards.
TGACATTGGACACTCCCCTCCCCCCACTTCTGGTCTCCACAGATCCCCTGGACCCCATGTAGAAGCCCCTATGTGTACTGCATCAGTTCCCAACTCAGTGCTTATTATGACTTAGATGAGATCAATGTACCCCCATTAAAATATAGAGCCCCCCCCATGCAAAATTTACTGCCTTTTGTGCAACACCCTTCCCCATGAAAAATATTTCCCATGCTCAAACACTCAATAGACAGCTTTCCTCCCAAGGGGACTCCCACTTGCAATCCCTGCTTGCCAACATGATATATAGGGTCTTAGATATATATTAGATATATAGGGTCATCCAACCATGACTAGATAGTGATTCCATAGACACACTCTTGCACGATTTTTTTAGCTGGACTTCTCTCATTCTTGGCTCTCATTCTTATTTGTCTATTACTCTTCCTCTGGTCTTTGATTAACTGGTGCAGAGCCGCAAAAGCCCTTATCGGCTCCACCATGACTATCTAGGTCCTCCCGGCCCTAAAAGAAAAACAAGGGGTAGATGTGGGAACACAGGCTATTCTAATGGCCCTGCCACTTGGACACAATCTCAGAAGCTGGCATGCCGCCCTGAGAGATAAGGTATGCTGGAGTCCTTGGGAGCTGGTCTTTCCACCCTACAGAGCAAGGGCACAGGACACAGCCGTGTTTTACTATCTCCCCCCCTAACATACCCCCTTATCCTGTAAAGCAAATGCTGCATGTAGACTGCTTGCACATCTCCCATTCCCTTACTTTTCTTTGTTCTACCCCAATATATATATATATATATATATATATATATATATATATATACATATATATATATATGTATATATATATATATATATATATAATGTGTGTGTGTGTGTGTGTGTGTGTGTGTGTGTGTGTGTGTAGAAGCTTAATGCACTGTGACTTGACTCCTTATTCTCAGCTCCTCTGGGAGGGAGGTCATCACTGATAGGGCCCCAAGGTGAAGTAAGCCACAACACTGAGCCAATCAAATCTTTTGCCTTTAAATAGATGCCAACTTGGAGGATTTGGGGAAAGTTCCCTACTAAGAGAGTGACAGTCACCAAAAATCAGTTGTATTTGCCAGCAGAATCCTATATAACAGTGAGATCTATTACTTCATGAACAATTTGGAGTTCTTAGCCTTGAAGTGTACTGTAGCTGAGAGGTTCAGAAGCCATTTATATGGAGCAGCTACATACAATGACTTCTAATCAGTGTTAAATCAGTGTTAAGTGAGATGCAGTTTACTAGATATGGACCAGAACCAACAACAGATTTAGAATTTACCGTGGACCATAGGAAAAATGAAAATCTGATAATACCTAAAGAATGAAAATTATGGTTAACAAATAAAGAATTGGATGATCAGCAGTCAGAAGCTCAACTGAAACTGACTTCCATCAAACCAACTTTTGTCACTGGCAAAGTGAGCAGATGTTGAAGAATGACTGCCTCAAGTCATCTAAGTAAAGGAGTGAGATGGTGATGACAAAGGATTCAAATCACTTGAGTCTTCTGATGGAACTCTATAATTAAGAGGATGGCAGAAGTTAAGTTTGTACAAAAGAATACAATACTATACTATGACTCATAAAGGGCAACAAGAAGCAGTTATTACTACCCAGCCTGCATATTTCAATCTATTGTCATGAAAACTTTGCATGATAATTTGAACATATAGGGTAAAGATCCAAGAGCTAGTAAAAAACAGGTTTCCCAGGAGCATTAGGTCTATAGAAATATGTACTCCTACTGTGTGCAAAGACCTATGAAAGAGTGCTTTAAGAGCAAAACTGGAACTTGCCTGTATTGAGATAGGAACAACAACTCATGAAGATTTAACTAATATTGTATTCTCTCAAAAATTCTTGTATTTAATATTTGCATATATTCACTGTATATTCTAAATAACAGAAATTAGGAACCAAAGACATAACACCTTCAGTGTTTCCATAGTCTAGGAAATCAAGATTTCCCCCCCAAAAAATTTTTTTAATCCAGGAACTGACATTAACTGCCCCTGAGTTACACTTCTCCCCAACCTCTCACATCACCAAAAGCCATATTACCAGATCGAAGGACATGACACTTATATTAAAGGCTTATATTAAAAACCTCCCCCTATATCCTGATCCCCTCTCTCTCTTTCCAGGACCATAATCAGAAGAGAAGAGAGTCAGAAGTAAACAATAAGGAAAATAGGAGAGACTGGGGGAGTAAAAGACTGAATGTGCCAAAGATAAAGGAAGAAGAAATCTCTAAATCATCAGGAAAAATAGTAACAACAGAAAGAAATCTGGCCTTCAGATTAATAAACAAGCTCTCAGTGATTGCATCAGATTCAGTAAGTTTAATTATGGTCACTGTCCAAAGAATTCACACACACACACACACACACATTTTTGTCTGTCTCTTGAACCATTTCAAACGGGATGTCACATAGACACATAAGCATCTCAAACTAGATATGCCCCAAAGAGAAATAATTGTCTTTCCTCCTAAAACCACTTCTTACAGAACTTTCTTTTTTAGGCTTTTTTTGTTTATTCATTTTATATTATTAAAATAATCTTGTTGTAGGATTGATCATAAACCCCCTCCCCTGAAAAAAGATGAGAAACTTCAAAAATAGTGAGAAAGAAAAAAATATACTTCAGTCTATGTTCAGATTCCAATGACTGTCTCTGGGATGAATTGCCTTCCCCACGACAACCACCAGAGAAGTTGCTTCAATATTGTTCCTACAGTTGCTATCACTAATGGTATTTCTCTCCACTCTATTCCTCCCCACTCTCATCTATTCCATTCTCTCTCCTTTTATCCTGTCCCTATTAAGAAGTGTGTTGTATCTGAGTACCCTCTCCCACTATCTTCCCTCTCTTCTAATACCTACTCTCTCCTTCCCTCCCCCTGTTCCCGACCTTATCCCATCCCTTTCCTCTCCTTTTTCTCTATGGTAAGATAGATTTCTGTACCCTATTAAGTGTGTATGTTATTTCCTCTCTGAGTCATTTCTGATGAGAATGAAGGTTCACTCATTCCCCCTCAATGTCCCCCACTCCACCTCATTGTAAAAGCTTTTTCTTGACTCTTATCTGAAATATTTTAGTCCCTTCTTCTTCTCTTTTCTCTTCCTCCCAGTACTTTCCTTTATCACCCATTGACTCCATCTTTTTACTATATTATACCACTATATTCAGCTCCTTCCTGTGCTTTGTCTATATATGCTCCTCCTAACTATTCTTATAAATGAGTTATCAGCATCTTCTTCCCATGCATGAATACAAACAGTTCAACATCATTAAGTTCCTCAGAATTATTCCTTCTTGTCCACTTCCTCAATGGTTCCCCTAAGTCCTGTACTTGGAGATCAAACTTTCTGTTCAACTCTGGTTGCTTCAATAGGAAAGTTTGAAAGTCCCTTGTTTCATTGAAAGTCCATCTTTTCCCATGAAAAATGTTCAGTTTTGCTGGGTAGTTGATTTTTGACTGTAAACCAAAATTTTTTGCCTTCCAGAATATCATGTTGCAAGTCCTATGAACCCTTAATGTAGATGCTGCCAGATTCTGTGTAATTCTGACTATAGAGCCATGGTAGTTGAATTGCTTGTTTCTGGAAATTTTAGTATTTTCTCTTTGACTTGGGAATTTTGGAATTCGGCTATAACATTCCTGGAAGTTTTTCTTTTGGGATCTCTTTCATGAAGTGATTGGTGAATTCCCTCAATCTCTATTTTATCCTCTGCTTCTAGGATCTCAGAGCAATTTTGCTGTATTATTTCCTTGAAAAATGAAGTCTAGACCCTTTTCCTGGTCATGACTTTCAGGCAGTCCAATAATTTTTAAATTATCTCTCCTGGATCTGTTTTCAAGGTCAATTGTTTTTCCAATGAGATATTTCACATTTTCTTCTAATTTTTGTTTTTTTCTGGTATAGTTTTATTTCTTCCTGAGTTCTCACAAAGTCATTAGCTTCTTTTACTTTCATTATGCTTTGAAGGAGTTATTTTGTTCAGAGAGCTTTTTTATCTCCTTTCTTTTTGACCAATTTTGCTTTTTTATTTTTTAAGTTTTTGCAAGGCAAATGGTGTTAAGTGGCTTGCCCAAGGCCACACAGCTAGGTAACTATCAAGTGTCTGAGGCCAGATTTGAACTTGTGTACTCCTGACTCCAGGCCCAGTGCTCTATCCACTGCACCACCTAGTCACCCCCAATTCTGCTTTTTAAGGCATTCTTCTCCTCATTTGCCTTTTGCGTTGCTTTTTTCCATTTGGCCTAAATTGGTTTTTAATGTTATTTTCTTCAATTTTTTTTGTATTTCTTTCACCAAGTTACTAACTTGGTTTTCATGATTTATCTGCATCACTCTCATTTCTCCTCCCAATTTTTCCTCCACTTCCCTTAATAGCTTTTCAGTCTCTTTTGAGCTCATCCAATAGCCTGAGCCCATTTTCTATTTCTCTTGGAGGTTTTAGATACAGAAGCTTTGACTTTGTCATCATCTGAATATGTATTTTGATCCTCCATGTGACCAAAATAATTTTCCATGGTCAGATTCTTCTTTTTCTGTTGTTTGCTCATTTCCTCAGCCTATGGTTGATTTATTGCACTTCCAAGGCTTTGGAGGGTTTTCAAATCACCCCACAGGGTCCTTAATTCCTCCCAGGTCTTATGAGAGGCTCTTAGTGCTCTCTTGCCTGTGTTCAGACCCTCTGCCCTGGAGCTGTAAGGATGGTGCTTGCTCAGCTATGGTGGTGTTATGGAGGCCCAGACTGCAACCTGGATCTGAATGTGGGCAAACAGCTGAGTCCTGCCCTGGGGAAAGCAGGGAGACCTCTGCAGTCTCCCCTGACCCCTTTGCCATCTATGAGTTGAGAGCTCTGGATGTGCTGGATGGCTCTGCTGACTCCTGCTGCGGGTTCCCACCACAAGGTTGCTCTGAGGCCAGAGTAGAGGCACTCACTCTGGTTCAGCAGAGTTCTCTCACCACCCCTTCCAGCTGTCCCTAATGATCCCTGGGACAAGAGGTCTGGAAACCGCTCCCTCTGCCACAGACCCAGGCATATGGCCTTTTGCCAACCCCCAGTCCCAGTGGAAAAAACCTTTCTTGCAGAACTTCTAAGTTGTCTTGGACTGGGAAATTGTATCACTCAATCTTTCTGTTGGTTCTTCTCCAAATTTTTGCTACAGTCATAATTTGATGGCTTTTGGAGTTTTAAGGGGAACAAGTTTCAGGGAATTCTCACCTCCATGCTGCTATCTTGGCTCCACCCCTCCAAATTTTTATTTCTATCAAGACCATCATTATTTTTCTAGTCAACTTTACTATGATTACTATGATTCTCTGTATTTACATCTTAATTTTTCTCATCAAGTACATGTAATCTGATGTCAAATCTTGTTGCTTTCTACCTTTACAAAACCTTTCATATTTTTCCTTTCCTCTATAGGTATAAAGTGATATTTTTCAATAGCTTCCTAACTTTTCTTCCTCAAGTCTCTCCATACTCCAATCCATACTTTATAAAGCTGCAAAAGTAATCGTTTTTCTTTTTTGAATTTTATTTTATTTTAATTTCACCTAGTTACATATAAAAACAAGTTCCAACATTCATTTTTAAAATCTTGAGTTCCAAATTCTCTCCCTTCCTCCCACCCCAATTCTCCTCATTGAGAAAGCAATTTTGATATAAGTTATATATATATATATATATATATATATATATATATAGTCATGGAAAACATTACTACAAGTCATGTTATTAAAGTAAGCATAACCCCCTCCCCAAATAAACTTTGAAAAAAATAAAGTAAAATAAAAGTATGCTTCAATCTAGATTTAGATTCCATCAATTCTGTCTTCAAGATGGACACTATTCTTTATCATAAATTTTTCATAGCTTGCTTCACAGCATTGCTGAGAAAAGTCATTCACAGCTGATCATCGACAACATTGCTGTTAAATTGTGTGTGGTACATTTCCCATTGTATCTACTCATGCAATTTAAAAAATTTTTTTTGTTTTTTGGATTTTTTTTTTACTGAGCGCATCCTGTTTATCATTTCTTAGGACAGCATTTCAACTTAAGCACATACCACAATTTGTTGAGTCATTCCCCAACTGAAGGGTATTCCCTCAATTTCCAGTTCCTTGCCACCAGAAAATAGCTATAAATATTTTAATAAAAATATTGGTCTTTTTCCTTCCTGATTTTCATTTCATCTGAAATATAGACCTGGTAGTGGCATTGCTAGGTCAAACAGCTGGCATAGTTTTATAGCCCTTTGGGCATAGCTGCAAATTTCTCTACACAATTATTGAATGTTTTCACAACTCCTCCAACAGTGCATTAATGTCTCATTTTTCCTCCTTCTCCAACTTTTGCCATTTTCTCCTTCTCTCCTATTAGCCAATCCAATAAGTATAAAGTAGTACCTCAGAACTGTCTAACCTGCATTTCTTTAATGAGGTATTCTTCTATGAGTAATAAGACTTACAAGCTCTGAAATTTGGCTATGATATTCCTAGGAGTTTTCATTTTGGGATCTCTTTCAGGAGATGAACAACGGAGTCATTCATTTAAAAAAAATCATATATGTGGGGGTAGCTAGGTGGCGCAGTGGATAGAGCACTGGCCCTGGAATCAGGAGTATCTGAGTTCACATCTGGCCTCAGACACTTAATAATTTTCTAGTTGTGTGTCCTTGGGCAAGAGACTTAACCCCACTGCCTGGCAAAAACCTAAAAAAAAATGTGTAAATAAATAGCATCTGAAAACTGTATCTTATGACCATTTATCAATTGGGGAGTAGTACTTATTTTTTAATAAATTTGCCTCAGTTATCTATGTTTGAGAAATGAGGTCTTTATCAAAGAAAATTGTTTCAATGTTTTTTTAACCACAGTTGCTATTTCCTTCTATTCTATTCTCCCCACTTCCACTTATTTTATTCTCTCTCTCATCTTACCCATTTCCTCCTCAAAAGGGTTCTGCATCTGACTACCCCCTCCCACAATCATCCATCCCTTCTATCACCTACCCCCCCATCCCCTTTCTACCATTTCCTTTCCCTCTTACTTTCCTCTAGGGTAAGATAGATTACTATGCCCAATTGAGTGTGAATGTTATTCCCAATCTGAGTCAATTCGACAAGTGTAAAGCTCACTCACTCCCCCTCACATACCCCCTCTTCCACTCCCCCTACAAAAAAATAGGGAAAGATGGAACTCTGCCTAACTCTTTCTATGAAACCAATATGGTACTGTGCCCTAAACCAGGAAGAATTAAAACAGAGAAAGAAAATTATAGACCTATTTCCCTGATGAATATAGATACAAAAATCCTAAATAAAATCTTAGCAAAATGATTACAAGTCATCACTAGGATAATACATTATGATCAAGTAGGATTTATTCCAGGAATGCAGGGTTGGTTCATTATTAGGAAAACTGTTAGTATACTCAATTATATCAACAACAAACCTATCAGAAATTATATGATCATATCAATAGATGCTGAAAAAACTTTTGACAAAATACAGCAACCATTACTATTAAAAACACTAGAGAGTGTAGCAATAAATGGACTGTCCCTTAAAATAATTAGCAGTAGCTATCTGAAACCATCAACAAGCATTATATTCAATGGGGAGAGGCTAGAGGCATTCCCAATAAGATCAGGGGTGAAACAAGGGTGCCCATTATCACCACTACTATTCAATATTGTATTAGAAATGTCAGCATCAGCAATTAGAGAAGAAAAAAGAAATTGAAGGAATTAGAACTGAGAAGGAAGAGACAAAACTTTCACTCTTTGTAGATGACATGACGGTCTCCCTAGAGAATCCCAAGAAATCATCCAAAAAAACTACTGGAAACAATTAGCAATTTTAGCAAAGTTGCAGGTTATAAAATAAACCCTCATAAATCCTCAACTTGTCTATATATGTCTAGCAAGATACAGCAGGAAGAGAAATCCCATTCAAAGTAACTTCAGACAATATAAAATACTTGGGAGTCTATTAGCCAAGACAGACTCAGAATCTTTTTGAAAACAATTATAAAACACTTCTCACACAAATTAAATCAGATTTAAATAACTGGGCAAATATCAACTGCTCGTGGATAGGTAGAGCTAATTTAATAAAAATGACAATTCTACCAAAACTAAACTATCTGTTTAGTGCCCTACCAATCAAAATCCCAAAAAATTATTTTAACAAGTTAGAAAAAATTGTAAGTAAATTCATATGGAGAAATAAAAAGTCAAGAATTGCCAGGAGCTTAATGAAAATCATGCAAAAGAAGGTGCTTAGCCCTACCTGATCTAAAATTATATTATAAAGCATCAGTCATCAAAACTGTTTGGTATTGGATAAGAAATAGAGTGGTGGACCAGTGGAATAGACTAGGTGTAAAAGCAGGAGATGATTATAGTAATCTTCTGTTTGATAAACCCAAAGAGTCCAGGCATTGGGATAAAAACTCCCTCTTTGATAAAAATTGCTAGGATAAATGGAAGTTAGTATGGAAGAAACTTAGATTAGACCAACACCTCACACCCTATACCAAGATAAGATCCAAATGGTTACTGGACATAGACATAAAAAACAATACTATAAGCAAATTAGAAGATCAAGGACTAGTCCACCTGTCAGATATTTGGAAAGGGGAGCAGTTTATGACTAAGGAAGAGTTGGAGAACGTCACCAAAAACCAATTAGATGATTTCGATTACATTAAACTAAAAAGCTTTTGCACAGATAAAAATGATGTAACCAAGATCAAAAGAAATGTAGTAAATTGGGAAATAATCTTTACAACTAATGATTCTGACAAAGGACTCATTTCTAATATATACAGAGAACTGAGTCATATTTTTAAAAGAAAAAGCCATTCCCCAATTGACAAATGGTCAAAGGATATGCAAAGGCAATTTACAGATAAAGAGATCAAAGCAATCCATAGCCATATGAAAAAATGCTCTAAATCATTAATTATTAGAGAAATGCAAATTAAAGCTTCTCTGAGGTACCACCTCACACCTCTCAGATTGGCCAATATGACCAGGAAGGATAATGATCATTGTTGGAAGGGTTGTGGGATATCTGGGACACTACTACACTGTTGGTGGAGCTGTGAACTCATCCATCTCTTCTGGAGAGCTATTTGGAACTATGCCCAAAGGGCAACAAAAATGTACATACCCTTTGACCCAGCAATACCACTACTGGGTCTATACCCTGAAGAGATGATGAAAAAGGGTAAAAACATTACTTGTACAAAAATATTTATAGCAGCCCTGTTTGTGGTGGCAAAGAATTGGAAATCAAGTAAATGTCCTTCAATTGGGGAATGGCTTAGCAAACTGTGGTATATGTATGTCATGGAACACTATTGTTCTATTAGAAACCAGGAGGGATGGGATTTCAGGGAAGCCTGGAGGGATTTGCATGAACTGATGCTGAGTGAGATGAGCAGAACCAGAAAAACACTGTACACCCTACAGCAACATGGGAGTGATGTTCAACCTTGAAGGACTTGCTCATTCTATCAGTGCAACAATCGGGAACAATTTGGGGCTGTATGCAAAGGAGAGTGCCATCTGTATCCAGATAAGGAGCTATGGAGTTTGAACAAAGTGCAAGGACTATTCCTTTTAATTTAGGAAAAAAACAATATCTTATTGTCTGATCTTGTTACCTCTTAGACTTCTCTTCTCTTCTTTAAGGATATGATTTCTCTCTCATCACACCCAATTTGGATCAAGGTACAACATGGAAACAAAGTAAAGACTAACAGAGTGCTTTCTGGGGGGGGGAAGGAAAGCAAGATGGGGGGAATTTTAAAACTCAAATAATATCTTTAATAAAAGTAAATTAAAAAAAGAATAAATACAAAGAAAATAATGGACCAATCTTCCTTTTTTATTTTTTAAAAAAATTTTATTTATATAAGGCAATGGGATTAAGTGACTTGCCCAAGGTCACACAACTAAGTAATTATTAAGTGTCTGAGACTGCATTTGAGTTCAGGTCCTCCTGAGTCCAGAGCTGGTGTGCTATCCACTGCTTCACCTAGCCATCCCTAGACCAATCTTCCTGATGAACATTGATGCAAAAAACTTAAACAAAAGCTTAGCAAAGAGATTACAAAAAGTCATTACTATGAGAATCTACTATGATCAGGTAGGATTTATAGGCAAGGATAGTTCAATATTAGGAAAACACTCAATATAACCTTCAACATAGCATAACAAAAACATCAGAAATCATATGATTATCTCATTTGTTGTAGAAAAAGCTTCTGACAAAATACAACATCCATTCCCATTAAAAACACTAGAGAATCTATGAACAAGTGGATTTTTCCTTTAAATAATAAGTGACATCCGTCTAAAAACTATCAACAAATGTTATGTGTCATGGGGATAAACTTGGAGCATTTCCAATAAGAAATGTTAGGTCTAGCAAGAAGAAAAAAAAGAAATTGAAGGAATCAGAATTCACAAATTCAGTAAAGTAAAAGGATATAAAATAAAACCACATAAATCATCAGTCTCTGTGTGTGTGTGTGTGTGTGTGTGTGTGTGTGTGTGTAAACAAAGCCCAAATTCAGGAGACAGAGAAATTCTATTTAAAGTAACTGTGGACAACATAAATACTTGGGAATCTATCTCCCAAGACAAACCTAGAAAATGGAAGAATGCAATTACAAAACACTTCTCACCCAAATAAAGTCAGATCTAAATAATTGGAAAAAGGTCAATTACTCATGGTTAGGTCGAGTTAATACAATAAAAATGACAATTCTACTCAAATTAAATTACTTATTCAGTGCCATACTAATGAAACTATCAAATAACTTTTTACAGAGTTAGAAAAATTAGTAACAAAATTCATCTGGAGCAACAAAAGGTCAAGAATATCAAGGGAACTGATAAAAAAAAGGAAGGGAAGGTGGCTTAGTTGTACCAGATCTAAAACCAAACTATGTGGAACTCATCAAAATTGCCTGGTACTAGTTGAGAAATAGAGAGAGGGATCAGTGAATTAGGATAGATTCAAAAGAAACAGTGGTAAATGACTACAGTAATCTACTGTTTGACAAACTCAAAGACATTAGTTTTGGGGATTAGAACTCAACTGTTTGAGTTTTGGGAAAACTGGAAAATTGTTAGCAAAAGCTAGGCATAGACATTTCAAAAGGGACCATAAAAATTTTACCCTAGGGAATAATAAATATCACCCAGGCCTCAAGTCAAAACTAAGACATTTTGAATGCCAAATATAAATGACTCTGAATTCCTGGAAATAATATCAAACACAATGATGTGTAAGGAGTGCAATGTGTTGATATATAGAGAATAGGAGAGAGGATACAATCTTCTTTTTCTGTATTTGAGAAAAAAAAACATATGTGGTGTCAGATTCTCTTTGGGAATGGCTCCATATACATAGAGAGAAAGAAACTTAGTAAATTGCAGACATCTAGGGAAAACCAACTCCTTAACATGTTTCTCACTATTCTTGCCTTACAAGAGAATATTAAGTAATTTTTCCTTGTGTGTATATAAGGACTTTTTAAGTTGTAATATCTCACTCCCAGTGAGATAGTATTCATTCTTATATTTCTTGATATATTTTAATCTGTATAACTTCTGTAATTTCTATTTGTTAAGTGCTTCAATAAATAAATTTGCTAGCTGTCTACTATTTGTAATAGTCTTTTGCAGAACCAGCATTTAGCAGGAAGAGATCAAGCATGTGAGGTAACCATCCCTATGAGCAATGAAATAAATAATAGTTTTTGAACCTATCATCCTCCTAGACTGACAGTATTGGGAATGCAGGATAAAATATATCAGAAGATGTAGGAGAAAAGAGCATCTAATGGTACTCTGGAAGGCTTTCTACTCTCTCCTACTGTAGCTCTTCTTTCTTCGCGTAAAGTCTGGACTTTAGATCATATTTATAAATACCTTCCATTGAGCACATTGAGAAACAGTATGAGACTTACAAAACCCTCAAAAAGGATAAAGTGAAATAATTTTCCAGTTCAATATATCTTGGAGGGAATTCAGGGATGGTCTTTTTCACTTGGGTAAAAAAGAGGATTGTAGCCTAGCACAAGCAGCTTTCAGGGAAGCCATTAGAAGGCTCCTAGTCCCTGGGCTCAACAGGTCAGAAGCACAGTAGGAGGGGAGTGAGGGCCCCAGATCCAGTGCAGAAGGCATACTGTGAGCCCAAGAACACTAGGGTAACAGGTGTCCTGAGTCAAGTGATTCCAACATGGGGAGCAAGGAACCAGCACCTGAAGAACTAGTACAGACAGTCAATGATCAGGCCCCTGGCCAACACCCCCCCCCCCCCCGCCCCCCCACCCCGACCAGCAACACAAGAAGCTTGGAACTGCTCACCCTGTGCCCCAGGATCAGAGTTCAACTTTTAAAAAATGAGAAAAAAAAAATAAAAAGAGTTGTAACCACAGAAGTCTACTTTGACAAAGTGAAGATCAAAACACTAACTCAGAAGAGTAGCAAAAGAGTGGCAAAATACCTATATATGATGCCTCAAAGGGAATTAAGAACTAGTCTCAAATCCAAAAATTCTTGGAAGAGCTCAGAAAGGATTTTTAAAATCAAATGAGAAAAGTAGAACACTTGAGAAATATATTTCTTTTAGGACAGTTAGCAGAAATATACTTAAAGAGAGGTTGTGTAGAGGTGGCGCAGTGGATAAAGCACCAGCCCTGGAGTCAGGAGTACCTGGGTTCAAATCCGGCTCAGACACTTAATAATTACCTAGCTGTGTGGCCTTGGGCAAGCCACTTAACCCCATTTGCCTTGAAAAATCCTAAAAAAAAAAGAGAGAGGTTGTGGTGGGCATAAGTTGATTTTGATGTGATGATATTAAAAAATCAATTAAGTTATGAAAAAAAAAGAATTGTAATGAGAGAAGAATTAGGAAGCAGAATAGGATAAATCACATTACAAAGGACCTAAGACAGTAGAGAGAAAGAAGGGAAGGGGTGAGCATTGATTGAATCATACTCTCAACATATTTGGCTCAAAGAGGGAATAATATACCCTCCCAAATGAGTTTAGAAATTTATCTTATTCTACAGGGAAGTAGGAGGAAAACTGGGAAAGAAAAGTGAAAACAGGTCTGATAAGGGCAGAAATAGAAGGGGTTGCTGACAGAAGGAAGGGCAGATTGAGGGAGAGGGTGATCAAAAGGAAAGGCGGGTACAGAGGTATAAGTTAAAAGGAAATCAAAAAATATAAACAGGAAAAATAAGATGGAGAGAAATAGTGAATGGGATAAACATTTCCATAAAACAGAAGAACATAAAACCAGAATTTTACAATATGCTGTTTACAAGAAACACATTTGAGGCAAATCTGAAAAAAAGAATAAAGGTAAAAGACTAGAGAAGAATATATTATGCTTCAGCTGAAATAAAAATAGCATAGATAGCAATCTTGATCTCAGACAAAACAAAAGCAAAAATTGACCTACTTAAAATAGATAAGGAAGGAAATTACATCATGATAAAAGGCACCATAGACAATGAAGTAATATTAATAATAAACATACATGCACCAAATGGTATAGCACCCAAATTCTCAGAGAAGGTCTTTTTAAAAAAAATTATTTATTTAAGGCAATAGGGCTAAGTGACTAGCCCAAGGTCACAAAGCTAAGCAATTATTAGTCAGGTCCTCCTGACTCCAGGGCCAGTGATCTATCCACTGTGCCACCTAACTGCCCAAAGGTCAATGAATTATAGGGATAAATAGACAGCAAAACTCTAAAAAATAGATTAAAATAGATTTAAAAATAGATTAGCAAAACTAATTGGAAACATCTTCCTCTCTCAGAACTAGATAAACATAGCCATAAAATAAACAAGAAAAAAAGTAAAGGTAGTGAACAGAATCTTAGAAAAGTTAGATATGAAAGACCTCTGGAGAAAACTGATTGGGGTATAGAAAGTAATACACATTTTTCTCAGCAGTACTTGATACACAAAAACTGAACAAGTATTAGGGCATAAAGAAAGCTCACAATACAATTAAATAAAGAAAGGCAGGAAAAATTAAATGTATCCCTTTCAGATCATGATGCAATAACATTTACATGAAATAAAGGACCAATCTTAAAGAATGAATGGGTCAATTATAGAAACAATCAATAATTTCATCCAAGATAATGACAATAATGAGACAACATACCAAAACATATGTGATTGTAGTCAAAGCAGTAAGGGAAATTTTATATCTCTAAATACATGAATAAAATAGAGAAAGAGAAGATTGGACATGCAATTTAAAAAATTAGAAAAAGAACAAATAAAAATGCCTTATTAAATACCAAGTTATAAATTCTAAAAGTTAAAGGACAGATTAATAAAATTAAAAGTAAGAAAACTATTGAACTAGTAAATAAAACTAAGACTTGCTTTTAAGAAAAAATAGATAAACCTCTGGTTAATTTGGGAATTTAAAAACCAAATTACCAATATCAAAAATGGAAAGGGTGAATTCACCAAAAATGAAGAGCAAATTAAAGCAATAATTCAGGACTATTTTTGCCTAACTATAATGCCAATAACTGGCAATCTACATGAATATTTATAAAATTATAAATTGCCCAGAGTAACAAAAGAGGAAAAAATATTTTAAATTTCCATTTCAGAATAAGAAATAAAGCAAACTAGCAATGAACTCCCTAAGAAAAATTATCCAGGGTCAGATAGTTTTATAAGTGAGTTCTATGAAAAATTTAAAGAACAATTAATTTCAAAAACTAGAAAACTCTTTGGAAAAAGAGGAGAAAAAAGGTGTCCTATAAAATTCCTTTTCTGAGACAAATATGCTACTGATTCCTAAACCAGGAAGAGTCAAAAACCAAGAAAGAAAATTATAGACAAATTTCCCTAATAAATATTCATGCAAATAATTTAAATAAATTATTAGCAAAATTATTAATTATTTAAATAAAATTATATAGCAATTAATCACCAGAGTGGTGGATCATTGGAATAGGTTAGATTCACAAGACCCAACAGTAAATAACTGTAAAAATCTACTCCAAAGACTCCAGCTTCTGGGATAAAGACTCACTATTTGATAAAAACTTCTGGGAAAAGTTAGGAAATAGTATGGCAGGAACTAGGCATAAACCAATATCTCATACCCTGTGCCAAGAAAGATGGGTACATGATTTAGAAATAAAGGGTGATGCCATAAGCTACAATGTACCATTTACCTGTAATATCTATGAAATGGAGAATTTATGATTAAAGAAAAGATAGAAAATATAATGAAATGCAAAATGGATCATTTTGATTACATTAAATTCAAAAGTTTTTGCACAAATAAAACCAGTGCCACCAAGATTAAAAGGAAGGCAGAAAGCTGGGAAACAATTTTTATAGTCAGAATTTCTCATTAAGGCCTCATTTCTAAATATATAGAGAGTTGAGTCAATTTTATAAGAATAAAGTCATTCTCCAATGGTCAAAGGATATGAACAGGCAATTTCCGGATGAAGAAATTAAAGATATCTATAGACACATGAAAAAAAATGCTCTAAATCACTATCAGAAAAATGTAAATTAAAACAACTCTGAGGTGCCACTTTATATCTATCAGCTTGGCTATTATGATAGAAAAGGAAAATGAAAGATATAGGAGGGAATGTGGAGAAAATGGAATACTAAGGCACTATTTATGAAGTTGTGAATTAATCCAACATTCTGAAGAACAATCTGGAAGTACACCCAAAGGACAATAAAATTGTGCATACCTTTTGATCCAGCAATCACACACTGTCTATATCCCAAAGAGATTATTAAAAAAGAGGAGAAAAGACCTACATGTACAAAAAATGTTTATAGCAGTTCTTTGTGAGGTGGCAAAGAATTAGAAATTGAGGGGATGCCCATCAATTGGGGAATAGGAATTGTGGCATATGAATTTAATGAAATATTGTTGCTCTATAAGAGATTATGAGCAGGAAGAAATAAGAAAAACCTGGAAAAATTTAGATGAACTGATGCTGAGTGAAGTGAGCAGAACCAGGAGAACATTGTACACAGTAATAGTAACATCATGTGATGATCAACTATGATAAACTTAGCTCTTCTCACCAATAGAGAGACCAAAAACAATTCAAAAGACTAGTGATGGAAAATACCATCCCAATCCAGAAAAATAGCTATGGAGTCTGACTGTAGATCAAAACATACTATTTTCACTTTTTAAATTTTAATTTTTTTTCTTTCTTTTCTCTTTTCCCTTTTTTCTAATTCTTCTTTCCCAGCATGTCATTTCTAACTTGGAGGGAAAACTGAGCCAACATACAGTTGGCAACAGTGGAGCAGAAAAGGAGTAGGCAGCTTTCAGAGATCTGGTGTACGTCACTGAATTTGCTCATTTGGGCCACAACACTAGAAGACACCAAAATTAGTTTGAAGAAATTGGTTTGAAGAAAATGATGGGGAAATACAAAAGCTGCTAAATGGAAAAAACAAGAACTCCACAGGGTTTACCAGCAGGATAGTTCATCCTTTTCTAAGAAGGCAGCATTTAATTCCATCAAAAGTAAAATCTAAGAGAAGCTTAGAAAGATGCAGGACTCTTGGCTCATTAAGGCAGATGAAATTCAACTTTATTCAGATAGTGACAAATCAAAATGCTTTTATGATGCCCTGAAGTCTATTTATGGGCCAAAGATATATGGTACATCTCAATTACTCAGTGCTGATGGATCCTCATTGATTAAAAATAGGGACATGATCCTAGAGAAATGGACTGAATACTTCCATAGTGTTCTTAACAGATCATCATCAATCAATGCAGAAGCCATTGATTGTGTACCTCAAATTGACATCAACTAGCTGAAGTTCCAATTGAAGAAGAAGTTTTGAATGTCATAAGTCTCCTTTCATATGACAAGGTATCTGGTGTTGATTCTATTCCAGTTAAGGTCTACAAGGTTGGGTGTCCATTGCTCATCCAAAAACTGAATGAAATTTTCCAGGTTTAAGATATGAAGAAGTTATTCTTTAAGAATTCAAGGATGCCTCTATCATCCTTCTCTGTAAAGGTAAAAGGAATAGATTGTCCTGTGACAATCACAGGGATATTTCTTTCTTAGTTATTGCTGAAAAGATTCTTGTCAGAGTCCTTCTCAATAGACTGATTCTTCATCTCGAAGTTGGTCACCTACCTGAAAACCAGTGTGGCTTCAGAAAGGGTAGAGGAACAGTTGATATGGTGTCTTCTGCCCAATAACTCCAGGAAAAATGCCAGGAACAGAACAGAGGTCTGTATACATCATTTGTAGATCAGACCAAGGCTTTTGATATGTTCAGTCATGAGGATTTATGGAAAATTATGTCAAAATTTGATTGCCCAGAGCAATTCATCAGTACTGAATGTCATTTCCATGATGGAATGCATGCCTGGGTTCTGGAATATCGGATAATACTCTTGAGATTTCCCAGTCATCAATGGAGTTAAAACAAGGATGTGTCCTTACTCCCATACTTTTTAGTATAATGTTTCCAGTTATGTTATCAAATGCCTTCACTGAGGATAAATATGGTCTCAAGATCAGCTACCACACTGATGGCAAATTCTTTAACTTGAGAAAGCTACAAGCTAAGACCATATCGGAGGGAGTGTTGGTACATGATCTTCTGTTTGCAAATGATTGTGCACTCAATGCAGCCTCTGAAGCTGAGATGCCACAAAGTATGGATCTACTTCTTGTGCTAATTTTGGTCTAACAATTAACACCAAGAAAACACAGATACTCCATCAGTCAGCACCACACCATCCATATGTAAAACCATCAATTATAGCAAATGGAGAATTTTTGAATACTGTGGACAAATTCACTTACCTTGTCAGTGTCCTTTCCAAGGAGGTACATATTGACAATGAAGTTGATACTCACATTGCCAAAGCTAGCACAGTATTTGGGAGGCTCCAAAAGAAAGTATGGGAGAGAAGAGGTATTAGACTGACTACCAAACTGAAGGTCCAGAGAGCTGTTTCACATTTCTGTGAAACCTGGACAGTCTGCCAATGTCATGTCAGGAAACTGAATCACTTCCATTTAAACTGTCTTAGGAAGATTCTGAAGATCACCTGGTAGAAGATACCAGACACTGGGGTCCTTTCTCAAGCTATACTGTCTAGTGTTCCTATATTACTACAGAGAATGCAACTGGACACATTGTTAGAATGTCAGACATATGCTTGCCAAAAAAAAGCCATTTTATGGAGAACTCGCAGAAGTCAAGTGCTCACAAGGGGGTCACATCGAGAAACCCTGAAGGTCTCAATCAAGAACTTTAGAACTGATTGTACAGCATAGGAGACACTAGCACAGGACTACCCAGCATGACATGCCCTCATCAGTGAGGGTACTGCACTCTATGAGGAAGGCAGAATTGAAGCAGAACAAAGGAAACCTGACATCTATAAGTTTAGAGTTTCTACCCCAGGTGTTCACATGGACTATTTGTGCCCAACCTGTGGTAGAACATTCTGAGCTCGTATTAGTTTGACCAGCCCCAGCAGGACAGTTGTAATTTGTCTCATAGTGATGTCATTTTGGTCTTCTCCAATAACAAAGGACAAGAACCAACCAAAAAATATAGAAATATGTATAACTTGTATTTTTTGCATGTATAACCTATATTAGATTACTTGCTATCTTAGGATGGGGGTAGGGGAAAAGTGGAAGGGAAAAAACTTTGCAAAAATTAATGTTGAAAACTATCTTTACATATAACTGGAAAAAATAAATGAATAAATACATTTTTAAAAAAGAAAGAATTTCACCCAAAAAAAGAAAGAAAAACAAACTCTGAGATACACTTTTATAACAACACAATTTACCCTTGTTAATGTTGTAAAGAATCACATTGTCTTTGACATTTCTAATATAACAGAGTTATAATACAAAAATTATGGAATCATAGGATTGGAACGTTAGAAATGACATCAATGCCTATCTAGAACTCCCTGTACATGAAAACTATCAGTACTCTGGTTACAATAATCTTGTACCCTTAAGTATTAATCTGAAGACATTGCTACTGTTTTATTTTCAATAAAGAACATCTTTCCAACTTCATGCAATATTTCTTCTCATGATAGAAACTTTAAAATTTTCTTACCATCCAAGCTGTAACGAAGTCTCCCATCCAGGTTCCTACAGCAGCTACCTTCATAAAACTTTCATTTCTGATGCCCATGAAGTCTGTAATAATGTATGCTCTACAGGAAAAAAACACATGAGCAAATATACAAATTTAGTGAAATACAGAGTCAATGGTATCTTATTCAGCAGCAGTTCAAATGGATTTTCCTCTAAGTAAGTTCACTTCCTTTTGTATAATCATATAGCCTGTAAAATCTCAAAAACTACACTTGGCTCTGAGGGTATTTGGGGCAGTTCCAATTATAATCAAAGACTGGCTGTTTCTAAACCAAACCTTTTTCTTAAGTGACAAGACTAAAAAATATTTTAAAAACAGAAAAAAAAATCTTGGGAAAGCCTATATTTCATGTTCAACTATTAAGCAAAACTCAAACATTTCTTAAATCAGGGTTCCTTAAAAGTGAAAACTTTTCATTGGCATTTCAAAGGTAAAATAATAATTGTGTGTAGATTAGGACCTGTTGACAAAATTACAATAATTATAATTTACTTTTAAAATGTTAGTAGTCAAATAAAACAAAATTTTTAATTAGTCATGCAGCAAGAAAGGAAGAAGGAAAAAAGTTAGAAAAGAAGGAGGGAAGGAAGGAAAGAGAAGGAAGGAAGGAAGGAAGGAAGGAGGGAGGGAGGGAGGGAGGGAGGGAGGGAGGGAGGGAGGGAAGGAAGGAAGGAAGGAAGGAAGGAAGGAAGGAAGGAAGGAAGGAAGGAAGGAAGGAAGGAAGCTTAGAAATCCTATGAGATACACTTATATTGAATATCAGTATACACTTTACACTTGTCAGTATAGAGAATTTCATTTGGTTTTTAATATAACATAGATACCAGAGAGACAACTCACAAACAAGCATATACAAAACAAGCTATAGACAGGATATATAGTTGTTAATTAACAAAGAAAAAGTACTGGAATTAAGAGGGATTGAAGAAAGCTTCTTAAATAAGGTGGGATTTTAATTGGTTAGAAGGAAACCAGAAAAGTCAGTAGTCAGAGTAAATAAGATCAGGAAATGCACACACACATTCATATATACATACATATATATGCATATATGTATATGTAAATACATATACCTAAATAAATAAGTTGAATATCTTAACAATATTGCTTTTATTGTATAAATTATTCTCCTGGTTCTGCTCACTTCATTTTAAATCAATTCATACACTTCCTCCTATATTCCTCTGAAACTATTCACTTCATCATTTTCCATAGAACAATATTATTCCAAAACATACATATACTATAACTTATTCAGTCATTCCTCGATTAATGCACACTCCCCCAGTTGCCAATTCTTATGCCACCATAAAAAGATCTCTTATAAATATGTTAGTACATATAGGTCCTTTTCCTCTTTGTTTTATCTTTTTAGGATATAGACATAGTAGTGTAATTACTGGATTAAAAGGCTTAATAACTTTTTGGGCATAACTACAATTGGTTTCGAGAATGGCTGACTTAGCATATACCTCTACTCACAATGCATTAGTATAACTGTTTTCCTACAATCCACAAGCATTTATCATGGTTTTTGTTTTGTTACTTTGTTTTTATCTTCTTAGCCAATCTTAGTTACTTGCTCTAGGTATTTTCTCTGGCTGTCCCCCAAACCTAAAATACTCTCTATCCTCTACTCTGATTACTGACTTTCCTGGCTTTCTTTAAGTCTCAACTAAAATCCCACTTTCTTCAAGAAGCCTTCTCTAATCCCTCTTAATTCCAGTGCCTTCCCTCTGTTAATTATCTCCTATTTATTCTATGATTTGTTTTGTATATATTTGTTTGCATATTATCTTGCCCAGAATGCTAAACCCTCCTTGGCAAAGGTTGTCTTTTTTCTTCTTGGTTTTTTTTTTTTTTGGTGCCTATCCTTACTTAGCTCAGTACTTGGCAAGTAGTAGGTGCTTATAAATATTTGTTTATTGATTGATGGTGACCGTTCAGTGTTGTTTTAATTTGATTTCTCTAATTACTAGGAAATTTGAGCATTTTAATATGGATTTCTTCCTCTGAAAACTGCCTATTTATATCCTTTGTCCATTAATAAATTGGCAAATAGCCTTTTTCCTTACAAATTTGACTCTGTTCCCTTAGAAATTAGATCTTCATAAGAGAAACTTGCTGCAGAGGTTGGTTTTCCCCCTCACATTACTCCTCTAATTTTAATTGCTTTGGTTTTGTTTTTTTCAAAAGCTTTAAAAAGTCATGTAATTATTATTAATCTTCAACAAAATTCTCATATTTGAATTATATTCAAATAATAAGAAAAGCAAAGAAGGGTAAGTATGTACTAATATAGTTTTTACTGAGATGTGACAATGGTCTTGCAAGAAGGTCCTCTGGATGTGAGACTTAACTACTATCTTTCTTAAGGCTACAGAAAGACAATCTGCCATTGTGCAATTATTGGACTGGGGATTACCTGGATTGACCACCAGCTATTCCACTTCTAACACTAGACCAGGTCTTGTCAGATTTCTCTTTAGCATATGCAGGACTTATAACTTTTCTCTAAGTTTTTATAGTATCCCTTTTGGCTAGTTCAGCATAAATATGCCTAGGCAGCAATTCCTCCAGCTTTAATTAACACCTCATTTGCTGGATCCCAATTTTATCTACAGTATTAGTTTCTAAATCTTTGTAGTGATGAAAACATTTTTCTTTTTTTTAGTTTTTACAAAGCAATGGGGTTAAGTGGCATGTCCAAGGTCACACAGCTAGCAAGCATTAAGTGAGGTCAAATTTGAACTCAGGTCTTCCTGACTTCTGTGCCTCTAGCTTCCCTGATGACAAAATTTTTCACAAAATAGCCATGAAGAGTTGAACTGGATCACCAAGCAGTGAAGATAGAAGAAAGGAAAAGTGTAGCTAGAGTAGATGATGTAGGAAAGAACTTGTGAGAGATGGAGGTCAAGGTGAGGAAGAACGGGGCTTGGGTTACAAGGAAGGATAGTGGATCAACAAGCCTTAATCAAGCACTTACTATGTTCCAAGCATTATACATTATGAACATAAAGAAAAGCAAAAAAACCACTAAGGAAGTTCATATTCTAATAAAGATACAATACAAAAATAACTAGATATTTATAAAACATAGAGAGAGAGCAGAGGGGAAATCACCTCACAAGAGGTGTATATGTAGGTTCAACTTCAAGAAAGAAATCAGGAAAGACAATGATTTTAAAAATCATTGAAATGAGCTGTTTCAGTTTAATGATGAGGTCAGAAATGAAATTGGAAAGGACTGAGAAAATAGGAAGTGGAGAAAGATAAGAATAAATAGCTTTTTTCTAAGAGTTTGGCTGAGAAAGGATATTTATAGAGCAATACTTTTAAAGGGGTGGAAGAGATAGTGAGGATTTTATAAATATTAGACATTCTATAAAGAGCATAAAGGAAGTAATAGAAAAGTTTGAAGATGGGGGAGGTCAGTCTGCTAGGAAAAAAATATAATTATGAGATCAAAAGTTAGCTACATATAGAAGAACCATCTCCTCAACAGATACTGCAGTAAAGGAGAAGAGAATTGAAGAATAAAACAAAGGATTGTGAGACACAGAAGGAGATCAAGGGAAAATGGTCACAAATTCTCATGCAGAATAAATAAGATCAGAAAAATGCAGACACATACACATTCACATTTATATATATACATATATATATACATATATATATATGCATATACACCTATAAAAAATACATATACACACATAAATGAAAAGAACCAAAACTCTGTATTGAATGCTATATAAACTATAATGATCAAGCTTGAGCATGAAATAATGGGAAAATATAATATCCTTTCTTTTCACTGTAAAGGTGGTAGCTTATACTGTTTATATTGTCAGTTTTGTTTTGTTTTGTTTTGTTGAGCTATTATATTCCCCTTTCTTTTTAAACCTAGGTTACACAGAGTATTTATCCTCTCTGAGTATTATCCTATCAATGCTTAATTTTAAATTGTTATGACCTTTAAATACCAAACTCAATTACCTCTTAAATTTCTTTTCTCCCCATTTTTCATGAGACAGAAAAGGCCTTGAAAGTTTTGGGCTGGCATGTTTCCCAGGCTAGTACAGGTTTTAGATTACATAGAAGCTGAACTGCATTGTGATAATAACTTTTTCTGTGAGAAAAAGCTTTGAAAAGGAAAGAGGAATGGAGGAAAATCCCCAGTACCAGAATACAGGTTCAGAGAAGAACAAACCCAAATTAGAGCAAGAAGTAGGAAAACAGACTTTTTCCCTTTCAAGATAGCAGTTTCCAGGTAACCTTAACCTATTGGTGCCTACCACTTGTTGTCCAGGGAAGTCTGATTCTCCCATTCTGTAACTATAAAATAGTATAGAGAAGGCAGTGAGAAGAAGGTGCTCCCCTAGCATGAAGGGAAGGAGGATGTAGAGTTAGATGGGTCAACCAAGACACAGTCAGATATAACACAGATACAAGAAACATAGAGACAGTCCAATAGCACTGAAAAAAATTATGCTGGCCTAGATTCTAGATCTAGCCAATCACATAAACACCTGTAGGTCTGATAATTGAGGGGCTCAAAAACAGGTCATCTCTCATGGTCCTCTAGACATTGTTGAGGCCAGGCAAAAAGAATTTAAATAATCATAAAAAGAGTCAGAGAACAAACTATCTCCAATGGTTGGGCTAATGCTTCCAAATTTAATTTCTTAAACTTCCAGCACCAAATGTTTGAGGTGGAGTGACTAATAAAATACATGTCAAGAATGGTATCTATCTAGTAGAGGAAGGGTAAAAAGATGGTGTACCACTCTTTAAACTTCTCAGAATTCACCTGATTTTTGATTCCTCATCTTTTGTCTTATAATAGACAGGTCCCTTCTTTCCCTATCCCTGTCATCCTGATACTCCTATCAGGGATTGACTGGGGGAAAGAGCAATTATTCCAGGGGAATATCTATCCACCAACAGCCATAATGTCATCAAATTTTTAGTCTAGGTTCCAAATTCTCTGTTTCTCCCTAACAGTTCCCCTAAGAAGTCCAAATTACAGGGTTCCTAAAGCTCTCAATAAACACAGTGGCATCCTCAGAGTAACAGTCAAGTTTTTCTTTGACCTGGACAAGGTCCAAGGCATGGACCCTAATTGTTCCCCTTGGAGATCAGGTATTTCCCTCAAGGAGCATATTCTAACAGAACTAGTAGAGTCCCCAACTGGAGTGTTAGAGTCAGGGTTTTCAGGAGGTATAGAGGAATCTGGGGAGGAGGAATAAAAGGGACCCACTTCTATGGAGCAGAAGATGTTAAATCTGGGCTATGTTTTGCAGTTCTCTGCTCCTGTTTAGCAGGATCCAGGGTCAAATACTAGAGGGGTCTAGTGAGTAGAGAGAATGGTTCTCCAAAAGGTCATGAGATTCCCAATAGACTACTTGGTTCTGGTGTAGGAGAGGCAGGATTCTTTGGCTCAGAGGCCAAGAAAGGAAGAGCAGGCGTTTCAGTCTCAAGTGCCAAAGAATGGGAGTCTCCAGATCTGGAATCCAGGGAACAGGGCTATCCAGTAGCAGAGGAAAGGGTTGTCAAGAATGCCTAACTGTGATGGTTCCCCACTCCCTTTATCAATTTTAGTCATAGACTGAAATTTTGCCACAATTACTATTTTTGATCAAGAGCCATACCTGAATGAGGCTCCTGAATGTAGCCTTGCCTGTGTGGAAGCAAAAAAGATCAAGGTGTAAAATTTTATTGTAAATAAGAGACCCACTAACAGATCATTTTTCTTTGGCACTCAATATCATACTGAGCCATACAGAGTTACAAAAAAATAAGACTTTTCTTGAGGTACTGAAGACTAAGTTTGTTCCAATTGTGCAAGAATAAGTCCCAATGGGAGTCTCAGCACAAAGGAAGATTGTCCCATGAGAGTAAAATGCTACAAACCTTGGTAATATAAGCCCTAAAGATATACCTGTAATTTTAGATAGTGATAAAAACCTCAAATTATAGCCAGTGCAGGTTTACCACTCATGGTAGAGACCAAAATGAGTCTCATCTCCACTAGCATCACAGAGAGGGAAATAAGGAAGATGCTTTCAAATCAGGGTGTCCCCCAAACAGTAGAAAAATCAACCACAGAGAGAAGGTCCCTGGGATTCTGGTACACATTCTCTGAAGTGAATGCTGAAAATAGTTTTTGCATGTAACTGGGGGAAAATAAAATAATTTTTAGGGTTTTTTTGCAAGGCAATGGGGTTAAGTGGCTTGCCCAAGGTCACACAGCTAGGTAATTATTAAGTGTCTGAGGCCAGATTTGAACTCAGGTATTCCTGACTCCAACGCTGGTGCTCTAACCACTGCGCACCTAGCTGCCCCAAATAAAATATTTTTTTTAAAAAGAACTGGATCTGAAATAATCTTGAAAGGGCAACTCTAATAGCACACACTTTAACAGAGATAAATGTAAAGTGATACTAGATATGTGATTCTCATCTGTGATTAAAATCCTTGTCCCACTCTTTGGGACATTGCAGATGAAATTCAGTATAAGTAGAGATATAATTGAATGTTCTCAGAGGTTTCTCCAGACTTTGAAATTACATGATTTGACATCCCTACATTATTCCTAACCTATTTTTAAAATTGAATCATTAAAGTAATATAATTATGAGTCTCTTAAAAAAAAGAATGAAATCTCTGGGATGCCTGCCACACAACATCCCCTCAAGGCCTGTCCCAGGTATTGGGGGGGGGGATGGGGGGAAGGGAAAGAGAAAAACCTAACAGCTACTATAGGGAAACTTTACCAGAACTCCAGAAGAGGGTAAACTCAGTCAGAATTTGAACCTGGGTAGAGGATGGCTTATAAAAGATGGCTTACAAAAAGTGACTTACCTGAGATTCAGAGAATCGAAGTTTGTCCCTGAATGGGTCATAAGTTGTAACCTAGGGTTCAGGTAGTGAACTAGGGTTTGAATAATTAAAGAATTTCATGAAGACTCACGACTCAGAATTATTAGTTATCTGTATAAGTTTATTATGCAGGTGCAAAATTATTCTATGCAGGCTCTATCCTTAGAGGATAAGCCAGGGGGAAAGTCAGGGCATGTATAGGGAAACAGAATGGCCTATTTGCTTTGTAAGGGATAGGGATGGATCAGCAAAGTGTAAGGATTATGTCAGAATATTCAGAGGTAACAAACATTCATTTCAGGGGAAAAAAGAGGCAATGGCTTGTTATTGGGATATACTTTGTTGGGCTCTAGCTTCTATTTCCCTTATAAGATCTTTCCAGTAATAGGTGTTGTTTCTAGTTGGCAGGATACCATAGATACTCAGATGTCTGTTATTTTATTTTATTTTTTCCCCCGTTTACATATAGAAACAAGTTTCAAAATTCACCTTCAAAACTTTGATTTCTAATTTCTCTCCTTTCCTCCTATACCCACTCCCCCTCATTGAGGATACAAGTTACTTGGCATGGGTTTAAAACATATAGTTATGAAAAACATTACCACAATAGCCATTATGTAAAAAGTAAACATATCCCCCCCCCAAAAAAAGAAACCTCAAGAAAACTAAAGTGGGGAAAAAAGGCATGCTTTAGTCTATATTGACACCATCAGTTCTGTCTTTAGGATGTACAGTACTTTTTATCATAAGTACTTCAGAGTTCTCTTGGGTCACAGCATTGCTGAGTAGGGCGTTCACAACTGAACATCCTGCAATATTGCAATTACTTTGTATAAGGTAAACTTCCCACTGCATTTGTTTGTTCACACAAGTTTTTTACTGAAAGCATCCAGTTCATCATTTCCCATAAGAGAACAGTATTTCATCTCATTCACATACCACAATTTGTTCAGACATTCCCCACTGCTGAGCATCCCCTCAATCTCCAGCTACCACCACCAGAAAGGAGTTGTTTTTAATATCCCAATAGATAGATAGATGATAGATAGATAGATAGATAGATAGATAGATAGATAGATAGATAGATAGATGATAGATTTCTTTCTTCTTGTATTTCATCACTTCTGGAATATAGATCTAAGTGGCACTATTAGACCAAAGGATAGGCATGGTTATTATTGTCTCTTTTATGTGAAATAACTTAACCCATTCTACCTCTCCTTTCCCTTTCTCCTAGTACATTCCTCTCTCACTATTTAACTCCATCTTTTTAATATACTATCCCTTCAAATTCAACACCCACTTGTGCCATATATATATATATATATATATATATATATATATATATATATATACATATACTCCTTCTAACTGCCCTAATAAAATGAGAAAATTCATTTGAGTTGTTGGTATCATCTTCCCATGCAGGAATATAAGCAGCTCAACATTGTTGAGTACTTCATGGTCTCCCTTTCCTGTATACCGTCTTATATTTGAAGATCAAATTTTCTGTTCAGTTCTGGTCACTTCATCAGGAAAGTTTGAAAATCCCCTTCTTCATTGAATATCCATCTTTTCCTCTGAAAGTATGTGCTCAGTTTGGCCAGGAAGTTGATTTTTGGATATAATCCAAGCTCCTCTGTCTTCTACAATATCATATTCCAGGCCCTACAATCCTTCAATGTAGAAGCTGCTAAATCTCATGTAATTCTGACTGTGGCTCAATGATATTTGAATTGTTTCCTTCTGGCTACTTGAAATAGTTTTCTTCTTGATTTGGAAGTTTTGTGGCTATAATATTCTTGGGAGTTTTCATTTGGGGATCTCTTTCAGAAGGTGATCAATGGATTCTTTTAATTTCTATTTTACTTTCTGCTTTCTAGGATTTCAGGGCAGTTTTCCTGGATAATTTCTTGGAAAATGATGTCTAGGCTCTTTTTGGGGGTGATGGCTTTCAGATAGTCCAATAATTTTTAAATTGTCTCTTCTAAATCTGTTTTCCAGGTCAGTTCTTTGTCCAGTGAGATTTCACATTTCTTCTAGCTTTTTATTCTTTTAGTTTTGGTTTGTTTTTTTTTTTTTTTTTGGTTTTTTGATTTCTCACAAAGTCATCAGTGTCCTTTAAGTTCATTCTATATTTTAAGGAATTATTTTCTTCAGAGCTTTTTGTATGTCCTTTTTTATTTAGCCAATTCTGCTTTTTTTCAGACATTCTTCTCCTCATTGGCCTTTTGGATCACTTTTTTTAATTTGGTACAAACTGGTTTTTAAGAAGCTATTTTCTTTAGTATTTTTTGGTATCCCTCTCACCAAGTTGCTAATTCAGTTTTCACAGTTTTCCCATGTCCCTCTCATTTCTCTTCTCATTTTTTCCTCTATCTTCCTTACTTCTTGATTTTTAATTTTTTTTTTGAGTTCTTCCATGGTCTGAGAGCAATGCATATTTTTCTTGGAGGCTTTGGTTACAGAAACTTTGACTTTTTCCTTCTGAGTGTGTATGATGATCTTCCATATGTCTAAAGTAATTGTCTATGGTCAGATTTTTTTTTCTTCTGTTGTTTGCTTATTTCCCCAGTCTATGACTTGATTTTAACTCTTTGTTAAGGTGAGATTCTGCTTCCAGGGTGGAGCATGCACTGTCTCAAGCTTTTGAGGATTTTTGCAGTTGTTTTCAAAGTTACCCCCAGGTCATGGAAGTTCTCAATTCCTCCAAGGTCTTATGAGAAGCTCTAACTGCTCTCCTGGCCTGTGCTCTGGTCTGTGAATGACCACAAGCACTCCTCTCTGCCATGGAGCTGTGAGGAGGATCCCTATTCTATTGCAGGCAGTAAGTTCTGTTGTGCTTCTGCTCCTTTTTTCTGAGACTTGAGTCCCAGGCTTCAATCTAGACTTGAATATGGGAAAAGCAACAGAGTTCTGCCTCAGGGATAGCAAAGAAAGAAAAAGTATTATTCCTACTTCTTGAAGCCCAAATTTTACCATTATAATTATGTGATATTCAGTTTGGAGTTTTCATTCTTTTCATTTTTGTATTATATTGTTCTTCTCGTTCTTTCCATTCTCCTTCAACTATATGTTTTCTCTACTAATGATAACTTACACATAATAAATAAAATAAAAATTATCAGGGACACATTAGAACAGGAAAATATAGTGAAATTGAGGAATAATTAAAGAATTAAATGGCCAGCACAAGAGTTGCATTGGTATAGTATGAAATGAATCAAAAGTACCAGAGGAAAGTCTCTAGCATGTTAAATCTCTCCTCTATGAAAAATCTCCAGAATAAAAATTTCAGAGGAAGAGATGGTATTGAATAGATCCTTTAGTGGGAGAATTCATACTGTGGGTTATATACCATGATAATAGATTTACTGGAGTATTTCTATTGAAATATATTCTACTCAATATGAGATTTATCTCTTTCCCTTCTACTCTTTTGTAACACTTATTTTGTGTTATGCATTTCTACTTACAATTCCATAAATTATTAGTTATTTTTTGTGTCTATGTCATTCACCTCACCAAATTTTCACTACTTATTGCAGAAGGAAGAAGTCTCATATGCATGATTTTATAACTTCATAATCAGGTAGCATTTTTCTAATACATTTTTCTGTACATCATGGAATCATAAAAATTGACACCTTGGTAGATTATTAAAAGTGAATAGAAAGATGTATAAATATATTCATGTAAAATGCATAAATGTTTACCAAAAAAATTCCAAAATTAACAAGGCAAGTTAAAAGAAAATACATATAAGTCCATCTCAGGAAAACAAATTGAATAAGCAACAAATGAACTCAAGTAAATAAAACAGGCTTTATAAGTATATTCTACTAAAATTAAATTCAATCTTATATAAGCCATTTGGAAAAATTGAGAGAAAAAAGTATACTAACAATTTGTTTCTATAATAAAACTATGACCTTGATGTCTAAATGAAAAAGGGAAATTGTAGGGGAAAAACCTAAAGATAATATAGTGATGAATATCAATGTAAAACATAAACAAAACAGTATTATAACGTTATAATAAAATATGAAAAAGATTATACTACAAAAAATGAGGTTCAACTGAAACTGTGATTATAGGCTTGATTCAACACAAGAAAAACTAGAAATAAAAACATCTAAAAAACTATATGATTATATCAATATGTACTGACAAAGTTTGTGACAAAATTCAGGAACAATTTCTATTTAAAATATTAAAAGTCATAGGAGCAAATGAACTTTTCCTTAATATCCACCACTTGGTGGCACAGTGACCAGAAATGTGGACCTTAGATTTAGGAAAATCTAAGATTAAATCCAGCCTCACACAGTTTCTGGGTAAATCATTTGACCTCTCTAAAGCACCCCAATTTCTCTGCTGACCTCTAATCTTGGATCTCCAACAGTAGACATTGTAAACTCAATATGTCCAAAACAGAACTCACTTTCCACCTAAATTCTATGAACCATTTTCCCTATTTCTGTAAAGGGTAACACCATCCTACCAGTCCCTTAATATCACAATCTGGGAGTCACTTGATTCCTCACTACTTCATAGACAACACACCCCCCACCTTCCAATATGTTCTCAAGGCCTATTAATTTCACACTTTTGTTGTTTATATGATATTTTCAATTACATGTAAAAGTAGCTTTCAACACTCATTCATTTGCAAGTTTATGGGTTCTACATTTATATATCACTCTTCCTTCCTTGCTCTCTCCTCATGACAGCAAACAAACTGGCAAAAATTATCAATTCCACTTTTGCAGCAGCTCTCAAATATGCTCCCCTTCTCTTCTCTGACACTGTCACCACTCTAGTGTAGACCCCTATCACCTCACATCTTGAGTACTGCAATAGTCTGCTGGTGGGTTGTTTAATGATTTTTTTTGGGGGGGGGTTGCAAGGCAAATGGGGTTAAGGGGCTTGCCCAAGGCCACACAGCTAGGCAATTATTAAGTGTCTGAGACTGGATTAGTCAGGTACTACTGACTCCAGGGCTGGTGCTTTATCCACTGCACCACCTAGCCGCCCCCTGTTTAATGATTAATCAATGAAACTCTTCCATGTCCTTAGTATAACCTAAACAAAAATAGTAAAACAAATCAGGGGCATGGTGATCTTGTAGTAAAATACTTGTATAATTGGGAACCTAGTCAGTCTGTGATAAAAAGGGGAGCAAGTCCTGTAAAATGCACCCTCTTCCCCAATTATCTGGAGAAGAAACTCCCTTGTAAGGAAACAATGTAAAGATTGGCAAATTGCCTTCTGTGGAGGGGAGGGATGTAAGATTTGGGAAAAAAACTGTAAAACTCAAAATAAATAAAATCTTTAAGAGAAGAAACATCCCTCCTGAAATTTGGCCAGTTTCAGGATGGATCTTCTGAGTGCAGAGTCATATAGATACTTGGCATCGTGCCTTCGTTGTTTAGAATCTTATAATTACATAAGCTTTGCGCAGACCCCTTTGGAATCTTCCCCATGGAAATGATGCTCTGCCTAGGACCCTTCTGATCTAGACTATGGAAGGTACTGTTGAAGACAAGGTTCCCCAGCCTGAGGTTCTTTCATGAGTCAGTGCTTCCCAGATCTTGCTTGTTCGGTTGTCTGATTGGTAACTTGATTTATTATTTTTGATAAGACTTTCTATCCCTTTTCATAATGTTTCTTATCTCTTTCATTATCTTAATTGCATTTATTATACTTATAATACTATTAAGAATCATTAGCTGTTGTTGTTTCAAGCTTACTTTGACTTTACCTTTGTTATAATAATAATAATAAACCACTTTTTTGCTTTTCCCCTTTTGGAGTGTGTCTTACTATAGGTCAAATTAGAACTAAAACCATTAATTACACGAATTGACATCACGAACAGGATTCATAGTACAGTTTGCCAATCTTAAAGAGGAATTCAGGAATTAATCCCCTTGAACAAGATATCCCAGGGTGGAAAGATTTGCCTTTTTCTTCTTTAGCAAAGGGACTGGTGTTTGTGAAGATTGGGATGGCATGGTTAAGACAGCTGAACAAAACATTCCTGTAGAAAAAGACAAGGAAATGGAAGTCAGTAGAAGGGGGTGGGTGCTATATTAACAGCCCAGGGTAAAATGCACAATCAGAGAGATAAGGCTGTGGAAGAAAAGATGAATTTGGAAAAGGAATTACCAAGTAAATTGTCTATTCTACAGTATCAGAACTTTATTTTAGGAGATCAGGTATGCAATTATCAGAGTGTAATTGAAAAAACTGTTGCTAGAGTGGCACAGTTTAACTGGAGGAAGAAAAAAGGGAAGATTGATAAAAAGAAAGTTCATACTATGATGGGGGATGCAAACACTTTGACTTTGGTTGGAGTGGCATGTTGTAATACCTCAATTTGGAGGGCCCCCTGGATACAAAAATTTGATAATGTCATTGCTGCTTAGTGAAGTAGGCAAGCCTCTGGAAAACGTTTTGGAAAAAAATGTCCCAATTAAAGAACTTAGGCAACTGAAATTAAACTGATGGCAATAAATCTCGATATAGGAATAGTGAACATGTTAGTCAGTCTCAAGATAAGTACAAAAATAGGATGTCCCAAAAAGATTTGTTTATTGCCCTACTACTAGCAGGAGTGGATAGGAATAAGATTTATGGACTTCCTACTCCTGACTTGTTCAGGATGACTAAGGAGAAGAAAGGAAGACAAGAAAGTAGAAATAGGGAAATTAAGGCCATTCCATCAACACCCTCCCTAAACTCATATCTGAAGTGTGTTAAAGGAGAATAGTAGATATGGGCCAAATCCTGGTAATGGAGGTCAGACAGTGGGATTACCAGCCTCACATAAAGTTAATTAATTATATATTGGAAAAATGAATATACAACTGTTACCAAAGTGCTTATTGACATGGGAGCAAAGACCTTCTTGACATATAGCAATCCTAATAAATTTAGATATGGGATGCCCATTACAATTACAGGCTTGGGGAGGGGGGGGAATTAGGTAAAATAAGTTAAAATAATGATGAAGATAGGCCAGTTTCCCAAAAAGGAGTACTCAGTGGTGATTGTTCCCTTCCCCCGAGTATATATTAATTAGGAGTTGACATTTTAAGGGGGATGACTCTAAATTTATCTGATGAGAAATTAATCTTGTTAAAGTACAAGGATCATCACAATTTATAAAATTTTAGGTACACAATGGAATCAGGACATAGGAAAATCTTGCCCAAGAACTTGTAAATAGAACCATGCCTATTTAGTTATAAAAGTAAGGTTTTGGGGCAGCTAGATGGCACAGTGGATAGAGCACCAACCCTGGAATCAGGAGTACCTGAGTTCAAATTCAACCTCAGACACTTCATAATTACCTAGCTGTGTAGCCTTGGGCAAGACACTTAACCCCATTTGCCTTGCAAAAAAAAAACTCTAAAAAAAAAAAGTAAGGTTGAAAATAAATCATTAAATCTGGTCAAGCAGTATGTGCTAAAAGAAAAAAAGGAGAAAGGGGGTGAATAAAGTCTGAAATATACTTAAACAGTATGTTAAGGAAAACACAAGTTGTGCAATCTGAATTCTTGATTTAAAAGTGTTGCAAAGAAAAATGAGAAGGCTTAGAGAAGGTTGGGTTTTTTGAAGTATATCAAATTTATAGAAGTTAAAGCATGTAGAAAAGGTATGAGCAAGTTTGACTTTGTATAAATAAAATATTGGTTTTGGAAGTTTTTAAAATTGACTTAAAATCAATGTAAAATGGAAAAGAATATAGAGAGCTATGAATCAACTGGTAAGCTCTGGAATTTCTTCTGGGATTGTGCAACCTAAATTGTACTAAATTGAGATGTGTCCTTCAAAGTGACTGGGGTAATTTTAAAATCTTAACATGAGACTGCTACCTGTAGGAGAAAACTATATTCCTTTTGAACAACAATTACTGGTTGCCTATTGGGCATTAGTAGAAACTGAACAACTCACTTTAAATCATGAAGTTATACTAAGGCCCCAAATACCTATTAAGAACTAGATAATGGGGACTCCGGCCTCTCATAAGATAGGACATGCACAGGAGTCCAGTTTAATTAAATAGAAATGGAGCCAAACCAGGGAAATCTGGCATCACTACCCTGAACAAGAAAATGTCTGAATTAACCTCAGTGCAATCTCTACTGACTGCTCCCTTCAGTCACATGGAATTAAAGATTGATACCTTGAGTCCAAAACAAAAGAAACACACTTGGTTCATGGATGGCTCTGCCAAATATTTAGGACAAATCAGGTACTGGAAGGCTGTAGTATATAATGAAGTGACTAAGGTTAGTGTCATATCTTGGCAGACTCTTAGGCCATAGCTAATGGCCTAACTACTTGGATACCAATTTGGCATTTCAAAAAATTGGGAAATTCATGGAAGGGAAATCTGAGGAAAACAAATATGGATAGATATATGGGATAGTGTACAAAGTACTAATGTTTCAGTTTTGCATGTAGATGCCCATACATCAATGAACACCAAGGAACATGAGTACAATACACATATGGACAGTTTTGTCAAAATTGTTGATGCATATAAAGAAGATTCTATTCAAATAAGTGATGATGAAATAGTCTTAGCACAAAGGATTCACATCACAGCTGGACATTTAGGCCCCCAAGTTACATAAAGGTGGTTACTGAATATAGGAGTTACATTGCCCATATCCTTAATAAGACAAGTTACTTAAAACTGTGAATTATGTCAGTCTTTAAAGAAAAACAGGTCCCTAGGACCATTGTGGGAGAGCTGGGAAGAGGGACAATGCCAGCCCAAATTTGACAAATTGATTATATTGGGCCTCTCCCTATTAGTAAGGGGTGTCAATACATAAGTACTTGTGTAGACACCTACTCAGGAGTTTTGATAGCTTGTCCATACAAACAAGTCACCCAATATGAAAGTTGTAGGACCTTAAACATCATTACTTTATATTATGGACATCCTTCGCAAATACAAAGTGATAATGAACCACATTTCAAAGGTAAAGAAATAGATTTATACTGTAAACAGCATAATGGATATATCACATCCCTTATCCACAAGTTGCAGGATTGATTGAAAGAATGAATGGATAGGGACAGCTAGGTGGTGCAGTGGATAGAGCACCAGCCCTGGAGTCAGGAGTACCTGAGTTCAAATCCGGCCTCAGATACTTAATAATTACCTAGCTGTGTGGCCTTGGGCAAGCCACTTAACCCCATTTGCCTTACAAAAACCTAAAAAAAAAAGAATGAATGGAATGTTAAAGGAAAAATTGAAAAAGGTAATAATGCTTATAGCAAATGGAAAAATAATTTATTTGAGGCTCTTCAAGAGTTAAACAGGTCACTGGGGAAAGGAATTCCTTTGTCCAGAATGATGATCCCAAATCTGCAAATCTGAGTACATTACTGCTACTCAGACCATAAAATGGTGGGTTTTAGAACCCCATGCTCAGATGCCCTATCTGAACCACCAGATCAGCAAGCTATGATTTACATACATTAGAGAATCTGTGGATCAACCTCCAACATATCAATATTTGTAACACTGGATTAGGAATAAAGATTCCCCTTGGTTAGTATGGACACATTCTGCCTCACTCCAGCTTAGCAGCCTGGGGAATATATATATTGAGACATATAATTGACTGACTATGTTGAGTGAAATTAAAATGATTCTATAGATTTTGGGCTTTGAACCCTATCATACAACCGAGGGGAAACGATTTGCCCAACTAATCATTATTCCCTGTCTCAATTAAGAGTGGGTCAAAGCAGATAAACCAAAATCCTCTAGTACCAGAGGAGGAGGATTTAGTTCTACTAATATGAAAATGGAATCTAAAGTGTGGGTTAAACTTATGGCCACCAAAATTGTGGCTAAGGGAAAAAAAATCACAGCATTGGTTTATTATACAGGAGATGATGATTTGTATGTTATCCCACTAACTTACATCTTTTTACATGAATAAAGTGGTTTGGGGGGATATGAATGGTGATAATAATGATTCAAACATGGACTCCAGGTAGTCAATTAACAGAGAAAAGTTAGATCTATCTATCCCAGAAGAGTTCACCTAGACCACAGACACAAGACAACTGTATCTGGCCTGTAAATATGTTATGTCTAATACTGAATATCACCTTCCCTGTAGGAGTACAATATTGTACCCAGCAGCCATAATCTGACATGGAGTATTGGAGCAGAGCAGCTAGTAACTATGAGAAATTTTCTCTGGGGAGCCCGGCCAAATCTTACCCTTTTTGTACAAATCAATGCTAATATCACCTGTGGTTTGTACAACTACTCTAGTGGAACCAATTTCATGTTGATTTGTGCCAAAGATATTCTGTCCATTTTTTTGCACCAATGGTATAGTAATAACAAATAGGACATGGGTGGGGGGGAATACTTTAGAATTATGCCACTACTGAGCTCAACCAGTACAGTTACCTATTGTGAGAATACCTGAGTTGTGTTAATGTGACCCAAAATTATCAGAATATATTACATTATACAACATTAGTTTTCTACTTCTTAAGCAATGTAACACCCACTGAAGGAAAAGAGCTTTTATATGACACTCTTCTTGATGGAGAAGGAATTATTTTGGGTATAGTTAACTGAGTAGATCTTGAGACCTTGGGTAGCAGACTGCACAGTGCTTACAAAGATTTTGCTCAGGGCTTGACTATAAATGCTCAAAGGCTACCTATGACAATCCTACCTCACCAATGAATCTTAGACTACCAAAAGCAATTCTTTAAATTGCTTAATGTTTCAACCTTGGCCAGCTTATATATTAATACTGACATATCCACACTGTTTAATTGGACCCAATTTTCATTGTGGAATATCTATAGCCTTGTACAAAAGGAAAACCTGAAAAGAATATGGTCACGGGGAAGTGTGCAGTTGTGGCAAACTACCTTCTCAGCATACATACTAAAGGATCATTGAATCTCAGTACATGCAGAAAACCTCATATGTACTGGGAATTAATGTACTGGCATGTTATTCATTATAAAGTAAAATCTGATAAGTAATGTGTCATTTCCCATATTATACTATTTGTTTTGTATTCTTATTTTGCTCTGCCCCATGTTATAGGACAATAGATAAGTTAGTAATTTTACTCATGTTCTAGTTGATTGCAAGACTTGTAACAATGGACTTGCATGCAGAATAGCTACAAGGCAGTTGGAGCCCTGCTTATTGAACCATTCCTCTAATCTGTGTGACTTAACTTTGCATCCTATACCTAAATTTTTCTGTTATATGAAGTATCAGTTCAGCATATTTATATAGTATCAAGTAATCAAACTGATCTGAAATCTGTGAGGCAAGTGGCTCCTTTTTTCTAGTTGTTTTGAGTATTGTGAGTTTTTTTACACTGGCATGGTAATGATTTTTACTTTTTCCCTGACATTTGTAGATGTTAGTTTAACCTGGGTACCCAAGCTTCTACTTCTATCTAATATGTATCTGTCTTTGAAAACCTTAATTACTATTCTTAAATCATATGATAAGATATGGCAACTATTAAAAAATAACCAGAGAGCTCTCAATAACCATCAAATACAAACAAACATAGCTCACTTAGTGACATCTGAAACTAATCATCATTGGTATGATTTCCTATTTAGATCTTCTGCTCAAAATTATTTTTCAGTATTAGCTAATCCTATGCTAATCTTTGCTATTATTTTAATTCTGTTATGTGTATGTAACTGATAAATGTTTTGCAAAATGATAAAGATATATAAATGAATTTACCCCTAAAGTGTTCACAGCCTATATACTAGGAACATGTCAGATCTTAAGGCCAAATGATTAATCAGTGAAGATCTTCCATATCCCTAGTGTAACATGAACAAAAATAGAAAAACAAGTCAGGGGCATGGTGACACTCATATGTATAATTGGGAACCTAGCCAGTCCCAATAAGGAGAGGAACATTTACTTGGAACTTGGCAGGTAAATGTACCCCCTTCCCCAATTATCTGGAGAAGAAACATCCTCCTGAAACTTGGCCAATTTCAGGATGGATCTTCTGAGTTAAGAGTCATGTAGATACTTGGCACCATGCCTTCTTTGTTTAGAATCTTATAATTACACAAGCCTTGCTCAGACTCCCCCATGGAGATGATGCTCTGCATAGGACCCTTCTCATTCAGACTATGGAAGGGGTTGTTGAAAACAAGTTTCCCCTGCCTGAGGTTCTTTCTTGAGTTAGTGCTTCCCAGATCCTGCTTGCTTGGTTTTCTGATTGGTAACTTGATTTATTATCCTTGATAAAACTTGTATCTCTTTTGATTACCTTTGATAATGTTTCCTATCTCTTTCATTATTTTAGTTGCACATGTTATACTTATAATACTATTATGAATCATTTGTTGTTGTTGTTGCAAGTGCCCTTTAACTCTACCTTTGTAATAGTAAGAATAATAATAATAAATCACTTCTTGCTTTTCATCTTTTGGAGTGTTTCTTACTGTAGTGTGAATTACAACTAAAACCATTCACTAAAACACAGTGGCCCACCTCAGTTTGCTCCATCTTCACTTCATCCAGCCACCAAAGTGATTTTTCCTAAAATGCAGGTCCAATCATATCATATCCCCAGCTCAGGAAATTCTAGGGTTTTCTATTGCCTCCAGGAAAAAAATATAAAATTTTCTTTTTTTTGAAATTAATTCGGGGGTGGCTAGGTGGCGCAGTGGATAGAGCACTGGCCTTGGAGTCAGGAGTACCTGAGTTCAAATCCAGCCTCGGACACTTAATAATTACCTAGCTGTGTGGCCTTGGGCAAGCCACTTAACCCCATTTGCCTTGAAAAATCCTAAAAAATAAAAAAAAATTAATTTGACATAATATATGCCCTGTTCCCCACTTCTTCCACCTTTCCAGTCTTCACATCTTACTCCCTGATATGTACTCTTCAAGTGACACTGGCCTACCAGCAGTTCCATGAACAAAACACTCCATCTGTCAGCTTTAGGTTTTCCCTCTGGTTGTCCTCTCTGCCTGGAATGCTCTCCCTCTACTGACCTCTCTGATTTCCTTTAAATTCCAACTAAAATTTCACTTTCTTGGGAAGCCTTCTCCAACTATCTTAGTTCCAGTGACCTTATCTGTAAATTATTTTCTATGTATCCTGTTCATTTTGTTTTGTATATTTTTACATGTTGTCTCCCTCATTGGATTCTAAGTTTCAAGAGGAAAAAAACTGTCTCATGT
This sequence comes from Macrotis lagotis, assembly GCF_037893015.1. Lineage (NCBI taxonomy): Eukaryota > Metazoa > Chordata > Mammalia > Peramelemorphia > Peramelidae > Macrotis > Macrotis lagotis. Next base: position 216,481,007 of record NC_133664.1, on the reverse strand, counting down.
CTTTTTCTATTGCCAGCCCTTTGGACTGACAATAGCAGGCATTTAATGTTTTTTGATTGAGAAAGAAGAGAAATTAGAGGAAAGGTAGCTTAAATCCTAAGTTAATAATAAGTTCATATATTAGTCCTAAGAAACATATTCTAAGGATATACAAAAATATTTTATAGAACATTTTTTTGTGGTGGCAAAGAACTGGAAAATGAGAGGGTGACTAGTAATTAAGGAATGATTGAACACGTTAGGATATATAGATATGGAAAAATATTCCTGCCACTGGTTCTTTCTTCCAATGATGAACTGATGCAAAGTGTTGCCAGATTCAATGCTTAAATGAAACTCTTAAGTATAATGTGCTGAGTTCTTCAAGGACATCAAAAGTGATTCATATCAGTTTTCTGCAAACTTTCAGAGTTCTATGACCTGAGGACTGATCGTTGCCTTCTCAGTATGAGGTTTGCCCTTCTGTCAATTTTCTTAATGCTTCTTTGTCCACCATAGCTTATCCTCCTAAGACAGAGCAGATGAAGAAGAGAGACTATGAGGAAGTGCAAGATGGTAGCATTAGGGAACAGTCAACCCTGATTGTGCTATTTGTCATGGGAATCATCACTGAGAAATATAACCCCACTATTGAGAATGTTTTTCCTCAAAGAGATCAAACTAAACCTTCTCCCTCTATCCAGAAATCCTGGATTACCACAAGAACCAAGCAGCTCGCTTCCATGAGAAATTTCTATATAAAAAAATGACCAAATTATATACAATTTAATTAATTTGATTAATCAACAATTTTTCCACGATTCCATATGAGATTGTCAGAGTCAAAAGACATGAAAAAGTTCCACGCGTCCTAGTGGAGAATCAAGTGAATCTAGTGTCATAAAGGCAGAGTTTTTTGGCTCAGGATTAGGAATGCCCATTCATGGAAGTTTCAGCAAAAAGTAAAACAACGATGGATACACTGTTTGCAGAAATTGCCAGGCAATTGAATTATGCATTCCTGTCTAAGAAGCAAGATCAATTTTGCAAAATTTACACTTCATTGAAAAAGCTAATCTCATTCACAAAGCAAAGAAAACTCAAAGAAAATTTACACAGATACTGCTTTGGACAAATGAATAGAGTGGGTTGAAGAATAGAAACTTGGTAAACTTATCCTGATAATAAGGGTGCTATATACCAAATAAAGTTCATAAAATCCATCACCTTCAAGACTAAAGACCTTAAAATGGAATGTTTAGCTCTTTTACTATAAGGTAAAATAAATTCTTCATTAATGAGTCCTTTTGTAGCTTTCTAAGGCCTTAATGGCTAATATGCAAGGGTTGATTTTAATATTTTAACTGATTTCTTTAATCATTTTCTGAACTTGTATTTATTACATAAACACAGTACTATTTTTTCAATGCCTTTTAAAAAGCTTTAATGAGAAATAAATTGAGATACAAGTATTTTATTCTGTTTATTACATCTCTACAATGCTTCAATCTATTTCTGAAAATATGTGTCTCCTGGAATGGTTAATTGATATTTTCAGACTTCATGGTTCACATGTGACAGTATTATAAGAAAATAAAGATCATATCTTACACAGGCATGCAATAAGCCTTTTCTCATCCAGTACATCTTGTGATAGAGTATGGTAATTAATGTTATTTGAAATTGACAATTATATTTAGCTGAAGGGGTTTCATGATTTTTAAAATGTCATTTGCAACACTGAGTTGAAGCTTAGCATTTTATCTTCTAAGAAGTTCCAAATTTAAATATAACCTACTTTTAAAAATATCTTTAAAAAAGAATATTGTATTCTAGGTATATTAATTTTGTTTTCCTGCATCTCAGCTTTGCCTAGCAGATTAGTAATTTATATCTAGCCACTTTCTGCACAAGTAAATTGAATATAAATCAAAAAAAGCTGATATCACTTCTACCTGAATGATGTCTAAAGCAGCATTACAATTGCCTTATTTTAGTGATCTGAATTTTATGTGTTCCCTGAATAGCCATACCCTTCTATTTAACCACCTCATGAATACATTTCGTCTGAATATTTGAACATTTTAATAGTAACACAAGAATTAAAACCGAAAAAAATTATAAAGAATATGCAATCCTGCCCATCAATTGGGGAATGACTGAATTAAGTTGTGGTATAAGAATGTAATGAAATTCTACTGTTCTCTAAAAAATCTTGACCAAGATTTCAGAAAAATCTACAGACTTAGATAAACTGATTGAGTGAAGTAAACAGAACCAAGAGCACAATGTACACAATAACAAGTAACATTGTGTGATGATATTCTTAGTTCTTCTCAACAACCCAGTGATAAAAGACAATTCCAAAACACTTGTGATAGAAAATGCCATCCCTGTCCAGAGAAAGAACAATGGAGTCTGAAAGCAGATCAAAATGTACAATCTTCACTTTTCTAAATTAGTTTTTGTTTTTTTCTTTCTCATGGCTTTTCCCTTTTATTCTGATTCTTCTCTTACAACATGACTAATATGGAAATATGTTTGACAGGACTGTAGCCTATTATCAGATTTGCAGTCTTGGGGAGGGTCAAGGGAAGAGAGTAAGGGAGAAAATTTAGTACTCAAAATCTTACAAAAATAATTGAAAACTATCTTTCCATTTAATTGGAAAAAATATTTTATTAACTAATTGGAAAATATATTATTAACTAAAGAAGAAAAGAAGGAAACCTGAGCCAGAAATACTAATGCAACTTCCTCAAAACTGACCAAGTCTTCAATTTTACTATGGTCAAAAGTTTTATGTTTTGACAGTAACAGTGTTAGTAAAGTTTTTCTTTCTAAGCTGCATATATATATATATATATATATATATATATATATATATATATATGCTTTTTGCTCCTTTAAAAAAAAAGGAAAAAATATGTCAATTTTCACCATTATTCAATATAAATAAAGTGCTAGAATGTTAGCTATAGCAATGACAAGAATAATAAATTGAAGAAATAAGCATAGACAAAGAGGAGGGAAAAATATCATTTTGCAGATGATATGATGGTTTAACTAGAGAACTCTAAGGAATCAACTAAAAAGTTAATTATAATAATTAGCAAAGTTGCAGGATATAAAATAAGTTCATATAAATTCTCAGGATTTTGTACATTACAAAAAAAAATCCAGTAAGAATAAACCAGAAAAAATTATATTTAAAATAACTGACACAATATACACACAAACCCAATTACAAAATATTCTTTACACAAATAAATGCATATCTAAATAACTGAAGAAATATCAATTGATCATGGTTAGGATGAATCAATAAAATAAAAATGGCAATACAATGTAAATAATTTAATTTTTTCAGTGCCATATCAAACTACCAAAAGATTATTTTGAAGAATTAGAAAAAAATAGCAAAATTCATGTAGAAATACAAAAGATCAAAACTATCCAGGGAATTCATGGGGAAAAAGTGGGAAGAAAGTTGACTTAAGAAGATTTCAAACTACTCTAAAACAATATTAGGTATATAAAATATATGGAAGCAAATGAACTCAGCAGCCCAATATAAGATAAACTAAAAAACTCCAGCTATTCAGGCAGGAACTCACTACTTGACAAAAACTTCTGGGAAATTGGAAAAATGGTTTGACAGGCACTAGGCATAGACCCACATCTCACACTGGATATGAAGACAAGGTTAAAAAGGGTATGTGGGGGGCGGCTAGGTAGCGCAGTGGATAAAGCACCGGCCCTGGAGTCAAGAGTACCTGGGTTCAAATCTGGTCTCAGACACTTAATAATTACCTAGCTGTGTGGCCTTGGGCAAGCCACTTAACCCTGTTTGCCTTGCAAAAACCTAAAAAACAAAAAAAAATTAAAAAAGGGTATGTGACTTAGATATGAAGGGTTATTATAAACAAATTTGAGAAGAAATGTCAAATTTATAATGAGATGAAGATTTCATCACCAAATAATGAGGATTAAATCAATGATAAAAATCAATAATTTTTATTGTATAAGATTAAAAAGGTTTTGCACAAATAAAAACTAATCCAGCTAGAATTGGAAATAAATCAGGGATGAGTGAAAAAAATATCTGTAGTCTCTCTTTTTTTTGGTTCTTTCTGTCTTTATTCTTATTTTATACAAATAATGTTTTTTATACATTACTAAAATATTCTTGTTTAAGAGTAAACATAATACCACTCCCCAGAAAAATATAGACCCACATGAGCAATAAAGTAAAGGAGAGAGAAAAAAATTTTAATTTAAATTTAAAAACATTAATAATAATAATAATAATAATAGTAGGTGTGACCAGGTGGCACAGTGGATGGAGAACGAGCCCTGGAGCCAGGAGCACCTGAGCACAAATCTGGGCTCAAACACCCAACAATCACCCAGCTGTGCAGCCCCAGGCAAGCCACATAGCCCCATTTACCCTACAACCCCCCCAAAAAAAAATAAGAAGAAAAATTGTGCTTCAGTCTGTGTTCCAACACCTCCAACTCGGTAACAGGGAGATCACATTCTTTATGTTAAGTCCATCACAAAAGTTACTTCCATATTTTTTCACTGTTGCCATTGCTGCTCGCAACTGTTTCCATTCATACTTCTCCACTACCATATAATACTATATTTTCTCTCTTCTTTCATTCTGTCTCGCTGTAGGGTAGCTGAGTGGTACCAGCAGACAGATCCCTGGCCCTGGGGCCAAGAGACCCCAAGTCCAAATACCACCCCTTAGGCCCAGCATCCACCCAGCCCTATGGTCCCAGACAGGCCATCCAATCCCATCCCCTTGCAAGAAGTAAAAAAGAAAATGTGTTATATCTGACCACTCTCCCTCCATGGTCCATCCTCTCCTTCGTCACTTACATAACCCCCGTTCCTCCTGTCCCCCTTCTTTCCTTCTTACTTCAGATGTCTATAACCCATTGAGTATATACATGCTGTTTCCTCTCCTAGCCACCTCTGTTAAGAGCGAAGATTCCCTCATTCCTCCTTGCCTTCCACCCTTCCATATCATTGAAATAGCTCATTGTAATAAAAAAAATCTTATTATATGAAATGTCTTAGCCTATTCCACCTCTCCTTTTTCTTTCTCCCATTACATTTCCCTTTTAGCTATTGAGTCCATTTTTACACTACATTATATCTTCAAATTCAGCTTTCTCCTGTGCTTCATCAATAAAAGCTCCTTCTACCTGCTCTATTAAATGAGAAGGTTCATTTGAGTATTATCAATATCATTCTTCTATGCAGGAATACATGTAGTTCATCTTCATTAAGTCCCTCATATTTTCCCCTTCTCCTCCACTCTATGCTTCACCTGAGTCCTGTATTTGAAGATCAAACCTTCTGTTCAGCTCTGGCCATTCCAACAGGAACATTTGAAATTCCCCTGGTTCATTGAAAGTCCATCTTTTTTCCCTGGAAGAGGACTTCAGTTTTGCTGGGAAGTTGATTCTTGGTTGCATTCTGGACTCTTTTGCCTTCCAGAACATTATATTCCAAGCCCTATTAGCTTCTAATGTAGTTGCTGCTAAGTCCTGTGTGATCCTGACTACAGCTCCACAATATTTGAATTGTGTCCTTCTGGCTGCTTGTAATATTTTCTCTTTGACCTGGGATTTCTGGAACTTGGCTGCAATATTTCTGGGGGCTGGTTCTTTTGGATCTCTTTCTTGGGGAGATCAGTGGATTCTCCCAATTTCTATTTTGCCCTCTGCTTCTAGGATATCAGGGCAATTTTCCTGTAGGAGTTCTTTGAAAATGAGGTCAAGGTTCTTTTCCTTATCATGATTTTCAGGCATCCCAATAATTTTTAAATTATCTTTCCTGAATCTGTTTTCCATATCAGTTGTTTTTACAATGAGATGTTTCACATTTTCTTCTAATTTTTCATTCTTTTGGTTTTGAAGTATTGTGTCCTGATTTCCACAGAGGGATCTAGTGAGACAATTCTCCAGCCCAAGGCAACCAGGAAAATAGTGGAAAGGCTCTGCTCGATGGGGTTGGAGGCGTGACCCACCAGAGTGAAGGAACTTCAGCCTCCCTCAGTTCCATTCTATATCTGAAGGATTTGTTTTCCTCAGAGAGCTTTCTTATCTCTTTTTCCATCTGCCCAATTCTGGCTTTGAAAGCATTCTTCTCCTCAACAATTTTTTTATCCATTTGACCTATGCTGGTTTTTAACATGTTATTTTCTTCAGCATTTTTTTGGATCTCCTTGACTAAGATGCTGATTTCATATTCATGATTTTCCTGCATATCTCTCATTTCTTTTCCCAATTTTTCTTCTAGCTCCCTCACTTGATCTTCCAAGTCTTTTTTGAGCTCTGTCATAACCTGAGCCCGATTTCTGTTTTTCTTGGAGTCTTTAGATGCAAGAGCTTGCACTTCCTCATCTTCAGATTGAGTATTTTGATCATTCTTAGGATCATAGGCAAAGTATTTCTTAATGGTGTTCCTCTTTTTTCTCTGCTTACTCATTTCTCCAGCCTGTGCCTAGTTTTTGAGCTTTTGAGTATTATTGGGACACCCCCCACAAGGATCTCCATGTGTGAGGCTCTGTCTTCCCTCCTGGTCTGTGAATGACCATAAGTGCTCCCCTCTGCCACAGGGCTGAGGTGGGGTTGGGGGGCTGCTGTTCTATGGGGGGCCTAGACTGTGATCTGGATCTGAATGTGGTCAGCACCCCAGAGTCCTGTTCCAGGGACAGAGGACAGAGCTTGACAGTCTCTCTCTACTCTCCTCCCTACGCTCAGCACTCACACCCTGGGGGCTCCTGCTTCCAGTTCCTGGATCTGGGCTGCTATGGGCATGCTGCTTATTGAGTGCCCTGAGGGCTGGGCTTCACATGCCCACTCTGGTAGAGGTCCCCCACTGATCCCCCAAATTGTGCCTGGTGCTCTCTGAGTGTAGGTCAGGAAACTTCCCCCACTGCCATGAGTCATGGTTCCCAACGCCCCATGGCTGCCTCGAAGAGGCTGAAGTTCCTTCCCTCTGGTGGACTACCCCTCCAACCCCATGGAACAGAACCTTTCCAATCTTTTCCAGGTTACCTTGGGTTAGAGAACTGCCTCACTGGATCCCTCTGTGGATTCTATCTCTCAAAATTTTAGTTAGAGTCTTCAGTTTATACATTTTGAGAGAGAGCACCTAAGAGGCGATCCTTTCCTGTCACCATCTTGGCTCCGCCCCTGTAGATTTCTCTTAAAGTTTTCATTTTGTAGGTAGAGAATAGAATTAAATTTATCAGAACAAAAGCAATTTCTAAAATTTAAAAAAGGCCAAAAGATTCAAATAAGTGGTTTTTAAAGGAAGAAATTCATAGACATATTTCATAAAATAAAATGTTCTGGGGGTGGGGGGGGTGGAGCCAAGATGGTGACAAGAAGGGATAGAGTCTTAGGCTCTCTCTGATAAAACTTGAAACTAAGGACTCTAACTAAATTTGCGAGAGACAGAACCCACAGAGGGACCCAGGGAGGCAGTTCTCCTACTCAAGGTAACTTGGAAAAGAGCAGAAAGGCTCTGCTCCCCATGGTCGGAGGGGTGGCCCTCCAGAGCGAAAAAACTTCAGCCTCCCAGAGACAGCCCCAGGGCACTGGGAGTCCCGGCTCACAGCAGCTGGGGAGTCTCCTGAGCTGCACCCTGAGGAGCACCGGGCACAAAGTGGAGGAACAGCGGGGGGACCTCTGCCAGAGAGAGCACATGGAGCCCAGACCTCAGGGCACACAGGGAGCAGTTTGGTCTTTCTGGGGCCCAGAGCTGGCAACAGAAGCAGGCAGAGCCAGTAAGCAGGAGCCCCCAGGGCATGAGCCCATTGAGCTGAGGGAGGGGAGTGAAGAGAGACTGCAGAGCTCTGTCCTCTGCCCCTGGAACAGGATTCTGGGGCTCTGACCACATTCAGATCCTGATCGCAGTCTAGGCCCCCCCCATAGAACAGCAGGCCTCCCCCACCTCAGCCCCGTGACAGAGGGGGGCGCTTATGGTCATTCACCAGGAGGAAGGACAGAGCCTCACACACTGAGACCCTTGTGGGAGTGTCCCAAAAGCTCAGGAAGCACCCCAAAACCAGGCCCAGGCTGGGAAAATGAGCAAGCAGAGAAACAAAAGGAAGATCATTGAGAAATATTTTGCATATGTGCCCAAGAAGGATCAAAATACTCAGTCTGAAGATGAGGAAACACAAGCTCCTGCATCTAAAGACTCCAAGACAAACAGAAATTGGGCGCAGGCTATGACAGAGCTCAAAAAAGACTTTGAAAATCAAATGAGGGAGTTGGAAGAAAAACTAGGAAAAGAAAGGAGAGAGATGCAGGAAAAAACATGAAAATGAAGTCAGCAGCCTAGTCAAGGAAATCCAAAAAAATGCTGAAGAAAATAGCATGCTAAAAATCAGCTTAGGTCAAATGGATAAAACAGTTCAAAAAGTTATTGAGGAGAAGAATGCCTTAAAAAGCAAAATTGGCCAAGATGGAAAAAGAGATAAGAAAATTTTCTGAGGAGAACAAATCCTTCAGACAAAGAATAGAATTCAAGGAGATTGATGAATTTACCAGAAATCAGGAATCAATACTTCAAAACCAAAAAAATGAAAAATTAGAAGAAAATGTGAAATATCTCATTGAAAAAACAACTGATATAGAAAACAGACTTAGGAAAGATAATTTAAAAATTATTGGAATACCTGAAAGTCATGATCAGGAAAAGATCCTTGACATCATTTTCAAAGAATTACTACAGGAAAATTGCCCTCATATTCTAGAAGCAGAGGGCAAAATAGAAATGGAGAGAATCCACTGATCCCCCTGAGAAAGAGATCCCAAAAAACCAACCCCTAGGAATATTATAGCCAAGTTCCAGAAATCCCAAGTCGAGGAGAAAATATTACAAGCAGCCAGAAGGACACAGTTCAAATATCATGGAGCTGTAGTCAGGATCACACAGGACTTAGCAGCAGCTACATTGGAAGCTCGTAGGGCTTGGAATACAATATACCGGAAGGCAAGAGAGCTTCTAATGCAGCCAAGAATGAACTACCCAGCAAGGCTGAATGTCCTCTTCCAGGGAAAAAGATGGACTTTCAATGAAACAGGGGAATTTTAAATGTTCCTTTTGGAATGGCCAGAGCTGAACAGCAGGTTTGATCTTCAGATACAGGACTCGGGTGAAGCATGGTGATTGGAGGAGAGGGGGAAAATATGAGGGACTTAATGATGATGAACTGCATGTATTCCTGCATAGAAAAATGACACTGATAATACTCATATGAACCTTCTCAGTTAATAGAGCAGGTAGAGGGAGCTTTTATAGTTGAAGCACAGGAGAAAGCTGAATTCGAAGATAAAATATGGTGTAAAAATGGAGTCGATAGAAAAAAAGGGAAATGTAATGGGAGAAAGAAAAAGGAGAGGGGGAATAGGCCAAGATATTTCATATAATAAGATTTTTTTTATTACAAGCTATTGCAATGATATGGAAGCGGGGAGGCAAGGGGGAATGAGGGAACCTTTGCTCTGATCAGAGGTGATTAGGAGAGGAAACAGCATATATACCCAATGGGGTATAGGCATTTGGAGTAAGAAAGGGGGGGGCAGGGGGGAAGGGGTGGGGATGTGAATAAAGGAGGAGAGGATGGGCCATGGGGGGAGAGTGGTCAGATATGACACATTTTCTTTTTTACTTCTTGCAAGGGGCTGGGATTGGAAGGCCTGTCCGGGACCATAGGGCCAGGTGGATTCTGGGCCTAAGGGGTGGTATGGGGGATCAGGGCTTCTTGGTCCCAGGACCAGGGATCTGTCTGCTGTACCACTCAGCAACCCTGCAGCAGAGTCAGAGTGAAAGGAGAGAGAAAATATAGCTCATGGTAGTGGAAAAATAAGAAAGGAGGGAGTTACAATCAGCAATGGCAACGTTGGAAAAATATGGAAGCAACTTTTGCGATGGACTTACCATAAAGAATGCGATCCACCCATGACAGAGTTGTTGGTGTTGGAGCAAAGACTGAAGCACATTTTTTATTGTTATTGTTTGGGGGAAGGTGCAGGGCAAGTGGGGCTGGGTGGCCTGCCTGGGGCCACATAGCAGGGTGATCTTTGGGTGTCTGGGGCTAGATTTGGACCCGGGTCCTCCTGGCTCAAGGGCCAATGCTCTGTCTGCCACCCAGCCACCCCTACTATGATTACTATTTTATTTTATTTTATTTTAGGTCTTTTTTGTCCTTCTTTTTGGTTTTTGCAGGGCAGTGGGGACTGGGTGGCTTGCATGTCACACGGCTGGGTGATTGTTGGGTCTACGGGGCTGGATGTGGGCTCAGGTGCTCCTGACTCCAGGGCTGGTGCTTCGTCCATTGCACCACCTGGCCATACCTACAATTATTACTATTATTTTTTTAATTTTAATTTTTTCTCTCCCCTTTACTTTATTGCCCAAGCGAGTCTGTGTTCATGGGGGGGGGGTATTTTGTTTACTCTTAAACAAGAATATTTTATTAATGTAAAAAAAATTGTAAAAAATGAGAATTAAAAAATACAATAAAAAATAAAATAAAATAAATAAAAATAAAATGTTCTAAATCACTAATAAATGGAAATTAAAACAAGTCTGAAGGACCACCTCACCAACAGACTGTCAAAGTTGACCAAAAAAAGAGGAAAATGATAAATGCTTAAGGTGCAGATGGAGGGAAAATAGGTTAATTAATACACTGTTAGTAAAGATGTGAATTGGTTCAACCATTTTGGAAAGCAATTTAGAACTATACCCCAAAACTGTGCAGAACTTTTCACCTAGTGATAGATATTATATTGATACCTCAAAGAAATAAAAATAAAAGAGAAATTATTTTGTATAAATATATTTGCAACAACTCTTCTTTCAGTGGCAAAAAAATTGGAAACTAAGAAAGGGTACATAAATTGAGGAAATACTGAACAATTTATGGCAAATGTATTAGATGAATTAATATTGTGCCATAGGAAATGAAGAAGGGAGTGATTTCAGAGACTCATGGGAGACTTTTTTGAATTGCTACAAAGTGAAACAGGAAGAACCAGGAGAATAGTTTATACAATAACAGTCTTGTTATAAATACAAACAACTTTAAAAGACAGAAACTCTCATTAAAACAAGACTATACTCAGAAGAAGCAAGATAATATCTGTTACACACTTGTCTAAAAGATAGGTGCTAGACTCAGATTATTGAGTGAACTTTATTGAGAGGAGGAAAAAGAGAAGGGAAACATAATTAGTACAGGTATTTGTTTTTCTTGCCTATACATCTTTATAATAGAAATTTTGCTTTTCTTGCTTTTTAAATAAAGAGTGAAGACAAGGGAAAGAGAGAAGATGGACTTCAAAATAAAATTTAATTTTAAAAATGAATTGGCAGATACTCAGGAAGGAAGGAGAAAGTAATTACCCTTCATCATCAGAAGGCCTCAAATCATCAGTTAGTGAAATTTGAGTGAGAGACTGGGAGAGACACAGTGGCAAATACAGGCAGATACAGTTCTCCACAATAATTGGCACTCTGTACAAGGTAGTGGTGGATGAAAAGAGGTACTGAGTTGTGGGTAGAAAAGAAACTTTTGGTTTGACATTTGAAACGTGGAATTGGTAGAAACAATTAAATGAATAAAAAATAAAAATAAAAACAACTCTATTATAAGCCTGGGAGAAAGAGTACAACTATATCACAACATCCAAAATCATGTCAAGAAGGAACCTTTAGTCCCATTCCAACTCAAGATATTCCCTCAAGTCCCTACTTCACACACACACACATACACACACACACACACACACACACACACACACACACATCAAAATCTAAGTCAAATTATTATTATATAGGGTGATCTCAATAGATCAATGGGGCACACCAGTTTTTACAATAAATTATAGAAGAAGGTCACTAAGCGAAGGAATATAAGGAACTCTAGGGAACTGATTACATGAGTGAGTGATTACAGTAGTCTCTGTAACATTTATGGGTTGTTTTCATTTGCATTTCTCTTTTGATTAGGAATCATGCTATTCACTCATATAGTTTACATTTGATTTGAAAATCAGTTTCAGGCAGGAGCCAAGATGGTGACAGGAGAAGAGCCTCTCTTAGGTACTCTCTCTATAATATTTCAAAACTCATAAAATAAGGACTCTAAATTTTTGAGAGACAGAACCCACAGAGGGATCTAGTGAGACAGTTCTCCAGCCCAAGGTAACCAGGAAAATAGTGGAAAGGTTCTGCTCGATGGGGTTGGAGGGGTGGCCCACCAGAGTGAAGGAACTTCAGCCTCCAGGGGCAGCCCAAGGGCACCTATGAGCCATGATTCACCACAGCAGAGGCAGTTTCCTGACCTACACCCCGGGGAGCACCAGGGGGAGACCTCTGGCAGAGAAAGCATGTGAAGCCCAGCCCTCAAGACACTCAGCAAGCAGCATGGCAGTGGCAGACCAGATCCAGGAACTAGAAGCCGGCAGAGTCCGTAGTAAGCAGGAGCCCTCAGGTAATTGCATCTGGAGTACTCAGCCTACCAAGGGTAGGAGATTGGAGAGAGACTTCCACAATTTGTCCTCTATACCTGGAACAGGACTCTGGGGCTGTGACCACATTCAGATCCTGATCACCAGTCTAGGACCCCTATAGAACAGCAGGGCCTCCCCACCTCAGCCCCATGGCAAAGCGGTATGTTTGTGGTCATTCACAAACCAGGAGGGAAGACAGACCTTCACACACAGAGATCCTTGTGGGGGGGTGTCCCAATAATACTCAAAAGCTCCAGAAGCACCCCAAAACCAGGCACAGGCTGGGGAAATGCATAAACAGAGAAAAAAGAGGAACACCATTGAGAAATACATTGTCTATGATCCCAAGAAGGATCAAAATACTCAGTCTGAAAATGAGGAAGTACAAGCTCCTGCATCTAAAGACTGCAAGGAAAATGGAAATTGGGTTCAGGCTATGACAGAGCTCAAAAAAGATTTTGAAAATCAAGTGAGGGAGCTAGAAGAAAAAATTAGGAAAAGAAATGAGATGCAGGAAAAACATGAAAAAAGAAAGCAGCTTAGTCAAGGAGATCCAAAAAAAAATGCTGAAGGAAATAACATGTTAAAAACCAGCATAGATCAAATGAATAAAACAGTTCAAAAAGTCATTGAGGAGAAGAATGCTTTAAAAAGCAGAATTGACCAGATGGAAAAAGAGATAAGAAAGCTCTCTGAGGAAAACAAATCCAATGGAACAAAAGGAAGCTGATGACTATACAAGAAGTCAAGACACAATACTTCAAAACCAAAAGAATGAAAAAATAGAAGAAAATGTGAAACATCACACTGAAAAAACAACTGATATGGAAAACAGATTCAGGAAACATAATTTAAAAATTATTGGTATACTTGAAAGTCATGATCAGGAAAAGAGCCTTGACCTCATTTTTGAAGAATTCCTACAGCAAAATTGCCTGGATATTCTAGAAGCAGAGAGCAAAATGGAAATTGAGAGAATCTACCAATCTCCCCCAAAGAAAGATCCAAAAAAACTACCACCAGGGAAATTATAGCTAAGTTCCAGAACTCCTAAGTCAAAGAGATAATATTACAAGCAGACAGAAGGACACAATTCAAATATATGATGCTGCAGTCAGGATCACACAGGACTTAGCAGCAACTACATTAAAGGTCCATAGGGCTTGGAATATAATATTCCAGAAGGCCAAAAAAGCTTGGAATGCAACCAAGAATTAGCTACCCAGCAAAACTGAACATCATTTTCCAGGGAAAAAGCTGGACTTTGAAAGAACCAGGGGAATTTCAAATGTTCCTGTTAAAATGGCCAGAGTTGAACAGAAAGTTTGATCTTCAAATACAGGACTCAGGAGAAGCTTAGAGAGTGGAGGAGAAGGGGAAAATATGAAGGACTTAATGATGATGAACTACATGTATTCATGCATAGAAAAATGATACTGATAATACTCATAAGAAACTTCTTATTCAAAAGAACAGGTAGAAGGAGCTTTTATAGATGAAGCATTGGGGAGAGCTGAATTTGAAGATATAATATATTTTAAAAATGGAATCAATGACTAAAAGGGAAACGTAAAAGAAGTAAGAGAAAGGAGAGGTGGAATAGGCTAAAATATTTCATATAATAAGATTTTTTATTACAATGAGCTATTGCAATGATATGGAAGGGGAGAAGGCAAGGGGGAATGAGAGAACCTTCACTCTCATCACAGATGGCTCAGAGAGGAAACAGCATATATACTCAATGGGATATAGACATCTAGAGTAAGAAGGAGAGAATGGGGACATAGGGAAGGGGAGGGATCTAAATAATGGAGGAGAGGGTAGACCATGGAGGAGAATGGTCAGATATAACACATTTTCTTTTTTACTTCTTGCAAGGGGCTGGGATTGGATGGCCTTGCACAGGGCCGAGTGGTTGCTGGGCCTTAGGAGTGGTATATGGGCTCAGGGCCTCTTGGCCCCAGGCCTGGTGATCAGTCTACTGTGCCACTCAGCTATCCTACAACATATTTAAGAAAAGAGACTGAGTGAAAGGAAAGAGAAAATATAGTTTATGGTAGTGCAGAAGTAGGAATGGAAGGAGTTGCAATCAGCAATGGCAACAATGGAAAAAATATGGAAATAGCTTTTGTATTGGACTTATCTTAAAGAATATGATCCACCTGTGACAAAGCTGGTGGTGTTGAAATACAGACTGAAGCACATTTTTATTATTATTAATTATTATTATTATTATTATTATTATTATTATTTGGGGGGGTGGGGCAAATGGGGCTGGGTGGCTTGCACAGGGCCACACAGCTGGGTGATTATTAGGTGTCTGAAGCAGGATTTGAACCTGGGTGCTCCTGACTCCAGGGCCAGTGCTCTGTCCACTGTGCCACCTGCTCACCTCTATTGTTATCATTATCATTATCATTATCATTATTGTTGTTTATTATTATTATTATTGTTGTTGTTGTTATTATTGTTATTATTATTATTATTATTATTATTATTGCATGGCAATGGGATTGGGGTAGCTTGCCTGTTTTCACACACCTGGGTGAGTGTTGGGTGTCTGGAGCCGGATTTGAGCTCGGATTCTCCTGACTCCAGGACCAGTGCTCCATCCACTGTGCCACTTAGCTGCCCCTATTACTATTACGATTATTATTATTATTATTATTATTATTATTATTATTATTTAATTTTAATTTTTTCCTCTTTCCTTTACTTTATTGTTTATGAGGGTCTATTTTTTTGCAGGAGGGGGTATTATGTTTACATTTAAACAAGAATATTTTAGTAATGTATTTAAAAAACATCATTTGTACAAAAATAAAATAAATATAAATTTTAAAAAAAGTTTTTGCCAAAGAGCAACAAAAATGTGCATACCCTTTGATCCAGCAATACTGGGTCTATACCCTGAAGAGATTATGAAAAAGGGTAAAAACATCACTTATACAAAAATATTCATAGCAGCCCTGTTTGTGGTGGCAAAGAATTGGAAATTAAGTAAATATCTTTCAACTGGGGAATGGTGTAACAAACTGTGGTATATGTATGTGATGGAACAGTATTATTCTATTAGAAACCAGGAGGAATGGGAATTTAGGGAAGCCTGGAGGGAACTGCATGAACTGATGCTGAGTGAGATGAGCAGAACAAGAAAAAAACTGTACACCCTTAACAGCAACATGGGGGTGATATTCAACCTTGATGGACTTGCTCATCTCATCAGTGCAACAATCAGGTACAATTTGGGGCTATCTGCAATGGAGAATACCATCTGTATCCAGAGAAAGAATTGTGGACTTTGAACAAAGACCAAAGACTATTACCTTTAATTTTTTTTAAAAAAATCCATTATCTTATTATGTAATTTTGCTATCTCTTATACTTTATTTTTTCCTTAAAGATATTATTTTTTCTCTCTCATCACATTCAACTTAGATCAATGTATACCATGGAAACAATGTTAAAGACTAACAGACTGCCTTCTGTGGGGAGTGGGGGGGGGGGAGGAAGCAAGGTTAGGGGAAAAAATGTAAAACTCAAAATACATAAGCAAATCAAAGTCTCCCAGTGGTAGTCATACTGTCTATTTCTCCTTGTAACTCATAAATTTTTTTGAATATACATTATGCCATTTGGTGACAACATCTTTAATATTTGTTACTTTATTGTCTCTGATAATTTCAGCAAAATATAGTTTCCTTCTTTTAAAATTAAAAAAATAAAATAAAATAAAATTGAAATTACATTGATTTGAAAGTACTTTTTACCACAGAAACACAAGAAAAATAAATAAACACAGCTTCCAAGGAAAGCAAGAGAACAAAATATCACTGGAAATAAATGAAAGAGGGAAAAAAGACACTAATGGGGTTTAGAACACCTATGGTGTTTAAAAAAAAGGAATTGAAACAGAACAATAAGATTTTCTTTCTAAAATAATCAGAAAAGAGGATTAAAATGAAAATATATTCTAAAGAAACAGGCCACATGACAGTAGAGAAATAGGTCTGAAAGACCACAGATAAAAACCTAGTATTCTCCCAACCCCCACAAACTAAATCAATTTTTTTGGTGCAACTATACTTCAGAATATGAATTTTCATAAAATAAAAGGGGAGGTAGAAGATAAGAATAATGGATAATGTATCCTAATTAGGAGCTATAGAAAACTGAATATATTGGCAAAGAGAGAATACGGAACAAGAGAAAACACAAAGGAGAAAATCTCAAGACAATGGTGGAAGTGTGACTCACTTGAGAATTATACAACATGGAGAGAATATTCTACAATGAGTTACAGAAACATTAATCTGGTATAATCTGTGCTCAGTGGGAGTGTTGTGCTTCTATGGAAAACATCTTCCCTCAAGTACAGGAGATTCAGAGTTTGTAGGGGCCGCTGATATTTAGAAGAATGGGAAGGCATGAGCTCAGAGAGGAGATTACATGACATTTTAGAAAGAAAATGACTATGAAGAGGAGAGGGAATTAGATCTCATAACTGGAAACAAAATAAAATTTATACCATATGGCCATGCTTCTATCTGCCAAAGGAATTGACAGGACCATCCTTTGTCTTTCTATTTAACAGAAATTGATACTTCTAAAAGTGAGAGACAACAACAAAAAATTACAAGAAGGCAATCTACAAAGCAATAATGGAGAAACTGTTTAGAAGAAGGAACTCAAAAGGAATATGTTACCAACTTTAATTTCTTAAGAAAGAATAAAAAAGTAATGAATAATTATAAGTACTATAAATCAAAGAATTAAAATTTATGAAGATATAGTGAATGACAAGGGAATCAAGAAGAGAACAAAGTAAAGCAATAAATTTTAGAGAACAGGACAGAAAATAAAAAATACGAAATTAAAGAAGAGGAAAAGGAAAATTTTAATTAACTACTTAAATGGAAAAAAGTAAGGAATAATTCACCAACCAGATGAAAGAAAAAGCATTTTATAAATTAAGTAAAACAAAACTAAGGAATGAAGTGACAAATAGAAGGAAAGTGTTTGGAGATAAGGATAAGAATTCCTGTTGGAATAGGGTTGACAAAGTAGTTTGAACAATAACATTAAAAACCTTTAGAGATTAAGCATTATACTTAAAAAGAGATACAGAAAAATTCTAATTTGTAAAAAATCTATTTTAGAGCTAAAGAGAGAAAAATTTTAATGTTTCTCTTAGATTTGTGCAAATACAACAGAGAGATTTTTAAAAAGAAAAATAGAATTAACAAAGTAATAAAGAAACAAGAGTTAACAGGGAGGATAGGTAAGTCCTGGAGTCAGGAGTACCTGAGTTCAAATCTGGCCTCAGACACTTAATAATTACCTAGCTGTGTGGCCTTGGGCAAGCCACTTAACCCCATTTGCCTTGGGAAAAAAAAAACTAAAATAAAGAAACAAGAGCTAGAAGAACTACGAGGACTGCAAAGAAGATGAGAGAGAGAGAGAGAGAGAGAGAGAGAGAGAGAGAGAGAGAGAGAGAGAAGAGAGAGAGAGAAGGAAGGAAGGAAGGAAGGAAGGAAGGAAGGAAGGAAGGAAGGAAGGAAGGAAGGAAGGAAGGAAGGAAGGAAGGAAGGAAGGAAGGATACAAACTTATATATACATGCATGCATGCATGTATGTATTAATGTGTGTATATATATATATGATTGTATAAAATGCAATATACATAAAACCCAACAAACACAAAGAAAGTGATGTTGAAAATTGGAAAAACGTAGATAACTTGGAGCCCCAAAAGACTTTAGAAATGATGACCAAAAATAAAAGTTGGTTCTGTGGAAAGACTAATAAAATTGAAAATTACTTAGTAAATCTTATTAAAAAGAAAAGAACAGAAAATAGAAGATTTGCAAGGATGAATCATAAGAAAACCAGAAGAAATGTATTTACTAGTGCTAACTATACATACTTATATTCTAATGACTGTAGACACAAACAAAAAAGAGGAATACCTTCAAAAATACAAAATATCCAAAATGAAGACCAAACATAAATCTTAAACCAAATCTCAAAAAAGGAAAGAAAACAAGGTGAAGGAAAAAAAATCTCTTGGTTCTAAAGGATTATATGAGAATTCTATCAAATTTTTAAACAATTAGAACTAATACTGCACAGTATTAGAAAGTACTGTATCATATTAATTTTATTGGACATAATTAGACCTAATACTTAAACCAAGGGAACATAATGGAGAGAGAGAGAGAGAGAGAGAGACAGAGAGAGAGAGAGACAGAGAGACAGAGAGACAGAGAGACAGAGAGAGACAGAGACAGAGACAGAGAATCTAAGAACAAACAATATTGATTCAAAAACTAAAAGTAAAATTCTATAAAACATCAATTCATCCACAACATTTTTCATTAAGACCAAGTTGGATTTGTAACAGGGTAGCAAGGTTGGGTCAACATCCAAAAAATAATCAAAATGATTAATCATATTAACCAAGTCAGGGCAGGAATGAAGGAATAACTCCTTATCAACAAGATATACATAGGTTAAATTCAGGATAACCACCAGAGAAAAGGTATTAAAGGAGATCAGGAAAGGTTTCTCTTTTAGTGGAAGCTAAGAAGGCCAAGTAGCCTTTTTCTGGATCTCCATTCAAGTTGCACTAACTAATCCTCTCTTTCAACCCTCTGTACAAGTCTGTTTAGTGATCTCATCAGTTCCATGGATTTATATTTCATCTGCCATGATTCCAGTCATCCTAGGGGATAGGAAATAAAGGAGTAGAAGAGGAAGATTAAGGATAGGGTTTGAGCACATGGGTTTAGGATCACTGAGATGGATAATATATAGTAGGTTGGGAGTATATTAATTATTAATTATATGAATAAATTCAAATAAATTATCATCATCCCTAGGGAATTCTGTCTTAGAGTTATATCAGACAGTCAAACAGTCAGTAGTGGGGAGCTCAAAAAAAAGGAGGAGACACCATTCCAGGTGAGGTAACTGCTATAGCATTAGAAACCAAAGAATGTAAAAAAGATAATACCAGTTGTCAAGAAGCAGAGCCAAGATGACAGAGTAAAGGCAGGAATTTGCCTGAGATGTATAAAAGTTCCCTAATGATTGCATTAAAATTATTACTCAAAATAAATTTTCAAATGGGGTGGCTAGGTGGCATAATGGATAAAGCACCGGTCTTGGAGTCAGGAGTACCTGGGTTCAAATCTGGTCTCGGACACTTAATAATTATCTAGCTGTGTAGCCTTGGGCAAGCCATTTAACCCCATTTGCCTTGCAAAATAAAAAATAAAAATAAATTCTCAAATGGCAGAACAAACAAAAAATAGTGTGAAATAAAACTAGTTCTAAAAATAGAAACACAAAAAACCTAAATATAGGAACAGTCCTCCTTCACCCCAAGAGAAGAGTCAATTTTTAACATAAGGTTAAAAGTCAAGAATGAGGCTAGAAAAATGAACAAACAAAAAAATAACCCAACTACATAAAGTTATGATGGTGACAGAGAAAATCAATACACAAAACTCAGGAGAAGATGATGATAGCAAAATAGCTACATCCAAAGCCTCAAAGAAAAATTGTGAATTGGTCTCAGATCCAAAAAGAATTCCTTAGAGAACCCAAAAAGGATTTTAAAAATCAAATAAGAGATAGAGGGAAAAGTGGAAAAAGAAATGAGAATGATGTGAGAAAATCATTTAAAATGAGTCTACAAAAGTAAAAAGGAAACCTTAAAAAACAGAACAGACAAAATGGTAAAAAAAAAAAAAAGGCACAAAAATCCATTGATGAAAAGAATTACTTAAAAAGCAGAATTCACCACATAGAAAAAGATGTACAAAAATTTAAAAGAGAATTGGTCAAATGGAAAAGGAGGTATACAAGTGCAAGAAAGAAGAAAATAATTCCTTAAAAATTAGAATATGATAATTGGAAGATAGTGACTCCACAAGACAAAAGAGACAATAAAACAAAATCAAAAGGAAAAGAGGGTGGCTAGGTGGTACAGTGGATAAAGCACCAGCCCTGGAGTCAGGAATACCTGAGATCAAATCTGGCCTCAGACATTTAATAACTACTTAGTTGTGTGGCCTTGAGCAAGCCACTTAACCCCATTGCCTTGAAAAAACCCAAAAGAAAATTTTTTTAAAAAATCAAAAGGATGAAAAAGTAGAAGAAAATATGAAAAATCTTATTGGGAAAAAATAACCTGGAAAACAGATCCAAGAAAGATAATATAAGAATTATTGAACTTCCTTAAAGGTATAATCAGAAAACCAGTTGAGAAATCATGTTTCAGGATTAGCAGTGAAAATTGCCCTGATATCCTAGAAGAAGAGAAGAAGAGGGAAAATAGAAATTGAAAGAATCTACATATCACCTCCTGAAAGATATTCCAAAATGAAAACTCCCAAGAATATTATTCCAAATTCCAGAACTCCCAGGTCAAGGAGAAAATATTACAAGCAGTCAAAATGAAAAATTCAAATATTATGGAGCCATAGTCAGGATTACACAAGATTTAACAACTACCTGGTTAAAGAATTAAAGAGCTTGAAATGTGAATGACATGCTGAGGGCAAAGGAGCTAAGATTACAATCCAAGAATCACCTACCCAGGTAAACTAAGTATAATCCTTAAGGGGAAAAAAATAAATGAAATAGAGAACTTTTAAATATTTCTGATAAAAAGACCAGAGCTGAATAGAAATTTGAACTTGTAAATATGAGACTCAAACAAAATGATAAGGGATTCAATAAGGTCAAATTCTTAACTTTCCCACATGGGATGATAAGAATTTCAACTCCTAAGAACTCTATAATTTTTAAGGCAGTTAAAGTATACATAGAGGGCACATGTATCATGGAATGATATCCAAAAAAATCCCAAAATTGATGAGTAAGAAAAGGAAATGCTAATGAGAGGAGAGAGAAAAGAGAAGTAGAAGGCAGCAAATTATCTTATATAAAAGAGGCACAAAAGAGCTTTTGCACTTTAGGAGTGAGATGGAAGGTAGCACATGAAGTTTACTCTCAACAGAATTGGCTGAAAGAAGGAATAACATACAAACTTAACTGGGCATAAAAATCCATCTTGCTCTATAGGAAAGTAGGAAGGGAGGGGGATAAGAGAAGGGAGGGCAAACTGGGAAGGTGGTGATCAGAAGCAAAACACTTTTGAAAAGAGACAGGATTAAATGAAAGACAGATACAGAGTTGAGGGGAGGGAGGGAGTTTCAAAATTGTCCATTCTGCAAGGGAAAACAAAAACCCACTGAGGCAGAATTCTAAGTCAATCATACTTTATTAAAAGAATTCATGATTCCCTCTGGTGAAGTGGAGCTCAGATCTTCTTCACAATCTGAGATGTCCTTATATTGCCTGATACCCAAACAACAGAGGTGAAGCAGACCAATAAATGACAGAGACAGAGGTAGAGAGAGATAGATATAGAAGTAGACAGACAGAGATGCAGAGAGACTGAAAGACAGAGAGTCAAGGAGGCAGATAAACAGGAAAAAAGCAAGATGGAGGGAAATACACAGTGTGAATGGGAAAGAGATAAGCTTACTCATAAAATAGAAGCAGGTAATAGAGTAGATTTTGTAAAGAGGAATCCTACAATATGTCATTTACAAAAAACACAGTTGAAACAGAAAAATACAAAAAAGAGTTAAAAGAATAAATCAGAATCTAGTGTGCTTCAGGTGAAGTAAAAAAAGGAAAGAAAAAAAGCAGGAGTAGCAATCCTGATCTCAAAAAAACCAAAAGCAAAAATAGCTCTAATAGATCTAAAGTTAAGCAGGGAAACTACATCTTGTTAAAAGGTACCATAGACAATGAAGTAATATTAATACTAAAGAAATATGTATCAAACAGTAAGACATTCAAATTTCTAAAGGAAAAGTTAAATGAGTTACAGGAATAAATAGACAATAAAACTATACTTGTGTAGGACTCCTTTACTCTCAGAACTTGATAAATTTAACAACAAAATAAACAAAAAATAAATTAAGGAGATGAATAGAATTTTCAAAAAGTTACATTTAATAGACCTCTGAAGAGAAGAGAAAACTGAATGGGTATAGAAAGTAATATGCATTATCTCAGGATAGAATTTACATATAAACTAAGCATGTATTAGAGCATAAAAACTTCACAATAAGAAGCAGAGCATTAAAAACATAAAAAACATTCTTTTCAGATCATGATGCAATAAAAAACACATTTAACAAAAGGTCATGAAAAGATAGATTAAAATTATTTGGAAAATAAATAATCTAATCCCAAAGAGTGAATTGGTCAAACAGCAAATCAGAGAAATCATCAATAATTTCATCAAAAAGAATAATAATAATGAAACAACATACCAAAATGCATGTGATTCGGCTAAATGCTTACATCAATAAAACAGAGAAAAAGCATATCAATGAATTGGACATGCTCCTAAGAATGAATTAGAAATCCCTAATTAAACACTAAATTGGAAATCCTGAAAATCAAAGGAGTTAGAAAAGTAAAAGTTAGAAAAGTATTGAACTAATAAATAAAACTGAGAGCTACTTTAAAAAATAGATAAACTTTTGGTTAGTTTGATTAAAAAATAAGAAGGAAGAAAATCAAGTTACAAGTATCAAAAATAAAAAAAGGTGAATTCACCACCAATGAGGAGGAAACTAAAACAATCATTAGGTGTTATTTTGCCCAATGATTTGCTACTAAATCTGATGATCTAAGTGAAATGAATGAACATTAACAAAAAATATAAATTTCACAGATGAAGAGAAAATAGAATAGTTAAAAACAACATTTAGAAAAAGAAATTGGGGGTAGCTAGGTGGCTCAGTGGGGGGCAGCTAG
The DNA here is from genome assembly GCF_037893015.1 of Macrotis lagotis. NCBI lineage: Eukaryota > Metazoa > Chordata > Mammalia > Peramelemorphia > Peramelidae > Macrotis > Macrotis lagotis. The sequence continues at coordinate 216,457,629 of NC_133664.1, read as the reverse complement.
TTGGCCCAGTGGATAGAACACTGGCCCTGGAGTCAGGAGTACCTGAGTTCAAATCTGACCTCAGGCACTTAATAATTACCTAACTGTGTGGCCTTAGGCAAGCCACTTAACCCCACTGCCTTGCAAAAACTAAAAACAAAACAAAACAAAACAAAAAAAAAAAAGAAACTGAATAAGCCATCATTGAGCTCCCAAATTAAAAGTCCCCAAGGCTAGATGTATTTATAAATGAATTCTCCCAAAGAGTTAAAGAACAATTAATTCCAATACTGCATAAACCACTTTAAAAAAAGTAGTGGAAGGAGCTCTATCAAATTCCTTCTATGAAACAAATATATGTGGATACCATATTCTGGTATCATATTCTGAAGGAAAAGCTAAAACAGAGAAAGAAAACTATACATCAAGTTTCCTAATGAATACTGATGCAAAATTTTTAATAACCAGCAAGGAGATTATAGCATTATATCACCAGAATCATACATTATAACCAGGAGAATTTGCACCAGGAATGCAGAGCCAATTCAATATTAGGAAAATTATCAGCATAATTGACTATATCAATAATAAAACTAACAGAAATCATATGATTATCCCAGAAGTTGCAGAAAAAGCTTTTGACAAAATACAGCATCCATTCCTTTTAAAAACACTAAAGACTACAGGAATAATAAATAAACTTTACTTAAAATGATAAATAGTACTTAGCTAAAACAGCAAGCATTTTCTGTAATGGAGATAAACTTCTCAATTAGATCAAGGGTGAAATAAGAATGTTCAATATCAGTACCATTATTAAATATTGTACTAGAAATGTTAGCTTTAGCAATAAAAGAAAAAGAAAATGAAGGAACTAAAATAGACAGCAAGGAAATAAAACTCACTCTTTGAAGATGATATAATGGTATACTTAGAGAATTGTGGAGAATCAACTAAAAAACTTGAAATAATAACTTTAGCAAAGTTGGATGATATAAAATAAAACCACATAATTAATTCATCAACATTTCTAAATATTATCCACAAAGCATGGAATCAAGAGAAATTCCATTTAAAATAATTGTAGGCAATATAAAACACTTGGAAGTCTAACTGCCAAGACAAACCCAGGAACTAAATAAAGTCAGATCTAAACAATTAGAAAAAATATCAACTGCTCATTGGTAGGCTGGGGCAATTTTTTTAAAAATGATAATTCTATCTAAATTATTTATTTATTCAATGTCATATCAATCAAACTACCAAAAAATCATTCTAAAAAAAGGTAGGAAAAATAATAACAAAAATCAATTGGAAGAACAAAGACCAGGAATATCAAGGGAATTAATGAAAAAAACTGCAAAGGAAGATGGTCTAGCAAAAGTAGATCCAAAATTGTATTATAAAGCAGCAGTCATTAAAACCATCTGGCATGAAAAACTGTCTGGCATGGACTAAGAGTGGTGGATCAATGGATTAGATTAGGTACATAAGACACAGTAGTAAATGACCATATAGTAATCTACCGTTTGATAAATCCAAAGATCCCCAGTTTCTGAGCTAAGAACTCACCACTTGAAAAACCTGCTGGGAAAACTGGAAAATGGTATGGTAAAAACTAGGCAAAGACCAATATCTTATACCATATACCAAGACAAGGTCAAAATGGGTACACATGATTTAGCCATACAGGGTTATTACTGCAAGCAAATTAGGAAAGGAAGAGCTATGAAAAGAAGAATTTATGATCAAACAAGATATACAGAGCATTATGAGACATAAAAAGATAAATTTGATTATATTAAATTTTAAAAGTTTTGCACAAATAAAACCAATGGAACCAAGAGTAGAAGGAAATTAGATAAGAAACCATTTTTATAATCTATTGTCTAAAGATCTCATTTCTCAAATATATAGAGAATTGAGTTAAATTTATGAAAATACAAGTCATTCCCCAATTAATAAATGGTCAAAGGATTTGACCAGGCAGTTTTCAGATGAAATCAAAGCTATGTACACTCAAATGGAAAAGAAAAAAGCTCTAGGGGCAGTTGGGTGATGTAGTGGATAGAGCACTGGTCTCGAAGTCAGGAGGACCTGAGTTCAAATGTGACCTCAAACACTAAATAATTATTTAACTTGTGACCTTGGGCATGTCACTTAAACCCAGAGGTCTTGCAAAAAAAAACCCAAAAATGCTATAAATAACTATTTTAGAAATTAAAATAGAACACTTTGATGTACCAGCTCATACCCACATCAAATTGTCTAAACATGACAGAAAAGGAAAATTATAAATGTTGGAGAAATGTAGGAAAATTGGATTAGTACTAACCACTGTTTGTGGAGCTGTGAATTCATCCAACCATTCTGAAAAGCAATTTGGAACTATGTTCAAAGGGCAATATGGGCATATACTTTGATCCAGGCATACCACTACTAGTTCTCTGTCCCAAAGGACACATATGTACATATCAGCATCTCTTTTTGTGGTGGCAAAAGATAGGAAATTGAAAGGATGTCCATCAACAGCGGAATGGTTAAACAAAATGTGGTATACGAATGGTAATGGAATATTATATTGTACTGCAAAAACTGAAGATCAGGAAGATTTCAGAAAAACCAAGAAAGACTTATAGGAACTGATGCAATGTGAAGTATGAAGAAAGACGGGATCATTGTAGATAATACATTGAACAATGATAAACTATGATTTATTTAGCTTTTTTCAGCAATACAATAATCCAGGACAATTTCAAAAGACTCATGATGAAAAATGCTGTCCACATTCAGAGAGAAAACTGATGTTTTCTGAATGCTGATCAAAGCATACTATTTCCACTTCCTTTCCCCCCCCCCCAGTTTTTCCCCTTTTGTTCTGTCTCTTCTTTCATAATATGACTGATATGGAAATATATTTAACATGATTATACAAGTATAACCCATTAAATTGCTTACTGTCTTAAGGAAAAGAGAAGGGAGAGTGGAAAAAAATTTAGAACTCAAAAATCTTATTAAAATTTTTTAAATTGTCTTTATATGTAATTAGAAAAAATAAGCAATAAATTGTCTCAAAGTCACTAAGCATCCTCCCTTCTGTCTCCTTAGAAATATACTTAAGAGTCTTGAATTATATCAAATTATAATCATTTTTTTTACCTTACCCACTTTTCAAATCCCCTCCAAGGGGGCTATAAATACAACCCTCATGAGCCAAAGTATCATCCAAAGCCAAATCATTTCATGAACCATTTGTACCCTTCCCCCCAAGTTTACTTTCTCCTACACTCCCCCTTTAGTTTCCCACTTAGAATACCTAACTCCTTGTTTTGTTTCCTTCTGAAAGATTTTATTTATTTTGAGTTTTACAAATTTACCCCTATTCTTGCTTCCCTCTCCCACCCCCACAGAAGGCAGTCTGCTAGTCTATACATTGTTTCCATGGTATGCATTGATCTTAGTTGAATATGATGAAAGAGAAATCATATCCTTAAGGAAGAAAAATAAAGTATGAGACAGCAAAATTACATAATAATATAGTTTTTTTCCTAAATTGAAGGTAATAGTCTTTGGTCTTTGTACAAACTCTACAATTCTTTCTCTGGATGCTTTCTCTGGATACTGGTATTCTCCATTGCAAAATTGTCCAATTGTTGCACTGATGGAATGAGCAAGTCCATCAAGGATGATGGTCACCCCCATATTGCTGTTATGGTGCACAACATTTTCCTGGTTCCACTCATCCTGCTCAGCACCAGTTCATGCAAATCCCTCCATGCTTCCCTGAATTCCCATCCTTCCTGGTTTCTTTTTTCTTTTTTTTTTTTGTTAAGATGACTTTATTTATACATTACTAAAATATTCTGGTTTAAGAGTAAACATAATCCTCCACAAAAATATAGAACCTCGTGAAAAATAAAGCAGAAGAAAGAGAAAAGAATGTGTTTCAATCTGTGTTCTGATACCATCAGCTCTGTCTCGGGTGGATCACATTCTTTATCATAAGTCCATCGCAGAAGTTACTTCCAAATTTTTCCACAGTTGCTGTTGCTGATCATAATTCCCTCCATCCATTCCTCCCCACTACCATGTATTATATTTTCTCTTTCCTTTCACTCTGTCCCTCTTCTCAAATGTGCTGTAGGGTAGCTGAGTGGCGCAGCAGACAGAGCACCAGCCTTGGGGCCAAGAGACCCCAAGCCTACAATACCACCCCAGAGACCCAGCAACCACCCGGCCCTGTAGTCCCAGACAGGCCACCCAATCCCAGCACCTTGAAAAAAGTAAAAAAAATAAAATTATGTTATTTCTGACTATTCTCTCCTATGATCTACCCTCTCCTCTATCACCCACATTCCCCCTTCCCTGTCCCCCTTCTCTCCTTTTTACTCTAGATGTCTATACGCTATTGAGTGGGTAGGCTGTTTCCTCTCTGAGTAATTTCTGATGAGAGTGAAGGTTCCCTCATTTCCCCTCACCTGCCCCCTTCCATATCAATGCAAAAGCTCATTGCAAAAAAAAAATCTTTTATATCAAATATCTTAGCCTTCCACCTCTCCTTTCTCTTACTCCCTGTACATTTCCTTTTTAGCCATTGACTCCATTTTTACAATATATCTTCAAATTCAGCTCTCCTCTGTTCTTCATCTATAAAAGCTTCTTCTACCTGCTCTATTAAATGAGAAGGTTCACATGAGTATTATTTATTTTCTGTGCAGGAATACATGTAGTTCATCATCATTAAGTTCCTCTCTATGCTTCACCTGAGTCCTGTACTTGAAGGTCAAACTTTCTGTTCAGCTCTGGTCATTTCAACAGGAACATTTGAAATTTCTGTTTCATTGAAAGTCCATCTTTTCCCCTGAAAGATGTTCAGTTTTGCTGGGTAGTTGATTCTCGGTTGCATTACAAACTCTTGTACCTCCCAGAATATTATATTCCAAGCCCTACAAGCTCTTAGTGTAGTTGTTGCTAAGTCCTGTGTGGTCCCAACTTCAGGTCCATGATATTTGAATTGTGTCCTTCTGGCTGCTTATAATATTTAAATAAAGAATGGATTAAGTACAACTCTGATTTAATTATCTTTGAGTTTCTACTCAAAGTGCTCTAAGTACTGGGACCCTCTAAAGTTCTAGCTTAAGAACTTTGCAATTGATTGTAAGGTATGGGAGATGCTGTCTCAGAATTACCCAGAATATGATGTTCTCATCAGAGAAGTGCTAAGCCTTGTGAGCAAAGCAGAATTAAAGTAGGTCAAAGGAAATTGAGAAACTTGAATTTAGCGTTCTGCTTTTTATCAGAGCTTTTTGTCTCAGACATAGTGAATTCATCTTGGTCCTCTTCAATGGAGAGACAAGACCCAATCATATCCATATCCTGTAAATTCAATCTCTTCAATTATATTCAAGCCTTTAAGTATCCTAAGACAAATACAATTCTCAAGTGGCACAAGTATTATATCTTCCTTTATAGGGTTGTGTAATTTGATGGTCTTGACTAACAGTTGGCTTTGGGATTTTTTTGTTTATTCTTTCCCATTTTCAATTATCTTTTTATGGATCTCTTGAGTTGTGTATTGCCAACTGAATTCTCTGTTCAGTTCTAATCTTCATGTCAGGGAATTCTGGATGTGCCCTATTTCCTTGACCATCCATCTTTTCCCCTGACAGCATATGCTGAATTTTTCAGGGTAATAAATTCTTCGTTGTAATCCCAGGTTCTTTGCCATCAGATATATGGTATTCCAGGTCCTCTCTGGTCCTTCAATGTTGAGGCTTATAAGTCCTGAATAAGTCTGATTGTGTTTCCTTTGTATTTAAATTGTTTCCTTCTTGCTGCTTGCAATATTTTCTCCTTTGAGAATTCTGTAATTTGGCTATAATAGCCCTTGGAATTTTTATTCTGGGGTCTCTTTCTGGAGGAGTTCTGTGAATTCTTTCAAAGGTTATACTGTCTTCCTGTTCTAGCACATTTGGACAGTTTTCCCTGATAATTTCCTGCAAGATGTTTTCCAGGTTCTTTTTTTGATTAGGCTTTCTAGTAATCTGATGATTTGTAAATTATCTCTGCTGGATCTATTTTCTAGGTCTTCTGTTTTTTCTAAAAGGTACTTTATGTTTTCTTTAATTTTTTCAGCCTTTTTACTTTGATGGAATCTTGTAGTCTCATAGATTCAATGGTTTCTTTTTGTCCAATTCTAAGGGTTTTATTTTCTTTAATTAATTTTTGTTTCCTTTTCCAGTTTTTCAGTGTTTTGTTTTGTTTTTTTATATTTCTCAAGGCAATGGGGTTAAATAGCTTGCCCAAGGCCACATGGCTAGGTAATTATTAAGTGTCTGAGGTCAGATTTGAACCCAGATACTCCTGACTCCAAGGCCGGTGCTCTATTCACTGCGCCACCTAGCCACCCCCAATTGGTTAGTTTTATTATTTGAAGAGTTACATTTTTTCCAGTTGGTTATTTTTACTTTTAAAGGAGTTGATTTCTCTGAATAATTGTTCATAATTTTCTTGCATGAGTCTCATTTCTTTTTTTATTTTTTTGCATTTTCCTTCTTCCACTCTTATTTGGTTTTTTTTTAAACTCTTTTTTTCAATGAGCTTTTGGATTTGAGTCCAATTCATAGAATCTTTTGAGACTACCCCGTGGGTAATTTTTCACTGTTTTCTTCTTACAACATGGCATTGTTATCATCTTTATCTGCAAAGCAGCTTTCTATAGTGAGCACTCTTTCACCTTTTATGCTCAACTTTATTATTATTTATACTCTTCCTGGGGTATAGGGAATATAGCCCAAGCTTTTATGCTGAGGCTGGGATCTGCTTTCTGGTTTTTTGTTGGCCAAGATGTTGCCTGTGCAATCCAGGCCTTGCCTATGCATAATTTTATTTCCTCCTTTATGACCAGGTTCTGGCTATGTGGTGGTTAGTTTGCAACCCAGTCCTGTCTTTTTCCCTGATCTTCCCAGTGTTCAAACTTTGTTTGGGGTTGGGACCCTCCTTGCTGGTTTGCTATTTAGTGACCAGGACCTCTGCTGTTGTCAAGCTGTCAGGACCTGGACTGCACTGTAGCTAAAAGCCTCTCACTGGCTTTCCCATTTTCCTTCCTCACTGGGTTTTACTTCCCTTTTTCCCTCAAAGAGACAGATGTTCACAGAACCTCCACTATGTCTACCATTGAAACTTCTTTGGAACTTCTTTCTATCTTGGTAGAGATCTGTAGCTTTAATGTCTTTGCAGAGGTTTCATTTAACTTTCATAGGGAAAAGCTCCAGAAGTATGTTAGCTTCATGTCACCATCTTGGTTCCACCCTGGAAGTCTCCCTTTATTTTTAACTAACCTAAATTCTTAATGACATTAGTGAAGTCTATTTATTTCAATTCCACCCTTACAATATATTGGGAAAACAAGAAAAAAATATACTTAAAAAACAGTAGCTTGTTCATTGTACAATGAAATAAATGTGGAAAATCAAAAATAACTCATATTTACTTGGTGCATCTTTTTCTGTAGTGGTTTATTGTTCCGATAATAGTACAACCACTAGTAGTATTAAGTGGTCCACTTTAAAATGATCCATTTAAAACAAAGATACTTATATATTGAATAAAAAGGGAAAGAAAAAAAGAATACCAGTTCTAAACACCTACAATCAGATAGGGTATTGAGCTGCAGGTAAAACATGAAATTTTCATGTAAACTCTACATTTCTAATAATAGATATTACTGAGTCATATTAATCAAGCTCTTTGGGTCTCAGGCTTCTAGCTACTCCTAATCTACCTCAGAGGGAAGCCCAGCTCCACAGGATGAAGAGACAGGGGCAGAGAGTGCTAATTATAAAGAACAGATTACTTTTATTTAAAAATCTTCACATGGGGGCAGCTAGGTGGTGCAATGGATAGAGAACCAGCCCTGGAGTCAGGAGTCTCTGAGTTCAAATCCGGCCTCAGACATCTAATAATTACCTAGCTGTGTGGCCTTGGTCAAGCCACTTAACCCCATTTGCTTTGCAAAAATCTAAAAAAAAAAAACTTCACATAAAAACTTTTATTCTCAAACACTGTATAATTACTTAAGCATATAAAGAAATTTCAGAAGAACAATGATCAATAAAATAAAAAGAGAAATTACTCACCCCATATTTCCTTCCATGATTAGAATCATATTATATATATGGGAAAATATGAAGAGGAAGAGAATGGTGCTGAAGAACATTGTCATCCACGAACCATGATCTTCTCGAAACATTTTTAAACGAAGTAATTGACCTGAAATATATAAATATTACTTTAAAAATTACCTTATAAAAAGTATATTGAAAATGAACATGCTTGCTTTGCTGGAAGTCAAATTTGACCCTTACTATTTTATAAGGACTCTTATTCTTGAAACTACTTTATAATGCCATAAATTAGGGCAGCTAGATGGTGCCCAGGAGTCAGGAGGATCTGAGTTCAAATCCAGTGTCAGTCATTTAATAATTACCTAGTTGTGTGACCCTGGGCGAGTCACTTAATCCCACTGCCTTAAATGAATGAAATGTATAATGCCATCAATTAATTCCTTCTATTGATTAAAAAACACATTCATGTGAAAGGAATCAAAGACATTAGTTTTGGAGAATATTTCATCCTAAAGATAATCATGTTGTAGTTTTGACAGACAATTGGTATCTAACATTTTGATATCTTCATTGATCATTCTTTTTTTAAGTTTTTTCAAGGCAATGGGGTTAAGTGGCTTGCCCAAGGCCACACAGCTAGGTAATTATTAGATGTCTGAGGCCAGATTTGAACTCAGGTACTCCTGGCTTTAGGGCCAGTGCTCTATCCACTATGCCACCTAACTGCCCCATTCATTGATAATTCTAATGTCCGTTTCTCAATCCTCATTTTTTGCCTTCCAGAATTTGACCTTCTTGATCACTTTCTTCCACTAAATACTCTCTCCTCTAAGTTTCATGGCATTAATCTCTCCTACATGTCTAACTAATCCCTTTCAGTGTTGTTTGATGTATTTTCAGACAGGCCATACTCACTATGTATAACACCCTAAAGCTTTATTCTAGGTCTGCTTTTTTTATTTTATACTATCTTACTTAGTGATCACATCATCTCTATAACTCTAATTCCCACGTTATATTTCAAGTCCTAGTCTACCTCCCATACAACATGTATCAAAAACTATCTTCTGGACATCCTGAATTGAATGTCCCATAGGTATGTCAAGCACAACTCTTGGTTGCTCAAAAAAGAATTCATTATATTTGTTATGTGTCAGGTATAAACTAAGTTTAATAAATGATTAACTATTGACAGAATTGTGTCCAGAGCAGGAAAACCAAAAGCAGTAGCAAGTGGGAAGAGGGCTACTTGCAAGGACCTAAAGGAGCCCAGATTCCCCACAAACCCTCCAATAGCAGAGTACTGTTCTGGAAAGAAATAAAAAGAATCATCTCTGGAATTTCCTATCCAATGCAGGAATCCATTGAGAGATCCTGAGAATCCTGTAAAGACACTGAAATATGTGAGCCATGGTAATCCATAGAGGCACCCAGAAAGCACAATCCAGATAGCCCCTACAAGTCTGGGGCAAGAACAAGACTTCCTGAAGAACATAACAGTTCAGTTTAGATCTTTCCTTCCTCAAAGCCTGTATAGCTAAAAAGAAAGCAGTCTTGGGTCATTCCAAGTAGATCCAGGGAGACACTAAATGGCCTGAGATCAGTTGTGGAACAGAGTTCCTTGCAAAATTCAGTCCACAATAGTTTCTAAAGCCTGTGTTTGAATCCCAATATGTGAATACCTCAAAGTTCAACAACAAAGGGGAAAGGCTCCAGACAGAGCCTATGAGAGAGGTCTGGGGACCCTGTGGAAAAAAAGGGGGCCTAACAGGTGTCAATTCAAAATCTTCTCATGTCATTCAATTGTCTTCACCCTTAAATTAGATACTGAAGTGGATGAAAAATTAAGCCAAGGGAAACTGTAAATACCATGAGAAAGTTACCTTGGTTTAAGGGAAGCCTAGGATATGAATGTAAAGCCTCACAGAAAAAAATTATTCTGTTATAAGTGCTACAGGAGTACTTAGAAGAAATTCAATAAGAAATAGAATGGAAAATCTATCTTTTAAAATTAGAATGGATCAGACAATGTGACTCAGTTTGACAACAAGAAATATTTTAAGACAAAGCAAAAGATTAAAATAGAAACAAGAAAACCTAAGGAACATTACATCAAAAACAACTATGTAGGATATATCAAAGAAAGATGATCTTAGAATGATATGACTATAAACCATGATCAGAAGAAAATAATAACTAAGCCAAATGGTGAAAGACATACAAAACGCCAATGAGAGTAAGAATACCTTGAAAAAAGTCCAATTGGAAAAATGGAAAAAGAGGCATAAAAATTCAATGAAGGAAAAAAATGCTTAAAAAATAGAATTGGTCAACTGGAAAAGGAAGTAGAAAAGTTTACTGAAGAAAAAAATTCCTTAAAAATCAAAATCAAACAAATGGATGCCAATGACTTTTTTTGAGAAATCAAAATCAAACCAAAGGAATGAAAAAATAGAAAAGAATGTGAAATATCTCATTGGAAAAACAACTGACCTGAAAAATGGATCTAGGGGGAAAAATTAAAAATTAGTGGAATACCTGAAAGCCAAAATCATAAAGAGTCTAGACATCAACTTTCAAGAAATTAGCAAGGAATACTGCCCCCATATTTTAAAACCAGAGGAAAAATGGAAATTGAAAGAATCCATTGATCACCTCCTGAAAAAGATCCCCAAATGAAAATTTCCAAGAATACTATAGCCAAATTCCAGAGATTCTAGGTCAAGGAGAAAATACTGCAAGCAGCCAGAAAGAGTTCAAATACAAAACATAGAAAAATATGAGCTAATACAAAGTGAAATGTACTATGTACAAAGTAACTGTAATATAACAAGATAATCAGTTGTGAATGACTTAGCTATTGTGGGCAATACAATGATCCAAGACAACTATGAAGTACTTATAAAAAATGCTTTCACAGAGAAAGAACTAATGGTGTCTGATTTCTTGAAGCATACTTTTTTATGCATTGTTTTTCTTGAAGATTTTTGTCTGATTTCTTTCACAACATGACTAATACAGAAGTGTTTTGCATGATTAAATATGTATAATCTATTTTGAATTACTTGTTTTATCAATGAGGCAGTGGGAGGGAGGAAAGGAAAGAATTTTGAACTCAGAGTTTTAAAAATGATTGTTGAATATTGTTTTTGCATGTAATTGAGGGAAAATAAAACACTAAAAAAATTTTTAAAAAGAAAGAAATTAAAATCTTGATTGTGAATGATAACAACTACAAGGATCAAGAGTCTGGAGTCTGAGTCAGAGAGCAGGAAAGAGTCTTTTATTTTTTCTTCAAAGATAAAGGACACCAGCCCCTTTGTTGCAAAGTAGCATCAGCCAGGGAGTGTCAAAGATAGAAGCTCACAGGCCTCTTTTTTCAATAGTAATAATAACCTTACCTCTAAATTCTGTATTATCCCACTTTTGGCTGGTAAGACAAGCTCACAATCTTTTTACTAATACTATCCAACCAGCACAAAACAAATTCAATCTTCATTATCCTAATTATTCATAACTAATCATTATCCTATAGGAAAGTTACAGTTTTTAATCACGTATTACCATAATTACTCATGGTTAATCTATACCCTCTTCAAAGTGATGTTTTACAAAACCTCATTATGCATTTCCACTGATCAAATTTGGAGATGTCCAATCAGAAAGGGAGTCAGTGCAATTTTTCTTAATATTACTTCATTTTCCAAGAATCACAGTTACACTGGAAATCAGACACTTTTACTTTCCCAGTGAACAACAATGATAAGGGGCTATAATAATGTATTCATGAGGAAGCTTTACTGAATGTCATTCCACCATTGTGTATAAGAGTGTTTTTATGAGGAAACTTCACTAAAGGTCATCCCTTACAATCCCCCCCCCCCCCATTCTTTTCCTGATAAACTTCATTTATCAGATTCTTCTCAATATTCCCTCCACATTCAACTTTATATTTCCAAGAGGGGCATCCCTGTGTTTTCATTACCATAATCCTATCAAAATCTTTATCTCTTGATCACTGCCTATACTCTCTTATGAGTCTATTGGGAGTAGAGCTGAAGTTTGATGGTCCTGTCTTTCCTTTTCCTCCTTCTTGGCAATGGAGAGACAATAAACATAAGATTTATCTACAAGGAAAGGACATGAGGGTGGCACACGTACAGAATTTAGGAGAACATTATGAATATCAAAAGAGCTGATTCCCCTGACCAAGAGCCATACACATAGATACAAGATGGAGATGATAAACTGGTCCAGTCTCTCTCTATTCCCCTGGAGACATCTAATATTTTTCTGTATCTTCAGAATCTATTCCAAAAAGTTCTCTCCAGTTCAGGTAACTTATTGAGAGCTTCTCTTCTGGTAAAGAAACTTCTTAACACCACATCTTATCAGACTAAGACTCCAATTTTCATCATTAGACAATAAAATTCTGGAGCTATTACAATTTAAATTTTGACTTACTGTCATGTTGAGATACATACTTTACTCTAACAATATAACTTACATAATTGCTTTATTGCGTGAGTGAATTCATTGAAGATTTCCGGATTAATTTGAAATTGTAACATACACATTAGACGATCATCTTAGTACAAAGGGTATCCAGCAAGTGATATACAAACAGTCTTAACCTTTCACTCTTATTAAAATAATAACTCAAGCATTCTTAACTAAAATGAATTTCTCTTCCCAAAATATCTCTAAATATACTATAGGTGATTCTTCTCCTGATATACTCAACTGACTTACATTCCCTTCCTTAAAGTAGAACTTGAAGCTGCTATTGCACAGAATTATATCTTATTACAAAAAATCATTTTATTTTTCTTACCTGAATATCCCTTCTAACATAAAAATCAAGGCATCTTAATTCTTGTCAGAACATATAGCTAGCAACAGATGTGAAAGCCATACACTAGCCTATCTAGCTATTAAACTCTAATTAGCATAAAATTTCTATGTCAGATTTGCCTATAACAGTTTACTATAAAGATCCAGGACATCAAAGGAAAATTCCTTTATAGATAAAATTTTGATTGTCATTTTCCAGGCAGAGTACATGTGGGTAATCAAATGCTTTAAGCCAAATTTTAGATCCATCCAGTGAGAAATTATTCAAATGTTACATTTGGGAAATCAAGTCAGAAAGGGCCTAACCTCAAACAGCACTGCAAAGCCACCCCTTCAACTTTTAATCCCAATGCACTGTCATCTGTAGTTTCCAAACCTCCAACTGGGATTCCTGGATTCAGGAGAGCATTGACCTAACAGCACTCCCTTTGTTGATCATGTCAGACAGAATAGAAACTAATTAAAAGTTCCATGATCTAAAATAGTAATTCTTTCTAATTAGACTTCCAAGTGAATACAGTTCACAAGAACTAAATACCAATTATAATCTTGATAGGGTCCCAATCAATGAGCCCCTTCCCCAGCACACATATCTATTTTGAGCCTCCTTCCTGGGTCCCTCTCATCAGAATACACTAAACAGGGTTATCTTCCAAACCTCTGCAAAAAACAATCAAATTTCCCCAGCATCTGAAGTATTCCCTGACACACAAAAATTCCATAATAAGTATGTTCCATAACTCAACTAGAAAGTCTAGCCCTCTGGTGGTACTAACTTCTGATCTCCAGACCTATATCCCTTTGTCCAAAATCATATCTTCTCTATTCCTATATAGAGATGGCATGTCAGATGCCTCTTGGTTAGAGACCCCTCCTTCTAGCCTGTTGTATTATATAACAGACACCTCCTTTTGCTTCAATCCATTAGAACACTTTAGGGGACTTTAAAATCTTCAACATGTGTTATTAATTCCAAATGTAACAAAAAAAGTAAGAGGACAACACATTAATTAGTAGATTTTACACAACAATCTTTCCATTATTGCATTTATACATGAACCTACAGATCTAGAACAAGTTCCAACAAAATGTTTAAAAATTTCAGGGATCCTAGAGGGTCATGACTTTTGATTTTTTCCCTCATTATCCCTACAAAGTAATTAATTATTAAGTCCAGGCTCTGACTTCATAGCTTATATTTACAAAAGTAGGTCACATAACTGATATTGACTTTTCAACATCTGACTCATCAGTAAGTTAAGGGTTACATAATTTTTAATTTCCCAATCATTCTTCAGAGACCCTCACAGTTACTCAATATTATCGGGATGGTATCTTGCAGTTAGGATATACTTTCAAATCTCTAATCCACTATTCTCCTAAGTTTGCAATTAATGTGGGGGGGAGAGAAATCTGCAATTTTGACTTCTTTAATAATTGAACATTCAATTCTTAACTTACATGAAACATCAGGTTTCGATGCTGACATCTCATTCTCTTAAAGCAAAACAAAACAAGTTCTCTTAATCAAGATTAAACTTATAATATAATATCTTTTTTATTTTTATTTCATAAGCTTATTTACCTCTTATCCCAAATACACTTTATTTTGGTTTTTGGTTTTTGCAAGGCAAATAGGGTAAGCAGCTTGCCCAAGGCCACAAAGATAGGTAATTATTAAGTGTCTAAGGCTGGATTTGAACTCAGGTAATCCTGACTCCATGGCTGGTGCTCCATCCACTATGCCACCTAGCCACCCCTATTTGCACTCTATTTTCAAAAATAAAATGAGATCCTCCAAGAATTTAATCTTATATATATGATAATTTCAAAATCCCATGTAAGCTTTTCATATGCCAGGCTGTGTTACATTTACATAGAACAAGATCTCAAATAGACATTTTCTTCTTTTCAAATGACAGATGTTAAGTAAGCTACTTTGATCTTTCATATATATTCATAAATATAGATTGATATAGATAGATAGATAGATAGATAGATAGATAGATAGATAGATAGATAGATAGATAGATATCCATAGACACAAGTTGGAAAACAAATCTTTTCACAAACACTCTGGGCCAAAAAGACCTTGAGAGAGAGACTGTTGACAATGCGTTATCTGGTTTTCACATAGCAAGGTTGTACAATTATGATAGTAAAGGATTATAACATTAGATGAAACCTCAATTCATTCACTGTTGGTTATTATAAGACAATTTAAAATTCTCAAAATTTTAGTTTGAATCTGTTCTTATACAAAGTTTACTAATTATACATAACATATTTCAATTTCATATATATTCTGTTTATTCCCTAGAATTTTGCAACATGGAAAATTCTTAAGACCTTTTAATAATTACAAGATTTTCTTTAACAATCTTATCCCAAAAGATATTCAAAATAATCTTAAATTACTTTTCTTTCAAAACCTAAAAATTTGCAAGTTCTTATGTTTACCAGTGCAAGTCTAATTTCCTAATGCTCTAGCTTACAAGAGCTTTTATCCTCACTGACTAAAATTTCTTAATATTAGAACACTTAGGAATATCACAACATCATAATCAAAATTGTACATTTTTACAAACCCCTTAATTCAGTTTTATATTTTTTCAGATTACTGTATATAGATCAGTCCATAAAGTTATCTAATTGAGGAAACAATAATAAATAAAACAAATAACGTTTACATAGCAATTGCTCTCATGTCAAATATTTCATATTATGGGGTTTTATCACTTTGCAGTCACTTCACTGTTAGATATTATAAAAATGGCTGTCTAATTCTGTTTTCAAATTATCCCAATCTCATTTAAGAACACAACTCTTGGGGCAGCTAGGTGGCACAGTGGATAAAACACTGGCCCTGGAGTCAGGAGTATGTGAGTTCAAATCTGACCTCAGCTGTGTGACCTTGGGAAAGTCACTTAACCCCATTGCCTTAAATAAATCAAAAAGAAAAAAAGAAAAAGAACACAACTCTTTCATAACAAAAGTAGATGATCAAGGCACAAACGCAAAAGAAGAGAATGGCTTCAAGGGGCAAGGAATGGGCAGCTGGTGGCAGTGGATGGAGCACAGGTCCTGGAGTCAGGAGGGCATGAGTTCAAATCTGAACTCAGACTCTTAATAATTACCTAGCTGTGTGACCTTGGACAAGTAATTTAACCCATTGCCTTGCAAAAATAAATAATAATGATAAAATAAAAAAATAAAATACCTGCAAGGAAAGTGTCAAATGAAAGCACAGCTTGTGCACAAATTCCACTAGAATTCCTGGAAGAGATAAAGCAGAGATTTTTGTGTTTGTTAAGAGTTTAAAATGTTTTTATAAGTTGAGTTAGAGGAAAATATGGGAAAGAAATGAGAGCTATGAAAGAAAGAATTGGAATTTGGCACACCTCATCCAATCAATAAATATTCTGAAAATCAGAACCAAATAAAAATCAATGATTCTAGGAGATGACTAGAAATATTAAAACAAATTCAAAAGATTGAAAATATAGAAGAAAGAAACTATTATAGAAAGAAAAAAGTTAAATACAAAACAAATTGAGGAGAAAAAATTAAAAATCATTGTACTACTTTTATATACCTTAATACCAGAAGAGGTTCTAGACATTTTTTCTAGAAATATTAAAAGAAAATTACCTGAACTCTTAGAATCAGATGACAATGTAGAAATAGAAAGAATCCTGAAAGCCCAAAAAATAAAAGGTCCCAGGAATAGTATAGCTAAAATTCAGAGATTTCAGGTCAATAAAATGTATTGGAAGCATCCAAAAATGAAGAATTCAAGTATCAAGGAGCAATAGTCAGAATCATGTGAAATTTAACAGTCACCATTATGAATGAGTGCAAAGTTTGGAACATGTTATTCCAAAAGGCAAAATACATTTATTTGCAGCCAAGAATAGCTTGCTCAGAAAGAAATGAGAAAAAAATAGGGGGGGAAATAGACTTTTAATGAAATGGACCTTTGATGAAAAGTCCAGCGTGGTATAGAAACTTTAAAATACAACACAGAAATTAAGAGAAATGAAAAGCTACTAAGGAAACAATCAAAAGAACAAATAAACTTATTTTTTTTATTCTACTTGGGGAGATGATACATGTGATTCTTATCATCATCAGTAGTCCTATGGGAAATCTGATAAGACAGAAGGCCTGACAGTGGTTATTTTATGTTTTGATAATTTTAAAATAAGAATGGAAAAAGAAGGGGCATGAATATACTGGTAGGGAAAGAAGGAAGAGGAAAGATTGGGGAAATATATCTTACATAAAGAAGATGTTAAAGTGGAAGACATTACAAATAGGGAGTGGCAGTAAGTGACACTTAAAACCATGATCTTATCTGAACTGAGTAAAGGACAAAATTACTTACATACACATACACATCCAAAATCAGGAACAAAAAAAAAATATTATTCAATAGAGAAACAATATGGGGGGGGTGGGGAAGAAAGCTGGGAATAAAGGGTAGATTTTGAAAGGGAGCTTAAAAAAAAAGAAACGTTAAGAATTTAGGCGAACTAAAGGTGGCTTGGAAGCAGACACAATTCACAATTGTATAAATTGCACCAGAAAACTGATGCCCAAAACATTCATTCTTTCTCTTCTTCCTTATAAAGAAAGGAGGGAAAACAAAGATGAAAACCTTGGAGGAAACAGACAACTGATAACTATGTACAAACAACACCAAAGCAGATTAAATTACAAGAGAAACAATAAATGGTTTATTCTTATTTGGTTCCTTAATTTTACTTTATGATCACTTTGCTATGTTTCTTTGGATTCCTGTTTCTCTAATTTGTAAAATAAATGGTGAAATGATTCAAATTTTTAAGAATAAGAACCATTCCTCAAATGTGGTCAGTTTATTAAGACCATTCTCAAAAGAAGAAATCCAGGTTATCAACAATAATATTTTGAATGCTCTAAATCAATAATAGAGAAATTAAAATTTAAATAATCCTGAGGTTTTACCCATCATATTGACCAAGGTCACAAAAAAAATGAAAATTACAAAGACTGGACAAGTTTGGGAACAGAAGTTATTAATGCACTGCTAGTGGAGTTGTGAACTGGTCCAAGCCATTGGGGAAGGCAATTTTCATCTCCACTCTGAAACAATTTAGAAGAGCTAATAATAACTCTAGCATTAGTAATAGTACTTTAAGCTTTTAAAATATAATTTCATTATATACTTATAACCCTGAATGCTGAAAAACTATTATCCCTATTTTATAGATGAGGAAAACTGAGGCAAACTGAGATTAACTGACTTGTCTGGGGTTTTTGAGGTGGGGTTGCAACTCAAGTCTTCCTAATTCCAGATTTAATATTCCAACCATTGGTAATCTGTTGCCAAAAAGCTATTTTAACTGCAATCAAGTGATAGCAGTACTCAGTCTGTCTAAACCCCAAAAAGATCAAAGAAGGAGAAAAATGGATCCAAATGTACAAAAATATTTATGACAATTTTATTATTGGTGTTTTTGTTTTTGCAGTGGCAAAGATTTGGAAATTAAGAAGATGCCCTTCAATTGAGGAATGACTAAAGATATTAATGTGCAAAGATATTATGAATAGTAGATGATGAAGTGACAGTTTCTTTACATATACCAAATATTTTATTTTTTCCAATTACATTTAAAAGAAATTTTCAACATTCATTTTTTATAAGATTTTGATTTCCATATTTTTCTCCCTGCCCCTTTTCCTTCTCTCCTCATCAGGATTGTGAAACATTTCCATATCAGTCATGTTGTGAAGAAACAAACAGAAAAAAGAAGAAAAAAATAAAATGAAAATAGGATGCTTTGATTGGCAGTTAGACTCCACTAGTTCTTTCTCTGGATTTGGAAAGTACTATCCAAAATGAGCCTTTTAGAATTATCTTGGATCATTGTATTGCTGAGAAAAGCTAATTCAATTATTGATCATAGCATAATATTGCTATTATTATGCACAATGTTCTTCTAGTTCTGCTCACTTGCACTTAGTATCTTAGTGCACTTAGTTGCACTTAGTTCATATAAGTTCAGGTTTTTCTAAAATCCTCCTACTCACCATAACAAGAGAATTCTGTTATATTCATAAACCACAACTAGTTCAGCCGATGCCAAATTAATAACATTCCCTCAATTTCCAGTTCTTTGCCACTACTAAAAGAGCTGCTCTAAATAATTTTGTACATGTAGATTTTTTCAAAGGGGACAGATTCAGAGAAATCTGAGACTTATATGAACCAATACAAAGTGAGGAGAGCATAAAGAAAACAAATCATACAATAATAACTACATTGTAAAGACAAACAGTCTTGAAAGATTTAAGAACTTTGATCAAGACAATGAGCAATCATGATTCCAGAAAAGGTCCTATGCAACTGCTCATAATAAAATAATCTTATATACTTTGAAAACAAAAAAATGAAAGATCGGAGATGAGACTGATGAAGCATTAAAAAGTAAGCAGTATAGAAATGTTTCATCTCAACAGTTATGGGCCCCTTCAGGGTAGAAGGTATTAAGATGTTCTGAGAAAGAAGCAAAATGTAATGAATAACTAATTATAGTAAGTAGTACAAGTATTTCCAATATCCTAAAGAAAGAAAGGTCTACTCCAATGGTCCTTCAGGATAATCATGGTCATCCAATTAACTCATAAACCTTGCACAGATTCCAGTTTTCTAAAAGCATAACAAAATAGAAAGTTTATAATTAGGTTGAGAATCCTAATTCCACAGAACAAAAGACTTGGAAACAATGTCGGTCTTTAAATTATGGAATGGCAAATAAACAGAAAAAAATCTGGCACATGAATGTAATGGAGTAATGCACTATAAGAAATGCTAAATATGCAGAACTTAGGGAAATGATGGTACAAATATAAATTAATGCAGATTCAAGAAAGCAGAACCAGAAAAAATAATATACATAATAAATATGTGATTTCTTTCTTTTTTTTTTTTTTTAGTAATGTTTGTCCTTCATTGCCAAAGAATATCATGATCTCAGGGAGGTAATGCCATGACAAGCACATGATTTGGATTTGAGTGAGAGGGTGCTGTGCTAAGTCATCAACCTCAGTTTTTCCTCCAGAGTCATTTGAGTCCAATGGACAGATATGAATCAGGACAACTGGAAGTGGCTTGAATGGGAGGCAAGCAGGGTTAAGTGACTTCCCCAAGGTCACACAGTAAGTGTCAAGTGTCTGAGGCTGGATTCACACTCCCATCCTCCCATCCACTGAGGTACCTTGCTGCACCAATAAATCTATATTGTATATAGAAATAACAAAACACACATATTTTAATGTGCACAAGAACAAGGAAACAATGCTTTGTAATGCTAATGTTCCAGTTTGATCCATGAGAAAATAAATAAAAGGTACTTTTCTCCTGTATTTCAGAAAACTGTCTTCTCCCTTCTGCTCCCCTCCATTTTTATTTTTTCTGACAAGAAATGTATCACTGAACAGGATGGCATATATTTAGAAATAAATAAGAGGCATTTCCAAATCTAAACTTCAAAAATAGTAAGTTCATGAATTATAAAACAACACAATCATCCATATCCTATTGTTTTCATGCTATTTCTTTGTGTCCTTTTAGCTGCTATTAAAAAAAGCTTTCCTTCCTTTTATCTAAAGAAGATTTTGTATTATTTTTAAATAGAATATTTTCGATCAACATGTTGATCCTCAGTTAGCTCTACTGAAAGTTTATCAATTAGATGAGAATCAGTTCAGAATGTTAGCTAGCTATAGTTTCTGAAGACTGTCCAAAAAGCACTTATCCCCCAGAATATCAATACCTGGAGTAATCCCAATAATATAGATGCTACTTTGAATAAAACAATGTATCAAAATTAGACATAATCTTGACTTTATATATCTTAACAATTCTCTAGAGGAAACTAGGGAATGCTATAATTAAATAGGTATAGCTTGCAAAATTTAAATGATTTTGACTTACTTTTTTTTAAATTTTTCTGTTATCAATATAACTTGACTTTTTTCTTTTGCTGAGAAAGCTCATCAGAGCTTTAGTCTCATGTTAACATCTAGGTGGTACAATAGACTAAGCACTAGACCAGGGACCTGGAAGACCTGAGTTCAACTCCATTCTCAGACACTTACTAATAACTCAAGGCAAGTCACTTAACAGCTGTCTATCTCAGTTTCCTCAACTGTAAAACAAATCATTGAGGGTTCAAACCTCAGGAATGTGTAAAAAGTGAGCAAGAGGGGGAGAAAAATCTTGCAATTACTTCACAAGGAAGAAAACTCAAATACATGGAGTACAAACTAGTAAATTAACAAAATCAGCAAAAGAAGGGAAGATCACCTTCAATTCATAGAAATTAATTTATACATCTCTGGATGAATATTATAAGACAAAAGGAAAATGAATCAATACCCAGAGAAACAGAAAATTCTATGAATTGCAAAGAGAGCATGAAACCAAACAGAATGCTCCTGATGATTCAAAAGAGAAATAAAAATCACAAAAGTAAAATATAAAGCCTGCAGAGAAGAAATAATTGACAGAATAGAAAAATGACTCCACAATGGTGAGTCTCTCCAAAGGAGAAGAAAAAGAGAGAGAACAATTTATTAGGAATAAAAATACAGTGAAGAGAAGGAAAATGACGAACTCATGATGAAACATCTTAATCATCTTCTAATAAAGAGACAATGGACTCAGTATGGATTGATTTTTTTATAAAGACATTTTTTTTACTTGCTTATATATCTCTGCAACAAGAATGGCTGAGAGGGAGAGAAGAAGATACTGATTGGAAAAATAAAATATAACTTTTTTAATTTGAAAAACTAATCAGAAACTGTGGTGAAGAGCCTGGAATTATCAGAAAAGAGAGGAAGCAAAGAGACAGAGCTGGAAAAAAGTGACTCAGCCTGCTGGTTCATCTCTCTGCTTAAGGAACAAAAACCATTGCTGTGAGCAAATCTGCTGCTGTCCATCCCCTTGCCTAAGGAACATGGATCATTGCTGTGAAACATGCATTTATCTATACTTTCCCTATGGCACTATAAGTTCCTACTGTATGTGGGAGGATGTGACTCTGTGGAAGGCTGACCCTGACTAAAAGCCTTTCAGCACTGCAGGGATCACCACTGCTTCAGACAATTACTCCAATGGCAGTGAGGAGAACCTCCCTAGGGAAGATAGTGGTTTTGATGAAGAGGCCTAGGGGTCTAACCATGATTTAGAAATTAAAGTGGTGCTACCTGGTAGGGTGCTGGCTGTCTCTGAGCAGGAGTCTGGATGGCAGCACCCAGAATTAACTTATTTCAAGAAGAATAACACCAGAGAAACAGGAAAGGAAAGGTAAGCCTTGGAGACTGCCTTGGTTGACATTGCATTTGGCATCTAGATGAACTTATTTAATGGACTCATCTCAGGGAGTCTGTTAGGAAACCCAAGTCATTGAAAGCAAGAGCACAGAATTATGCTTTCTACATGTTGGCTGATGAAATAAAGTCTAGCTTGGTGACTTAAATTAAATATTAGGGACAAAATAATGACTTAAAAGTAGTAAAGATAAAAATCAATAAGAAAGAAATAAAGGAAAATGGGAGTTTAGCAATTATAACTTTAAATTCAAATAAATTAAACAATCAAATTAAACAGGAGGGAGATGGAAGGTTTTTTTCTGATTGAAAAAATTTTAATTAAAAAAACAAGTAAGTTGTCCTTCATAATAGCAGAGGACAATGTCATCATGCACATAATGGCATGACTTGCACATTATGTTTATTATAGTGAGAAGAATGTTGCCCAAAGACATCCTTCCCATTGTCTTTTCCAGAATCAATAATACCCTCACAGGTCTAATTTAATAGGAAATGGGACATCTGGTGAAAGCCTGGATGCTGTGGGAGCCCTTGGCTTTATGGCCATGGGTCCCTCCCATGCTGAGACAGATTAACTTTTGCCTTATTGGTGAAAGCATATCACTTTAAAAATCATTGCACTGCAAATTTGATCACAGAGAGACAGTTTTGAATATACTGTGTTTTCATCAGTTTATTGTCAGAAAAATCAAATACTAGGGGTGGCTAGGTAGTGCAGTGGATAGAGCACTGACCCTGGAGTCAGGATGACCTGAGTTCAAATCTGACCTCAGATTTTTTTTACCCAGCTGTGTGACCTTGGGCAAGTCACTTAACCCCATTGCCTTGCAAAAACAAAAAGAAAAAGAAAAAACAAGAAAATAAAATACTGGAGTTTTGCCTGGTGCTGGAGCCTCACTGATATGGAAAGTAGAGAGGAGATGACTGCAAGAAAGCAAAAAAAGCAAGCAGGGTGTGGAAGAAGAACACAGGTCCACCAAAAACCACCTTCCCATGTTGGTTCTTCCCCACCTTGTCTGTCAAGCGCTCTCTCTCTCTCTCTCTCTCTCTCTCTCTCTCTCTCTCTCTCTCTCTCTCTCTCTCTCTTCTCTCTCACAGGGAAAGCCACTGTCCTCCCCTCAATGAGCAGATCCCACCACCAAAACTCCAAGAGCTCGAGGTGGAGATCCTGGAACAACACATGCCCAGGTGTGCCAACCACTGTATTCTGGCAGACTGCTGGGGGTTGGGGGGGAACATCTCTCACAACTGACTGAGACAGGGGAGGTAAGGGAGCCCAGCAAAGCACTCCCAAACTAAGACATACAACGTGGGACCTGAGAAGAAGGTGGGGAGAGAGCTACAGGAACCAAACTGAGAGAGAAGTGCTCACACCACTCCTTCCCCAATGGGATTTCCCTTTCCCATCCCGGAGGGGAAAAGAAGGAAAGGAAAAGAGGGTTAAAAAAGGCAATGATAAAGCATAAATTCATTTCTGCTAAAAATCCTGCAAAGTATAGTACAAATGTATCTTTTTTTTAATATCATACATGTATCTATCTAAAATTTAAAAACCGGCAATATATCAGAATACATTAGAGGCTTTCCCAATAAATACAGTATTAAAGACAATGATACTCATTCTTCCTATTTTTATTTTGTACATTTCTAGAAATACTAATAATGACAAATACAATATAAAATGTAAAACAAGAGAATGAAATTAAAGACATAAAGACAGGCAAAAGATAATAAACCTATAAATATGACATAATAGTTTAATTGGAAAATTCTAGGGAAACAGCAAAGATCCTAATTACTATATTCAATGAATGAATGATCTCTTCATTAAGCACTTTCTAGGTGTAAAGAACAGTGTTAAATTCTGATGATAAAGATAGAAAAGATAATCCCTGCTATCAAGGAATTCATATTCTACTGGGAGGGATAACATGGAAAGTTTCAGGAGCAAATCAGATAGAAAGGTCCTATGGTCTTTAGGGACACAAAAGATAATAACTCTTAATAACTCTTCTTGAATGCCATTTACACTAATAAAATCATATCCATTCTGATGTTGAATGATTTAACAGTGGCAAGGACTTTGATAAAAAGAACTTTCTTTTTCGGATCTTAAATAGCTTGGATGTCAGTACTTGTTTTTGTCAGAATACATAACCTTCCCAGGATGATAGTTGAAAGCATTGGGCTAAAAACAATACTATTCCCAAAAGTCTTGGGCTTTCTCCATCAGAATCTGAGAGGAGATGATAATCAATATAGTGATAATGGTCTGATTTGCATAGTAATGTTTCTTGTCCCCTCAAGGTCTCTTGTTGCTTCAGCTAGGTTGGCTTATCTGCTCTGCATATGGCAGTTGATGGGGATAGCCAGTCCATACTCCATAGGATCCTTCACCCAGACAATTGTTGAAAGAGTAAGGCTTTAAGTAGGCCAGGTAATAGGGACAGTGATCCTAGTATAACTGTTGCTTGTATATTGTTTACTTGTCCATGAAGGGTACTTGAAAAATGAGGTAAGGTATAATGTGGTTATAATTCAAAGTAATTCATGACTCCTGAGAAGTATATTTCTAATGAGAAAGAAGACAGGAAGGTACTTAATGACATGAGGCAGTGCTCAATGTCAATCAATCAAGCAATCAATCAATCAACCTGTGATTATACTTTGAGCTTATCAAGCTATCAAGCAATCAATTAATCAGCCTCTGATTTATGGCACTTTGATTAATAGTACTTCTATTGTACTTCTATCAGGTCAGATAAAAGGAATATAATTTGATAAAAGAGAAGTAAGTACAAAACACAGTTAAAACAATAAAAACATAAAAAGAACACTAGGCATTAGTGAAAAAATAACACCAGGTGAAGAGCACAAAGAACTATTATAGTAGAGGGAAAGAGTGTGTGAACACTAAGTAATCCTAATAAATGGTTGGTTATTGTCCTTCATTATCGAAGACCAAAAAGAACTATGAGACAAATTACAATGTGTCCTACTGGGGTTGCTCAGACAATATGAGCTCAGAATGTTCTATCACAGGTTGGGCACAAATAGTCCATGTGAACACCTGGGGTGGGTATGCTAAACCTACAGATGTCACATTTCCTTTAATCTGCTTCAATTCAGCCTTCCTCATAGAGTACACACCATAGTGGGTGTCCTGTGTCAGTGTCTCCCATGCTTTATAATCAGTTCTAAAGTTCTTCAATGAGACCTCTAGGGGATCTCAATATCATTTCCTCTGACCCCTGCTGTAAGCACTTGTCCAGTATGAGTTCTCCATAAAATAGCTTTTTTGGCAAACATATGTCTGACATTCTAACAATGTGTCCAGTCTATCATAGTTGCACTCTCTATGATAATGTGCGAATACTAGACAGCATGGCTTGAGAAAGGATCTTAGTGTCTGGTACCTTCTCCTGCCAGGTGAACTTCAGAATCTTCCTAAGACAATTTAAGTGGAAGCGATTCAATTTTCTGACATAGCAATGGTATACTATCCAGGTTTCACAGGCATATAGCAATGAAGTCAACACAACGGCTTTGTAGACCTTCAGTTTGGTAGTTAATCTAATAATAGCTCTTCTCTACCATACTTTCTTTCAGAGCCTTCCAAATACTGAGCTAACTCTGGCAATGCAAGTGTCAACCTCATTGTCAATGTTATACCTCCTTGGAAAGGACAATGCAAGGTAAGTGAACTTGTCTATAGGACTCAAAACTTTTCCATTTGCTTTAACTCATGGTTCTACATATGGATGGTGTAGTGCTGGCTGATAGAGCACCTGTATTTTCTTGGTGTTGTTAGACCAAAATTAGCACAAGCAACAGAGAATCAATCCATATTTTGCTGCATCTCACTTCAGAAGCTGCACTGAGTGCACAATCATCTGCAAACAGAAGATCATGCACCAACACACCCTCCACTTTGGTCTTGGCTTATAGCCTTTTCAAGTTGAAGATGGCCATCAGTGTGCTAGCTGACCTTAAAGGCCTCTTCATTGAAGACATTTGATAACATGGCTGAAAACAACATGCTAAAAAGTATGAGAGCAAGGACACATTCTTTTTTACTCCATTGGTGACTGGAAAATCTCAAGAGCATCATCCATTATCCAGAACCCGGGCATGCATGCCTTCATGAGACTGATAGACAATACTGATGAATTTCTCCGTGCACAAATTTGGATATTATTTTTCATAAATCCTCATGACTGACCATATCAAAGGCCTTGCTCAGATCTTCAAATGTTATATACAGACATATGTTCTGTTCCTGTTATTTTTCTTGGAATTGTCAGGCAGCAAACACCATATCAACCACTCCTCAACCCTTTCTAAAGCCATATTGGCCCTCAGGAAGGTGATCCAGGTGAAGGATCAGCATATTGAGAAGGACTCTGGCAAGAATCTTACCAGCAATGACTAAATATCCCTATGATTGTCACAGTTGATCTATTCCCTTTACCTTTTTAGAGATGGATAATGGAACTGTCCTTTAATTTTTGGAAGATAACTTCTTCATACCATATAACCTGAAAAATTTCATTCAGCTTATGGATAAGCAATGGACCCCCAACCTGGTCAATCTCAACTGGAATAGAATCAGTACCTGATGCTTTGCCATATGAAAAAGCCTAATGGAATTCAAAATCTCTTCTTCAATTGGACCTTCATCTAGGGACTGATTGACTGCAACTTGAGGTAAAAGGTCAATGGCTTCAGCATTGATTGATGATGGTCTATTTAAGAACACTATGGAAGTGTTCAGCCCATTTCTCTAGGATCATGTTCCTGTTATCAATCAATGTGGATCCATCAGTACTGAATAGTTGAGTTGCACCATATGTCTTTGGCCTATAAATAGCCTTCAGGGCATTATAAAAGCATTTTGTTTTGGTACTTGTCCACATAAAATTGAATGTCATATGCCTTCCTACTGAGCCAAGAGTCCTGCATCGCTCTAAGCTTTGCTTGTACTTTACTTTTGATGGAATTAAATGCTACCTTCTTAGAAATTGATTAACTATTCTCCTGATAAACCCTGTGGAGTACTCATTTTTCATAAAGCATTTTCATCAAACCAGTCTTGGTGTTTGTGAGTGTTCTGGCGAAGATAAGCAAATGCAGTGCTGTACACTAGATCACTGAAAGGAGCCAGCTCTTTTTCTGCTCCACTCTTGCCAACTGTGTATTGGCTCAGTTTTCCCTCCAAATTAGCAACAAACTGTTCCTGTTTAGAGGGACACTCTAATCTCTTGACATTAATTCTTCTAATATTCATTTTGCCTTAAGGCTGCCACTCTGGTTGAATGTGAATGAGCTAAACTTAGAGAGGATGAGTCTGTGATCAGTCCAGCACTCTGCACTACATATTGTCCTGTTTATCTCTTTTCCTTACAATCACATGGTCTAATAGATGCCAGTATTTGCTATGAGGATGCATCCAAGAAGTTTTATTGCTTTTAGGTAAATGAAAGACAGTATTTGTGATGAGTAGGTTATGAGATGCACAAGTCTTCAGTAGAAGATGACTATTGCTGTTTCTGTTTCCAACTCCATTCCTCCCAAGGATTCCTTGCCATGTCTGGTATCTGACTCTACTCCAGTATTAAAGTCACCCAGGCTTCTTTTGGAACATTGATGAAAAAAGTCTCCAAGTCTTCATAAAAATTTTTCTTTATTTTCATTAGTGCTCATCATGGAGGGAGCATAGGCACTGATGATGGTGCATGGGGTTTTCCTGAAAGTGGCAATCTCACTGTCATGACCCTGTCATTCACTCCTTTTGGTAGGCATTCAAAAATGCTTACTAGATTAGTTTTGATTGTAAAACCTAACCCAGCTTCACAGTGTTCCCCTTCAAAGCAGAAACTATGTGTTCTTAAAAGGTATATAGGCAAAAAAGCTATATCATTATTATACATATATGTAACTAGTGGTATGGCTTCCAAATTCTTAGAGGAGTATCTGAATGAATTACAAGCAGATATAGACAGCAAAACTTTACTTCTCTCAGAACTAGATAAATCTAATCACAAAATAAACAAGAAATAAGTTAAGAAGGTGAATAAAATCTTAGAAAACTTAGATATGATAAACTCCTGGAGAAAACTTAATGGGGAAAGAAAAGATTATACCTTTTTCTCTGTAGTACATGGCATATATACCAAAACTGACCATATACAAGAGCATAAAAACCTTACAATCAAGTGCTGAAAGGTAGAAATAATAATGCATAGTTTTCAGATCATCATGCAACTAAAATAACATGTAATAAAGGACCATGGAAAGATAAACCAAAAGTTAATTGGAAATTAAATAACTTAATTTTAAATAATAAGTAGATCAAATAGTGAATCATAGAAATAATAATTATATCCAAGAAAATGATAAGAATGAGACATCATACTAAAATTTATGGGATGCTGTTAAAGTAGTTTTTAGAAGAAATATTAGCTATATCTCTAAATGCTCATATAAAAAAAGCAGAGAAAGAAGAGATCAATGAATTGGGTATGCAACTAAAAAAAAACTTTCTAGTTTCCAGAACTTTCTAGTTCTTTTTCTAAAGAACAAATTAAAGACCCCCCAATTAAATACCAAATTAGAAATCCTGTAAATCAAAGGAGTGATTAATAAAATTAAAAACTTGAAAATCATGGACCTAATAAATAAAACTATTGGTTTTGAGTTGGTTTTATGGGGAAAAAACTCAATAAAATAGATAAACCTTTGGTTAATCTGATCTAAAAAAAGACAGAAGAAAACCAAATTACTAGTATCAAAGATGAAAAGGGTAAATTAATCACCAATTAGGAAGAAATTAAAGAGATAATTCAGTTACTTTACTGAATTGTATGCCAATAAATTTGATAAACTGAGTGAAACTGACGTATATTTACAAAAATACAAACTGCCAAGATTAACAGAAGAGGAAATAAAATACTTAAATAACCCCAATTCAGAAAAAGAAATTGAAGAAACCATCAATAAACTCCCTAAGAAAAAGTTTCCAGGTCTAGATGGATTTAGAAATGAATTCTAGGGGCAGCTAGGTGGCACAGTGGATAGAGCACTGGCCCTGGAGTCAGGAGAACCTGAGTTCAAATCCAGCCTTAGACACTTTGGAGTCAGGAGAACCTGAGTTCAAATCCAGCCTTAGACACTTAATTACCTAGCTGTGTGACCTTAGGCAAGCCACTTAACCGCATCTGCCTTGCAAAAAACAAAAAAAACAAAAAACAAAAAAAACAAAGAAGCGAATTCTACCAAACTTTTAAGGAACAATTAATTCCAACCCTACACAAACTATTTAAAAAAAAATAGGAGAAGTAATAAGATTACTAATTCCTTTTATAACACCAATAGGATACTGACACTTAAACCAGGGAGAACCAAAACAAAGAAAATTATAGACCAATCTCCCTAATGAACATTGATGCAAAAATCTTAAAATAAAATTTTAGCAAAGAGATTATATTGTTTATTTGTTTAGGAGGTATTGGTCAGTAGTTACTGAGTGGATGTGTGGAGGTCTCTCAGTCTGAAGAAAAGAACTATCAGTCTCTTCAAAATAGGTCAAGGGTGGGGGAGAGTTTCCAAGGACTATCCCCTGAGAGCAGATGTCAGGTATCACTGCAGCTGTCATAACCACAAAAATCCCCCATGCTATTGCAAGGCTTGAGCCAATCATTTGAAAGGTCAACAGAAATTAGGAAGGTTGTAGTTTTTGCCTATAAAACTTGGCTGCTAATGCTTGTCAGGAGGTCTCCACCCCTGGGTGTCCCCTTTGCACCCTGGGAGGACCGCCCACTTCTTGCAAGATTCTAATAAATGACATTCTGCTCCGAACTTTGAGAAGCCTCTGAGTAGTCAATTTCAGTAGGGGTCTTCAGTATCCCACACATTACTGTTGATAATGATGAGGAAGGTGGGTCCCTTCTCCACAAAGATTTCTCCATTCAATGATAGTTGTGATGGCTAGGATGCAAACAAGTTTGGTTTGTGAGGGTACTGCTATTTTTAAGGTTTTCAGGCTCAAGAGATACAGTCTCATTGAGATAAAAACTTCAACAAAAGTGAAGGTACAAAATCAAAAGCATTTCTAAATACTAACAATGATGATGATGATGATAACAAGATCCAAGAAACAATAATAGGATGACAAATCTTTTCAAAAGATTTACAACCTGGGACAATTTTTGTCTAAGCTTCTTTACAACTTCTCCACAATTGCCTATTAAATGTGCCAGATTGATTTCTGTTTGGGAATGCCAAGAAAAAGTCACTGTGAGTCATTTTCCCAGCCTAGGGGAACTTAGGAGGATGGAAAGAGATATATTTGGGTACTAAGGTGAGTGCTGGCCAGGACCACAGTATAGTAGAAGACAGAAGGGAAGAATGACTGTGATAGGTACTCACGGAGGAGCCCAGCACACAGAGGAATCTAAGATGATTGAATACCTGAGAAAAAGGGGATCTCAAGGGAAAACCATCCTTGTAGCAGGAATGGGTTCCAGTTCTGGGTCACAGCTCCAGGGCAAAGAAGAGTGTTCCTCCCCCTGCCTCAGTAAGGAGCAAAGAACAAAATCTAGAAACATAAATTGTGTGGCTCTGAGCCTAAAAATAGAATAGGGACTTAATTCCAACTTTTAGTCTCAAAAAAGCATGAAATGGAATAACCAGGAGAGACCAAAACTAAGAGGGTGTCAGTAATTGAGTTACCCTGAATTTTCAGAACCTCCCAGTAGGCTAATGCAGTCAACTGAAACTCAATCACTCACAAGTCAACAGATCCAAACCAGGCCAAAAATTTGGAGAGGATAAACTGCCCTTCTGGGCAGTAAAAAGACCTCTCCTAAATCATACTCGTTTAAGAAGTACCAAAACAGGGGTGGCTAGGTGCTGCAGTGGATAGAGCACCAGTCCTGGAGTCAGGAGTACCTAAGTTCAAATCTGACCTCAGACACTTAATAATTACCTAGTTGTGTGGCCTTGGGCAAGCCACTTAACCCCATTGCCTTGCAAAAAAAAACAAAACTAAAAAAAAAATACCAAAACCTTACACAAAGCTCTGAACACAGCCCTGAAAATAGAAGAAGGATATAAAAGACACTTAGGTCAGACATCTCTCCCAAAAGTGACTAAAGTCCAAAGTCAATTAAGAAGACTAGAAAAATCAGCAAACAAAAAAAAAAGAATCTAATCATAAAAAACTACTATGGCAAAAGAGAAACTCAAGACATAAACATGGAAAAAGACAATGACTTGAAAATATCTTTAAGCTATGAACTGATCCAAACTTTCTGGAGAGGAATTTAGAATTATGCCCAAAGGCAATAAAAACATACATATCCTTTGATCCAGCAATACTACCACTGGGTCCATATCTTGAAGAGATCATGAAAATTGGTAAAAAAATTCCACAAGTTCAAAAATATTCATAGCAGCACTTTTTTGAACTGGCAAAGAATTAGAAATTGAGGGGATGTCCATCAACTGGGAAATGGTTGAACAAATTGTGATTATACATGTGTGTGTGTGTGTGTGTGTGTGTGTGTGTGTGTGTGCTGGAACTCTCCTATTAAAAATCATAAAGGACAGGATCTCAGAAAAGCCTAGAAAGACTTACATGAATTGACACTGCATAAAATGAGAAGAACCAGAAGAACATTATACACACTAAAACAACATGGGATGATAATCAACCATGATGGATTTGTTCATTTCGGTAGTACAATAATCAAAGACAATTTTAAAAGACTTGTGATGGAAAATACCATCCATATCCAGAGAAGAAGTTGTGGGTTTAAATGGTAAGATCAAAGCTTATTATCTTCAATTTTTAAAAGTTGTCTTATGTATTATGTCATTTTCTTTTCTCTCTAATAGTTTCTTTCTTCCATCTGGATCTAATTCTTATTTCACAACATGATCGATATGGTAGAGCCTATATTAGATTGCTTTCTGTCAGGAGGAGGGGGAGGAAAGGTAGGGAAGGAAAAAAAATGTAAAACTAAAAACCTTGCAAAAAAGAAATCCTATTGTTACATGCAGTTAGGAAACCAAATAAATAAAATATTTATAAAAAGAAAAATATATCTTTAAGCAAACAGCATAAAATTTAGGGGACCACTCTAAAGAGAATAAAATATTTGTTTAGATTCACTTAGAAAAATGGTCCTTAAATTTTAAAAAAATTTAAATAGTTAGAGGACTGTTCAGTGCTTTGAATAAAATAGGCAGCTAAGTGACATAGTAGTTAGAGTACTGAACCTAGAGTGAGGAAAACCCAATCCAGTCTCAAATATTTGCTAGCTTTGTAATGCTGGACAAAGGACTTAGCCTCTTTATCTCAGTTTCCTTAATTGCAAAATGAAGATTAATAAATTAGAATATATAATAAATATTCATATAATAATAAAATAAAAGATAATAATAACTGAGGGATGTTATAAGAATCAAATGAATAATATTTTTAAAGCACTTAAAGCACACAGCATACAAAACATCCTATAAAATTGTGAGATATTAATGATAATAAAGATGATGATGAGAATACCAAAGTTAATCCATAGCTTTAAAGAATATTGAATTATAAAAGTAATTTTTTACAATACTTGATAAAATAATAGTAAAATTCACTGGGAGGAATGAAAGATAAACTATCAAGGGAAATAATCAAATGGAGAAGTAGATCAATTGAACAAACTAGACAAGGGCGAATTAGAAATAATGGAATTCAATAATCCAGTGTTCAATAAACTGAAAAACATAAAAGAAAACTCCTTATTTGACTAAAAAAAATACAAAAAACTTCTGAGAAAATTAGAAAGCAGTATGTAGAGCCATTAGGCTTAAACCAACATTTGACAAACCATAAAAACTTTTCACCTGTGGGGGGGATTCAACTTCAGATCAGATGAAGGACTAAGTTAAATGTTGACTACCATTCTTTTTAGCTCTAGGAAATCAATTTTTGACCAACAAAGGACTGAAGCAATTAAAAAAGACATAATATATACTTTTATTACATAAAACTAAAAAGCTGTTTTTCTTTTGTTATTTTTTGCAAGGCAATGGGGGTAAGTGGCTTGCCTAAGGTCACACAGTTAGGTAATTAATATGTGTCTGAGGTCATATGAAATTCAGGTCCTTCTGACTTCAGAACTGGTGTTCTATTCACTGCACCACCTAGCTGCCCCTGGAACTAAAAAGTTTCTGCACTAAAAATATTAATATAACTAGAATAAGAAATGAATCAGTCAAGATAAGAAGAGATGAAATTTAAGGGGTTATGACCTTCTTGATGGAGCTGTCACTCAATAAAACATTTTGTGATAGCAATTTGAAATTATCCAAATAAAGTGACTTAAACGTCCATTCCCGTTGTCTCAGTGATTCTACCAATAGATATATTCCCCAGGGAAGTTATTTAAAGTGCCCACATACACCAAAATAATTATAGCCACATTGTCATAATAACAAATTGGAAACAATATATGTTCCTTGAATGGGGAATAGTTAAACAAATTGTGGTACATGAATGTAATGAATATTAATAAGCTGTGAAAAAATGAATATGCTGAATCCAGAAAAGCACAGACAAATTTACATGCTTTGATACAGAGTAAAGGCTTAAGCAAAACAGTACTACTATTCAAAAATTTTTTTCTACCTCACCATTCCATTTATAAAGTCATCATCTGTGTCCATAGTGTGAAATCCAAAGATTGAGACTTAATTGAGAAGTTCTGCCATACAACATTAAAATTATGCATAAACAAATGCACACCCTTTCAAAATATTTTGTCACTGCCCTGAGTATTCAGATATTGAACTCTAATATTAACTAGCATTTCCTTGGGTGATTGGGCCTGGAGTTTTGTTTTTGGTCTGTTTCGTTTGTCTTTTCAAGAATAGATGTCCTAGTTCTAAGTACAGACATTAGAATTCCCATCAGACCTGGATGCTGAACCATGGATACTTTGGCATCAGGATTTCAAAGTGGATATTACTGCCAGTTCAGCCAGGGAGTTCTGAGAAGCCAGGATGTCTGAGACTTGAGCTTAAGGGTAGCTTCTAGCCTTGGAATTTGGGGGGGATTATAGAATATAAGGATTGAGAAAAGGTATGAACCTGATACCTTCTTCCTACTTTCAGTGACTAATTACAGCTAATTTGTGACAGAGTAGAGATTTGAACCATATTCCAACCATATTTGTACTGTACTATTAGTAAAGTTAGAAGATTGATAGATCAAATTGTTCAAAGTTCTCATTTTACAGAGAACTACAAGATTTGAAGTGATTTGTTCAAGATTACTTGGATACTTGCTTCTGATTTTAAGATCAATATGTTTCACACTATAACACAATACCTCCAGTGAAATTCAATTTGAGGGCAGCTAGGTGGCACAGTGGCACTGGCCTTGGAGTCAGGAGTACCTGGGTTCAAATCCGACCTCAGACACTTAATAATTACCTAGCCATGTGGCCTTAGGCAAGACACTTAACCCCATTACCTTGAAAAAAATCTTAAAAAAAAAAGAGAAAGAAATTCAATTTGAAATCATTGCTTTCCTTCAAGAGATGAGGATTTTAAGGAGTTAAAAATGAAATTTTATAGCTAGAAGGTTACAAAAGCAAGGTACAATTTTAAAAGCTATTGTGAACTATTAAAAATGAAGAGAGATTGGATAGAAAAAGTTGTAGCAGTGCATGAATGTAAAAAAATATAAAGTATATGATGATCAAGAAAATTTGAATCATGGGAATTTAAAGGGTTTATAGGCTAACTTATGCTAAATTTTATTTTAAAAAGAAGAAAAAGAGAAAAAGGGACTCCTCCCCTGTTTACTTTCCAAAATTTTAGAGAAGTAAAAACTAATGAAGATCTTCAGTTTTCTATTATAAACCTATTACAGTAAATAAAACAAGAAAGGAAGCAGGGCCCAGTGAAGAGAGTTCTCAGCTCTGCTATTTGCAGGCCTGTGTGACTTTGGGGAAGTCACTTTTATCCCTGAGCTTCAGTTTCTTCATCTATTAAATGCAAAACTTTAAAATGACAACCCAGATAGATTCTAGTAGCAGACAAGAATTGGCAAGAGTCTAGATCCTATGCTACCTAAAAATCAGTTGAAGAAACTGAAGATGTTTAACCAGTGAAGAAAAGACATCAAATATTCAAAGAGCCATTACCACAAGAAAGAGGGTTTGGCTTTGTTATTTTTGGCTTCATATTGTTTTTTCATTATGTCTGGCTTCAATAAATAAAAGTTAGAGAGGTAGATTTAGTATTCACTAAAGAAACATCTTATAGAGAATTAGCTATCCAAAAGTTCAATGAACTTTTTTCCAAAGAACACAGGGTCTTCATGCAGAACTCTCCTACTAGGGATAGAGTAGAAGAGATTCTTTTTGAGGCTTAGATTAAGGCTTCTGAATTTCTTTCCAATACCTAAATTATATGATGTGAGTACCTTGAACTTCTGAAGGTCAAATAAGAAAACAATATAAAGGAATAAAAACAACCTTTGCTTTCAATGAAGAGGAAACTCCCCAAAGAAGCAACTTCATAATAGGTTACCATCTATTCTGCAATATGCAATCTTTTTGTTTTTTGTTTTTTGCAAGGCAGTAGGGTTAAGTGACTTGCCCAAGGTCATACAGCTAGGTGATTCTTAATTGTCTGATCTGGATTTGAACTCAGATCCTCCTGACTCCTGGGCCCAGTGCACCACCTAGCTGCCCTACAACATGCAATCTTTTAAGAATTTCCTGGGTCACTGAGAAATTAAGTGACTTGCCAAGAGTCAATGTATGTCAGAGGCAGAGACACAGAGAGACTAAGAGACAGAGAGAGAAAGACAAAAAAAGTCTCAGAGAGTATGTAAATAAGGCAGTGGGAAAGAGGTAAGGAATAGAAATAGACTAAAGGAAATAAACTATATGAACACTCAGAGGTTCTTGATTTTTAGAGTAAAAGCATGCTGTAATTGCAAAATAATCATAATTCACATTGAAATGAAGTGATAAACACATTTTTAAAAGATGAAAATGTTCTGAATTAATAAAGTGTTATTTGAAGAGAAAGAATTATTATTGTTAATATATATGATATATTGTTTATAAAGTTCTCTAGAGTTTATAATGTTTACTTTGGTAAACATTAGCCACATTTGCATTGTTTAAATATAAATATTTGATAAGTGTCATGCAAAATATTTATAATAATTAACATTCAGATTGATATTATTGATAATTATGCTGCTCTTTATGATATTAATGTATTTTATAGGATAATAGAGATTGTTATTATTCTTAATACTGTTGATATGAAAAGGAGGGTGATAGTATATTTCAATACAGAATTTAAAATTGGGAAAGAGAGAACTAGACAGGTATAAATGCTATGCTAGGTATTATTTTTAAATGACCCTTCTTTAATAATCTATTGCTTTTCAATCATTGTTGTGAGCATGGGAAAGTAAGATTTAAAGGGATGCCTACAGTCCAACAAATTAGCACAATTAGAAAGACTGTTGTCCTTATAATGGGAGCCTAATAGAATCAATTCCAAGTGTGTTTAAGTTTGCTTCATGGAAGGACAGGGAAGTGTAGACAGAAATCAAGGAGTTAAAAATAATTTCAGGAATAATAAATAATAAATAATAATTTCAGAAGCAGAGAGAATTAACAACTAGGGAAATCAGGAGAGATCTCCTCTAGGAGGTGGCAGCTTAAAGCTGATGTGATAGGTTTAAAGGAACAAAAATGTGAGAGACGGTCTCCCATGAAGTTTCCTCATGAAAAACTTTCTTATACAGTTTCTTGGTCTTGTCTTGGGAGGCAAATTCCCAAGGTTTTAATGATATCTACAATTATTTTAAATGGAATTTCTTTTTCTATCTCTTGCTCCTGGGTTTTGTTTTTCATATATAGAAAGAAAACATTCTTATGCACAGGTGGTGAGAATGACCTTCAGTACAGCCTTTTCACGAATACACTTCTGTTTCACCTTATCTTTATTCTTTATTTAGAAGCAAAAACTGTGGTTTTCATCTTCTAGGAAATGATATAATTTTAAGGAGAATTAAATTGACTCCTTTTTTCTGATTGGATATCTCCAATTTTGATCTAAGGAAATACATCATGAAGTTTTGTAGAACATCACTTTTAATAGTGTATAGAATAAGCTATGAATAATTATGGTAATAAGGGATTAAAATTATAACTTTCTATTAGGATAGAGATTAGTTATGAATAATTAGGATAATAAGGATTGAATTTGCTTTGCACCAGTTGAATAATATTAGAAAAAAGATTATGACCAGTCAACAGAATTTAGAGGTAGGATTATTGTTACTATAAAAATAACCTTTATGTTTTTATTTTCTAGTTGGTCCTATTTTGCAACAGCATGTGACCTTCCTTGAGGAAATAAAGACCTTTCCTGTTCCCTGACTCAGACTCTGAACTCTTCATTCTTGTGAGCTTCATTTATCTCACAAATATTATATTGGTTGAATTATATACTTCCTGAATGAAACTAGTGAGGTAGCCTGGACTGAGAATATGAAGTTCGTATATCAAGAAGAGGCCTCCATATTTTATCCTACAAGAAATAAGAAAACACCAAAGTTTGCTAAACAGGGAAATACTTAGATCTGATAATTATTCATTATTTTTATGATTTGTACTTTCACCTACTCAGTAAGTTTTCATCATTAGGTCTCGGAGTCTGTATCTTGTTTGTGGTCTCTACTATTTTTATTGCATTTTAGTTTTCAAATAATGCATTTACTATTCTTAAATCTGTTTACAATATCTCTGTGCCCTAACTTATAGTCAATTTTTGTAAAAACTCTATGTGCTATTGAGAAATATGCAGATTCTTTTGCAGTTGCATTTAGAAGCTCTGATTTCTTCTTTTAATTCATCTTTTTATTAGATTTATACAAAACAAAGAGGACACTGAAATCTCCTCTCACTATTACACAATTATCTATATATTCTTATAACTCAATGTTTCCTGTATGAATTTGAATGACAAAGTACTTAAAGAATACAAGTTTAATACTTATATTCATTATCTATGGTTTCATTCAATTTAATATTAGTTTCTTTGATGTTTTGAATGTTTGAATATTTTTTTTGTATTTTCAGCATAATTGCAATTCCTTTTTTTTTTTTTGGTTTAACTTAAAACATAGAATAGCAATTATCTCATGATAGGATTCTTTCTATAACCCTGATAATGTGGTTCATATTATATATTTGCAGTCCTTTTTTTTCCTTCATTTACTTTAGAGTGTCTTATTTGACTCATGTCTTTTCATTCTTCTGAGAGTTAGTTGTTCTCAAAAGTTCTGATTTCCCTTTTCCCTAAATAGGAAGAGTGATCTAATTACCAAATATCTTCAGATGATAAGATAACTACCATAAGGTTGACACTTCTCTTTTGTTGTTGTTTTTGCAAGATTAAGTGACTTGCCCAAAGTCAAACAGTTAGCATGAAGTATTTGAGGTCAAATTTGAATTCAGGTCCTCCTGACTCCAGGTTTGTCACTCTCTCTATGTGCCCACCATCTCTCTTTATAAGAATATCTCTCCTCAGCCTCAGAAGTATTCATCGGTGATGCCCCCTCCCCACTTAAAGGAATAAGGTTTCCCCTTTTCTTACCCCACCCCACTTCCCTCATTCTTGTGTTGACTCTCTTCTTTCTAAAATACAATAAGGAGGGGTGGCTAGATGGTGTAGTGGATAAAGCACCAGCCCTGGAGTCAGGAGTACTTGGGTTCAAATCCGACCTCAGACACTTAATAATTATTTAGCTGTGTGACCTTGGGCAAGTCATCTAACTCCCATTGCTTTGCAAAAAGAAGGAAAGAAAAGAACTTAAGAGATTGTAAATCAATCTTCTATCTGAGTCTGGCTCCAAGTATGGTTGTGAAGAAGTGCTATTTGAGTCAATGATCAATGATACCAGCAACCTTATGGGGTTTTAAAACATGCACTGGGTGGAACAGCTGTTAGACAAGCTCCAAGGAAAATTTCTTCTGACTAAATTTCCCCAATGTGACATTTTCAGTGTATCACATGGCAGACCTTAAGCCTAGTACAATGCATTTTGCTATCTATATAACCTTATCTGGAAGCTGATATTCAAATAAATAGGGGGAACTTCTCCCACAAGTACTAAGCCTTTGTGGTAAATTGCTGCAATCATTGTCAGATGGTCAGGGATGAAAGTTAAACCATTTTGGTCTACAGATATCTAAAATATAGCAGTTAACTAAGCTAGTGAGTGACATCTTCTATTGGCTACAGTTCCTGTGATAATTGAAATCATTTGATTTCTCACAATGCTAAG
The DNA here is from genome assembly GCF_037893015.1 of Macrotis lagotis. NCBI lineage: Eukaryota > Metazoa > Chordata > Mammalia > Peramelemorphia > Peramelidae > Macrotis > Macrotis lagotis. The sequence goes on along the minus strand of NC_133664.1, from coordinate 216,417,906 downwards.
GAGATTTTTAAGTGAAACTATAAAGATCTTGAGACATCAAGTTATGATTTTTTTATCATAATAGGATCAGTTTTTGCTTTAAGAAATGAATATGGGGTGACTAGGTGGCACAGTGGATAGAGCACTGGCCCTGGAGTCAGGAGTACCTGAGTTCAAATCTGGCCTCAGACACTTAATAATTACCTGGCTGTGTGGCCTTGGGCAAGCCACTTAACCCCTAAAAAAAAAAGAAGAAAAAAAGAAATGAATATAAGATCAACTAGTTAAATCAGAAGAAGAATAGCCTGAGGTCTATCTTAAATATATCTTAAAATTAAATCCATTTTCAGTTAAGTATTTCAAATTATTTTAAACATTGGAGAAAGTTATAAATATTTTACTTGCTTTACACTGCTCTAAAATAATTATATAAACTCACGATAGTGTGGCAACTTCTAATGAATTCATTTTTATACTAGAAACCATATTCTTATATTATTGATATTTTAGTGTAATCTCACCCTCCAAATAAGAAAAGTGAATAATATCAAATATAAAACTGTTCTTAAATTTAAATCTAAGATTTAATTTTGTACATTGTAATTAAAGTTTCTATGTATATCAACAAGATAATTGACAAATCAAATTGCAATGTCCATGGTTTCAAAATAGTTTCCGTGGTTTCTTATAATGACAATTATATATTTAAAAATTTGTGTTGAGATTTTTACCAGAGTTAAAGATCTCTACAAGTAACTCTACTCTGGAGGATCTGTGAAATATCCAAAGCTATAGATATATCAAAAGGTATTAATTTTACTTTGTTGCTTGCACTTCTTATCTCTGTGGTCTATATAACCAAAAGGGGACTGCCCCTTTTGACACTGTAAATGTTTCATGATCTTTGTATGCTAGTATAAATTTTACATTGACTGCTTAAAACTCTTAGCAACCCTAGGTTCCCAAGATTTGCCATTTCTTTTCCTCCCCCTTCTTAAGGTCCCTTACTTCTGCTAGTCATTCTGCCACCACACATTTTCTCTTCACATTATTGTTTGTCTTCCTTGCTACCTTCCTCTTGCTAGCCAAAGGCCTTCTTAACACCCCTTCTTAGAGTAAGAACTCCATAGTTGGTTTAGGTACAGCTCTGGCAAATATAGGCCACCAAAACTGTTGAGTGCATCATGCCTATTTGTCCCCATTTAATTTGGCCACACCTCTGTGAGTTACTTAATTCTGATGAAACTCCATTTTTATGACTGAATTGGACTGTTTTACTAGTCTGAAACCCTGATCCTCTGAGGCTCTCTAGTTCTTTTCCTGCCTGATTTATCCCAAGAAGGTAAGTCAGTCCATCAAGAAACCACTTTTAGCACTTTGAATGGGGTACCCAATGGAAATCATTTTACTTGCACCCTAATGAGTAGCCTCTTTAACTTTTTGGTTGTTTGCTTCTTCCAAACTTCAAGTGTTCTATTTGCAGATGGTCAATCATTATGAATATCAGCAAATTCCAACCTCTTCCTTGGACTCTGCAAGCTGCCAATTCAAGATCTGTTCCTAGAGATCAGGCTTGAAATGCTTCCCCTTCCCCACCTTCATCCTTGTATCAACTTGAAGAAGTTATAGAAGATGGATCTTTGGTCCTTTTTCCCATGAAAGCATTTCAGTCCCATGTCTCTATAGGGGGGGATTATAAGAGGGTACTCAATGAGCCTCCTCCCTAATATTTAGATCTGTTCTGAGTGTCTTCCTGGGTCTTTGCTAAAACTAGGAATCCTATCTATGACTTGATTACTGGCTCTGCAATCCCTATTTCTGCTTTTGCCTAAGATCTTTTTGTCTTATGATTGCCCATTATCAGTGTTCCACTGCTTAGGGTCATCTTGTACTTTTTATGAGAAGATTAGATTCTAATCTGCCTAGAGACTTTCTAATCACTTATTATCAGCACCTGGGATCTTCTTAAAAATCCAAAACCCCTTCTTAAGAAGTATAACTTAATTATAAGTTCTGGCCCTTCTAACTGTCCCTTAATAGCTCCAACTTCTGATATCCAGACCATCTTAAAATAGACAATTATTTATCCGAGATCCCTTTACTCTCTTCTTCCTTCTTCTCATCCTACATAAATGAGAATGTCGGCTCCCTCTTTGCTAGAGCATCTTCCAACTCTCAGGCTAGTGTGCCATCACAAAGATTTTGAAAATTAAGTAAGGGAACTAGAGGAAAAATCAGGAAGAGAAATGAAAGTGACGCAGAAAAATCATGAAAACTGAGTCACAGTAGCTTAGTGAAGAAGACCTCCAAAAATACTGAAGAAAATAACATGTTAAAAACCAGACTGGGCCAAATAGAAAAAGAGGTCCAAAAAGCCAATGAAGAGAAGAATACTTTAAAAAAGCAGAATTGGACAAATGGAAAAGGAGATACAAAAGGTCAATGAAGAAAATAATACTTTAAAATATGGAATGCAGTGGAGGAAAGCTGATGACTTTGCAAGAAATCAAGAAACAATTAAATAAAACCAAAAGAATGAAAAAACTAGAAGAAAGTAGCCAGGAAAATAGATCCAGAAAGATAACTTTAAAATTACTGGACTACCTGAAAGTCATGAAGGATGGAGATAAGGATTGAGAGAGAAATGTACTGGAAGAAAGGGAAAGGAAAAGGTAGAATGGGATAAGTTATTTTCATACAAGGTGCAAGAAAATGCTTTTGCAGCAGAGTGAGGGGGAGGAATTGAGAAGGAGTAAAGGAGCCTTATTCTCATTGAAATTGACTCAGAGAGGGAATAGCATATACACTCAATTGGATTTAGAAATCTATCTTACCCTAGAGGAAAGGAGGGGGAAAAGATAGGAAAAAGGAGAGGGGAGTTTTAGGGAGGGAAGATTGTGGGAGGGGGTAGTCAGATGAAAAACATTTTTGAGGAGGAACAGAGTGAAAGGAGAGAGAGAGAAAAAAATTACCTCCAGGTAAAAGGATGGAAGGAAATACAGTTAGCAATAGTAATAGCTGTGGCGGAAAAATATCAAAACAAGTTTCTCTGATAAAGACCTCATTTCTCAAACATAAAGAATTGAATCAAATTTATTAAAAAAAATTCCCCAATTGATATATATGATCAAAGGAAATGAACAGCTTTCAGATAGGGTTGTTAGTGCTATTTAAGGTCATATTTTTTTTTAAAGTCCTAATACTATTGATTTGAAAAACTGCAAATTAGAACAATTTTGAGGTATTACCTTATACCTATGGGACTGGCTATGTATACATATGTATATATGTATTCCTGGGCTTACTTTCTTTGGAAAGATAGTGCATACACAACAATAAATGCTCACAAGATAATTTGAAGAGAAAGAAAAACTAAAGGGATCAGTAAAATCTTCAGAAAGAGACACACAAGCAGAACAAAAGCAAAAAGTTGGGAGACAGAATATTGAGTTCAAGGAATTCATATATGCCTATTCAAAATCTACATAAGACGCAACTCCTGAATGAAGTCTTCCCTAATTATTCTAACCTTTCCTGACTAACTTGATAAGAATAAATTAAATTACTGAATGAAGTTCTAATCATCTGTAATATGAGGTAGCTGGTAGACTGGACCTGGAATCAGGAAGACCAGAGTTCAAAATCAGCCTCAGTTCTTAGCTGTGACCAAGGCAAGTCACTTAACTTCAGATTGATTGACAAAAAGATCCTTTGGAGAAGGAAATAGAGACGGAAACAGCTTTGTCAAGAAAATCCTATAAAATGTTATAACCCATGGAAATATGAAGAGTCAGTCATGATTAAATGACTGAACAAAATCTTTTATATGTGTTTTAAAAAGTGGCCCAGTGCATAGAATGCTAGCCCTAAAGTTAGGAAGATTGATTTTCCTGAGTTCAAATCTGGCCTCTGGAACTCACTAGCTATGAGACTCTAAGCAAGTCATTTAACTCAGATTTTCAACTCTAAAATAAGCTGGAGAAGGAAATGGTGAACCACTCCAGTATCTTTGCCAAGAAGACCCCAAATAAGGTCATAAAAAGGCAGATATGATTGAAATAACTAAACAAAATGTGACAAGCAAGCAGCAGTAAAGCAGGAGCAAAGTAGAGTCTCAGTTCCAACCTCTATCACAGACTGAAGCTTGCAGAAAAATAACCAGAACAAGAATTCCAGATAAAAGAAAGACTACAATTCTTTCACTCTGAATCAGTAGAGTATTTCAGTTGTTTGACAATTACTGACTGCAGCAAAAATCTACTGAAATTCCAAAGGAGGCAAGCAAAAAAAGGCATATTATTATATTCAACCCAGATCAGGAACTAGTAGAATTCAGCTCAGAGGGGCAACAATCAAGTTTGCCCAAAACTGAAGGTTTTTCCCAAAATCAAACAACTGAAAGTACTGAAAACTGAAGGTACCCAGCCCGAACTGTTCCTGAGAACACTCCAGAGACCTTCCCTTCTGAAATTCCCAGAGAATGGCATAATATTAAATCTGATGTCAAGAAGAAGAATGGAAGAATGAGCAAATAAAAAAAAGAATACTATCGGGGTGGCTAGGTGGTACAGTGGATAGAGCACTGGCCTTGGAGTCAGGAGTACCTGAGTTCAAATCCAACCTCAAATACTTAATAATTACCTAGCCGTGTGGCCTTGGGCAAGCCACTTAACCCCATGGCCTTGCAAAAACTAAAAAGAAAAAAAGGAAAAAAAAGAATACTACCATAAAAAGCTATTACAGTGCCACAAACCCAAAAGAGAATGACTTCAAAATATCTAAAAGCAAAGCCTCAAAGAAAAACATACATTGAGCACAAATTCAACTAAAATCCCTGAAACAGGGAATCAAGATGGGAACAAGAGAGGATGTCTCTTAGGTGCTCCCTCTTAAAACTTATAAACTAAGGACTGTAACTAAATCTTTGAGGGACAGAACCCACAGAGGGACCAAGTGAAGCAGTTCTCCAACTCAAGGTAACCTGGGAAAGAGCGGAAAGGCTCTGCTCCCTGGGGTTGGAGGGGCAGCCCACCAGAGGGGTGCCCTGCCAGAGGGGTGGCCAGTCAAGGAGAAAGAATTTTAGCCTCCCAGAGGAAAACCCAGGATGCTGGAGCTCACACCTCACAGCAGAGGGGGAGTTTCGTGATCTACACCCAGAGGAGCACTGAGCACAACTTGGGGAAACAGCAGAGGGGACCTCTGCCAGAGCCAGCACATGAAGCCCAGCTCTCAGGGCACACAGCAAGCAGTGTGGCCACAGCAGCCCAGATTCAGGAACAGGAAGTAGAAGCCAGCAAGCAGGAGCCCCCAGGGCATGAGTGCAGAGCCTAGGGAGGGAAAGGTGAGAGACTTCTGAGCTCTGTCCTCTGTCCCTGGAATAGGACTCTGGGGTTCTGACCACATTCAGATCCTGATCCCAGTCTAGAACACCACAGAACAGCAGGGCCTCCCCACCTCAGCCCCATGGCAGAGGGGTGCACTTGTGGTCCTTCACAGACCAGGAGGGAGGACAAAGCCTCACACACTTAGATCCTTGTGGGAGTGTCCCAAAAGCTCAGGAAGCACCCCAAAACCAGGCTCAGCTTGGGAAAATGAGTAAGCAGAGAAAAAAGAGGAACACCATTAAGAAACAATTTGCCTGTGATCCCAAGAAGGATCAAAACACTCAATCTGATGGTGAGGAAGTCCAAGCTCCTGCATCTAAAGACTCCAAGAAAAACAGAAATTGGGCTCAGGCTATGACAGAACTCAAAGACTTTGAAAATCAAGTGAGGGAGATAGAGGAAAAATTGGGAAAAGAAATGAGAGAGATGCAGGAAAAACATGAAAAAGAAGTCAGCAGATTAGTCAAGGAAAGCCAAAAAAATGCTGAAGAAAATAGCATGCTAAAAACCAGTTCAAAAAGTTATTGAGGAGAAGAATGCTTTAAAAAGCAGAATTGGCCAGATGGAAAAAGAGATAAGAAAGCTCTCTGAGGAAAACAAATCCTTCAGACAAAGAATGGAACTCAGGGAGGTTGCTGATTTTACAAGAAATCAGGACTCAATACTTCAAAACCAAATGAATGAAAAATTAAAAGAAAATGTGAAACATCTCACTGAAAAAAAACTGAAATGGAAAACAGATTTAGGAAAGATAATTAAAAATTATTGGAATATCTGAAAGCCATGATCAGGAAAAGAGCATTGCATCATTTTTCAAAGAATTACTACAGGAAAATTGCTCTGATATCCTAGAAGCAGAGGGCAAAATAGAAATGGAGAGAATCCACCGATCTCCCCGAGGAAAGAGATCCAGAAAAATGACTCCCAGGAATATTATAGCCAAGTTCCAGAAGAGGCTGGGATTGGATGGCCTGTCCTGGACCATAGGGCTGGCTGGATGCTGGGCCCAAGGGGTGGTATAGGGGCTCTGGGCCTCTTGGTCCCAGGACCAGGGATCTGCCTGCTGTACCACTCAGCTACCCTACTGCAGAGACAGAGTTCAAGGAGAGAGAAAATATAGTACATGGTACTCGAGAATTAGGAAAGGAGGGAGTTGCGATCAGCAATGGCAACAGTGGAAAAATGTGGAAGAAACTTTTGTGATGGACTTATCATAAAGAATATGATCCACCCGTGATAGAGTTGGTGGTGCTGGAACACAGACTGAAGCACATTTTTTATTATTATTATTATTTTGGGGGGGGGGGGTGCAGGGCAAATGGGACTGGGTAGCCTGCCTGGGGCCACATAGCTGGGTGATTCTTGGGTGTCTGAGGCCAGATTTGGACCTGGGTGCTCCTGGCTCAAGGGTCAGTGCTCTGTCCACCACCCAGCCACCCCCTATTATTAATATTTTATTTTATTTTAGGTCTTCTTTTTTCTTTTTTGTTTTTTGGTTTGTTGCAGGGCAATGGGGTTGGGGTGACTTGCATGGGGTCACACTGCTGTGTGATTGTTGGGTGTATGAGGCTGGATTTGGGCTCAGGTGCTCCTGGCTCCAGGGCTGGTGCTCCGTCTACTGCGTCACCTGGCCATACCTACAATTATTACTATTATTTTTTATTTTAATTTTAATTTTTTTTCTCTCCCCTTTACTTTATTGCTCAAGAGAGTCTATTTTTGGGAGGGAGGGGGTATTTTGTTTACTCTTAAACAAGAATATTTTATGAATGTATAAAAAATTATTTGTATAAAATAAGAATAAATAAATTTAAAAAAAATAAAAAATAAAATCCCTGAAACAGAAACAAGATATTTTTAAAAGAGTTTAAAATATTTTATATATTTAATAAGAGTATATGGGAGGAAAAATAAAAAAGAAACGTGTACAGTGGAAGAAATACTTTGTTGTTGTTCAGGTGCATTCAATTTTTTTATGACTCTGTGAACCATTCTGTCCCCAATTGCTTGATAAAAATACCGGAGAGGTTTGCCATTACCTTCTCCAATTGGTTAAGGCAAACAGAAGTTAAGTGACTTGCCCAGAGTCAAAGAGCCAGGTAAGCCAGTTTTGAACTTGGGCTTTACTAATGCCAGACCTGGTGCTGTATGCATTAAAGCTACTTTGCTGCCCCCAGGCAGACCAAGTTTAAGTGATTTGACCAAGAAGGCACAGCTAATAAGTGTCTAAGGCCAAAATGAAGTCTTTTAAGTCCCAGAATTCTATCCACCAAACCATCTAGCTGCCTGATGGAAGCTTTGCAAGGTTTTATACCCTATATGCCAAGGTCATTAATAGCTTGACATATAGATTATAAACCTTGCAACAAACTCTCTGAAAATTAGAATCAACTGATTAGAAGTTGATGACTTCATGAAACAAGAAATATTAAGAAAATGTCAAAAGGAAAAAATTAAGATATAGCAAAAACAACTGATCTGGAAAAGAGATCAAGGAGAGAAATTATAAAGGTTGCTGGACTATTTAAAAACTATGCCCAAAAACAAAACAAAAAAGCCTAGATTCCATATTTAATAAATCATGAAAGAAAAAACTGCTCAGAATTATTAGAAGTAGAGGTCAAAATGAAAATTGAAAGTCTCCACCAGTTAGTTGCTTCCTGAAAGAAATTCCCCAAAGGAAAACTCCAAGGATCATTAAAGCCAAAATCCAAAATTTCTGTGTCAAGCAAAACACATTGCAAGTAGTCAGAAAGAAAGAATTCAAGTAACAAAGATACTCAGCAAAATTGATATATGATTTGGCAACTACTACCATAAAGAAACCAAAAGCTTGTAATACAATATTACAGAAAACAAAAGGTATAGGCTTACAAACAAGAATAACATACCCAGCAAAGCAATAACATTCCTGGTAGTAAGATCAGAGCAGTGTAGAAACCTTGAAATAAAAATACAAGTCAAGAGAAATACAAAAATAAGGTAAAAGGGAATGATCATGAGACTAAACAAGTAAAAACTGCTTAATTCTAATATTAAAATAAATGTATTAAATGTATCTCCTCTGAAATCTATTATTTTAGGGGGTACAGAAGGAATCTAATTAGACAGAGGGCCTGGGAAGTGGTTCTGTTATAGCTTGAGGATATTAAAGGAATAGAAAGTGAAGAAGAAGAGGAATACATAGCAGAATGATGAGGTGTTGGGGAGAGGGAGAAGATGGTTATGGGAAATTATCCTACAAAATTGTTATGTGCACATAAAAGTCTATACAAACAAAGAATAAGATGTAGTTGGAGTAATTGACTCTTGAACCTTACTCTCAACTCAGCTGGTCAAAGAAGAGAAGAAATCATTCAACAGTTGGGTACAGACAAACATTTCCTTCAACAGTGAAATAGTCACCTTCTTTCCATGAACTTTTTGTTATATATTCCCTTTTTTTTGGACACCAACCACTGATAAGTCAAAAAATATGTATTTCTCCTATTGGTCTTCAGGGTATCTAGTGATCCCTTTAACCCAAAGGAGGGAAGTGTGAAAATCACCATTATAATGACTATACTAGCCTGTTAGATTTGTCTTTACAGGGTGGGCAGGACAATGGGATTATACAACAACCAACCAATCAGAAGAACTTCTGAGCCTCAGAACTGCTTGACATACCAGTGATCCCTTGCAAAAGAATGCTAGCCAAATTTGGAGATGGTGGTAGCTGCCAGAAACCACAGAACCAGCTTTGACAAGCTCAGAAACAACCTGGGCTGCAGACTTGAGACCTTATTCAGGACTTAAAAAAAAAATTTTAAAGTACATTTTAAGCTTAAACACAAAATAAGAAAAGGCGGAGGGGGGGGGGGGATGTTGCTATGTACACCGTAGAATATGAGAGGATTCAACATAAAACAAAAACCTATATAAAAATACCATACATTGTTTTCAAATATTACTCAGCTTTTCTTTGCTTCTTATAGTTTTTCTTTTGTTCTCTGCTGTGAATTTATTTTTTCTCCTCCCTTTCATCCACCCTAAAGAAGCTTACAATTAAACACAGATATATGGAGAGGGAGAGAGGAGAGAGGAGAGAGGGGAGAGGGGAGAGGGGAGAGGGGAGAGGGGAGAGAGGGGAGAGGGGAGAGAGGGGAGAGGGGAGAGGGGAGAGAGGGGAGAGGGGAGAGAGGGGAGAGGGGAGAGAGAGAAAGAATGAGAGAGAGAAAGAATGAGAGAGAGAAAGAATGAGAGAGAGAAAGAATGAGAGAGAGACAGAGAGACAGAGAGACAGAGAGACAGAGAGACAGAGAGACCGAGAGAGATTGAGGTAGATAGATGGAAACGATATTTTTAGAGCTATAACTAAATATGCCCATACTTAACACTACTACACACATACATAGGGCCATATTATACATATTTTCACCTGTTTCTTTTTCTAGAGTTAGATAGCATCTTCCTTCATAAGTCCAAGGCTCTTCATGTTTTTCTAAATCAACCATCTCATCATTTCCTACAACACAGCAATATTCCAACCCAATCACATCTTATCTGAGAGAATGTCTAAATTTTTTTCCAAATTTTTAAATTACTTCTATTGTTGGTTATATTGGTTTTATTTATGCCAGAAATTTTTAATTTGAAATAATAGAAAATATTCATTTTACACTTAAATAATTCTATTACTTTATAATATAGTTGAAGGTATGATACTGCTGAATCTCCTTCCTTTACAACAGGTGTGTCCAATCTACAACAGCCCTTGGGGACCCATTCACAGGTGAACCCACTACAAGTCTGTTGTGCTTATTGATGGCTGTGCTGTATGCAGCCCTTGAGGGGTTTTTGTTGGATCCTGCAGGGCCCAGAAGAGCTAAAAGGTTTGACTTCCCTGCTTACAACTTTTCCCCCTGGTTTCTTTGAAATTCCTGGCTTTATTCTTCCAAATTAACTCTTACTATTTTTTCTAACTCGGTAAGATTTTTTTTTTAGTAATTTAATTGGGATGGCATTGAATAAATAGGTTAGGTAAAATTGTCATTATATTGGTTTTACCTACCCATGAATAAGAAATATTGCTTCAATTATTTAAATCAAACTTTATTTGTGTAAAAAGTGTTTTATATTTATGTTCATATAAACACATGTTCCTGTGTCTATTTTGGCAAGTAAACACTCAGGTATTTTATATTGACTACTTATTTTAAATGACCTAAAAAATACTGAATGATATTGTGAACACATAGGATAGTTTTCCTATTTTTCTATTATGTCTACTTTAGCTTTAAATTTGTCTGAGATCATGATTACTAGATTTGCTTTTTTTTACACAATAAGTTCTACTCTTGCCTTTTATTTTACCTTTGTGTGTATCTCATCTTGATAGTGTTTTCTGAAAGCAACATATTGTTTTTTGTGCATTTTCTTCCCTCCTATTTTTCTTTACCATTCTTCTCACCCATATTTACCCTATCTTTGTTCATTTCTCTGCTTTACTTCTACCTTTTACCTTGCCCTCTTATTCCTTGACCTATGCACCTCTAAGAGTCCCTTCCTCTGTTCTTTCCCCCCACCACATCCTGTTGCCATCCTATTTCTTTCTAAATTTAGAAGCTTTTTATATTCTTCTAGCTATATATTGTTCTCTCTTTCACTCATTTCTGATGAGTAAGGATCCAGGACTACTTGCCCTTCCCCGATAACTTCTGTATCAATCTTTCCCTTTTATTGCCTCATTTGTATGCCATAATTACTTTTTTTTACCTCTCCCTACAGTTTTATTTGTTTTAGAATCAGCCCATCATACAATGCTCAACACAAGCTTCCTTTAAAACTACCCAAATAATGACAACAGTGTAAGAGTACTGATAACATTTTTACTTGAAAGTAAACAATCTGACTGTATTAAGTCCCATCATATTTCCTTATACTGAATTCCTTTATATTACCTTATATTTCTCCTGGATTTTATATGTCAGATTTCCTTTAAGTTCTGTTGTTGTTATCACAAATACCTGAAAGTTTTTCAATTTGTTAAATTATATATTTTTAAATTCAGGATTATACTTGACTTTGCAGGATAAATTACAATAACTTCAGCTCTTTTGCCTTGTGAAATATAGTATTCCAAGCACTACAGTTCTTCAACACAGTAGCTGCTAGGTTTTGTGAAATCATATTTAAATTATTCTTTTCTTGTTACTTGCAATATTTTCTCCTTAACCTGGGAGTCTGAAACTTGGCTGCAATATTCCTGTAAGTTTTCATTCTGGGATCTCTAATGATCAGTGGATTTTTTTTTCTCTTTCTACTTTGCCTTCTTGTTCTATAACTTCATATTCTCCTATATTATTTCTCCTCAGTCTGTTCTCCAGATCATGTTTTTTCTGATATTTCATATATTTTATTTTTCATTCTTTGGATTTTATTATATTACTTCTTACTAGTCAGATTCTAGATTACAAGTAATCATTTTCTTCCTTATGTTTTTGATTTTCTATTTCCAGTTAGTTGACTTACTGTTCTAAACACCCTGTTGATCAATCTCTCTTACCTGATGCTATCTTTTTCCTAGGTTTTTAGATGCCACTCTCTCCTGGTTTCTCCTATCTGACCACTCCTCTGTCTCCTTTACTGGATCCTCTGCTAGATCACACTCTCCAATTGTAGGTGTCCCTCAGCTTTCTGTCCTGGGTCCTCTTCTTTAAATATATATGTGTGTGTGTCTGTGTGTGTGTGTGTGTGTGTGTGTGTGTATGTGTATACACACACTTTACTTGATGACCTCATCAGGTCCTAGATTTAATAAATTAATGCTGACAATTCTCAAATCTTCTTATCCTCCTCCAAACTCTCTATTGACCTTCAAACTAGAGTCTCCAGCTATCTCTCCAACATCTCAAATTGGATGCCGCCCAGTAGGCATCTTAAACTCAGTATGTCCAAAATGGAACTAATAATTATTCTCTCAAATGAGGTAAATCTCATTACACTAAGAGGTACAAAATACCTATGGTAATAGAGGGGAAGAAGGGAGGAGATGAGAAATAATTATTCTCTCTAAACCTTCCCCCTCCTACCTTTCCTCGTGCTCTTCCCAACCTCTCAGGCTCACAAAATAAGAGTCATTCTCAACTTCAAGTAATCTATCACCAACTTTGAGGCCGACAACACCACCGGCCGCATCTGCTTCCACGACTTCCTCGGGGACTCATGGGGCATTCTCTTCTCCCACCCTCGGGACTTCACTCCGGTGTGCACAACAGAGCTGGGCCGAGCTGCCAAACTGGCCCCAGAATTTGCCAAGCGGAATGTTAAGATGATCGCTCTTTCTATTGACTCTGTTCAAGACCATCTTGCCTGGAGTAAGGATATCAATGCATACTATGGTGATGAGCCCTTGGAGAAGCTGCCTTTCCCCATCATTGATGATCACAAACAGGACCTTGCCATTAAGTTGGGCATGTTAGACCCAGATGAGCGGGATGCGCAGGGCATGCCAGTGACAGCTCGAGTGGTATTTATTTTTCGCCCAGATAAGAAGTTGAAGCTATCTATCCTCTACCCTGCAACTACTGGCAGGAACTTTGATGAGATCCTCAGAGTGGTTGATTCCCTTCAATTGACAGCATACAAGAAGGTTGCTACTCCTGTTGACTGGAAATGTGGAGATAGTGTAATGGTTATTCCAACTATCTCTGAAGAGGAGGCTAAACAACTGTTTCCTAAAGGGGGTCTTCACCAAGGAGCTCCCTTCGGGCAAGAAATACCTACCGTACACCCCTCAGCTGTAGCTCACTCCAGCAGGACCTGCTGGGGCTCCCTTGAAGATCTCTCCCAGAGGGGATGCCAGCCTGCCAATCAAGTCTTCTACAGTAATTGATTTAAACATCTTAGAGTGATGGAAAGTCAAGAGTCATTGGGCTTCTCTACTAACGTGTGGCTTGTTAAATGAAAAGGGCACTAAAAGTTACCTGTGATTCCTCTCCTTGTGCCTTTACCAGCACTTCACTTGGGTCACTGAACTCCTTTGTCGTTCTGCTGACTTTCTCTGTTTGGGACTTAAACTGTGAGGTCTGTTGCAAGCTCCATCATCAGCCATAGTATCATTGGTATTTGGGAAAGGGGGTTACCTCAGAGCATTGCAGGAGCAGAATTTCTTTAACTGGCCTAGTAGACAAATCATTTCTTTTTCTAATTATCTACTTGAGGGAGGAGGCAGTTTAACATGTCTGGTTGTCTGATTTTGAGTTTCACCTCCCTAAGTTTATGACCATCAATTTGTAATCATTTAACTATTTCAGATAGTGGGGTTTTTTCCCCTCAATTGTTGAGTGTTCTAAACATAGTTAGATACTATTTCTTTATTACAAAATGATGTCTCTGCAGTGGATAATTTTCTGTTTTCTGATATTTTGCCTTTAGGGGAGCCACCAATAAAAGCTTTTTGAAACTAAAATAATCTATCACCACCCATAACCAATTCAATGCCAAGGCCTGTCAATGGCACCCTTGTCAATTTCTCTCAAATATATCCCCTGTCTGCTTTGACACTGCCACTGTTCTAGTACAAGCTCTCATAACCCTGTCTGCTGTTGAGTCAGACAACCTCAGATCTCTCTAATTCATCTTACATTCAGCAACTAAAGTGATTTTCCCAAATTTCAGTTCCAGTCATGTCACTATTCCACCCCACCCCCACTCAATAAACTTCAGAGGCTCCCCATTGCCTCAAGAATCAAATACAATATTCTGTTTGGCAAAGTCCTTCATAATCTAACTCCCTCCTACTTTTCTTTCCAGTCTTCTTACACCTTACACCCAACATATATTCTTGATTCTGTGACTCTGGACTCCTAGGAATTCCACAAAAAAAGACACTCAATTTTTCAGCTTCAAGCATTTTCTCTTGCTGTCCCCCATACCTAGAAAGCTTTCCCTCCTCTACTCTATGTACTGATCTCTCTGACTTCAAGTTTCAACTAAAGTTTCACCTTCTATGTGAAACTTTCTCCATGTCCTCTTAATTCTAATGCCTTCCTTCTGCTAATTAACATATATGTATGAAACATGTGTTTATGCATGTATATTTTGTGTCTGTGTATATATGCACATGCAAATATAAATATACATATATGTGTGTATATGTATATATATATATATAATGCAGGAAATTAATAGCGTGGTAGGTAGAGTGTTGGGCCTGAAGTCAGGAAGACTCATTTTCCTGAGCTTAAATTCAGCTTCAAACACTAATTCTATGATCCTGGGCAAGCTACTCATCCTGTTTGCAATTTGCCATAGTTTTCTCATATGTAAAATGAGCTTGAGAAGGAAATGTCAAACCATTCCAGTATCTTTGAAATGAAAACCCCAAATGGGACCTATATTCTATATATAGCTTGCTTTGTATATATTTGCCTTTATGTTCTCTTCCTCCATTAGATTGTAACTTCCTTGACTTAGGAACTTTCTTTTGCCTCCTTTTGCACAGGACAGTACCTAGGTCAAAAAATGTTTATTGACGTTTATTGTGAAACTGATATTTGATGGGAGAGAGTTAAAACCTTGAACATAAAGCTTGGGATTCTCCTTTCCTCCCAATAATGAAGCAGCAATCAGAAGTTATCTTGAACTTGATCATGCCCCCAGACATGCATTTATGATAGTATACCCCTCTGTTTAAAGAGAACAGAGTGACTTCCAGCCCTACCTTTCTGTTTTCCTTTCTGGCAAAAACTAAAGTCTCCATTGGAGAAGAGTGGCGGGGGCCAGGAATAGAAAAGACTATAGTTGTCTATTCTGCCTTTCTTCAAACCACCTAGTCACACCCTCATTTTACATGCTGAGGGGAAAAGGCTTGTGGTACATAGTAATGTCCATTAGCTCTACTTCCCAGATTTATCTTACACTATTTCATATGAGTACTCTGTTTTAGACAAACTGAAAAATTTTCCATCCCTCTTCTCACTCTGCTTTCTCTTAGGCCTTAATTTTCATTAGTAGTTCTTAACCTTTTTGTGTGTCATGGATCACTTTGGCAGTCTAGTGAAGAGCTTCTCAGAATAATATTTTAAATGCATAAAACAAAAATACAGGGAATAACAAAGAAAACTTATTATATTATAATAAAATTATTATTTAAGTATTTTTAAAAACAAGTTCACAAACCCATGCTCATTTGTTATGTGTAGCACAGCTTCTCCACATGTTTGTTCTAATGCTCCCCCATAAGCCCTGTTTGTTAAATTAACTCCCCTGCCTTCAACATAAGTGTCATTTTATCCATGAAGCTTCACTTGATAGCTGAAAATAATCTGTCCATCTTATATTTCACAATGGAATATGAAAATAAATATCTATACAAAAAAGGAAGAAGGGGTTGAGCAACACTTGAACCTCACTCTAATCTGAAATTTGGGAAGAAAACACACACACACAGAGACATAGAAATGCATTTCACTCAATAGGGAAAGGAGAAAATAAGAAAGAAGGCAGATTAAGAGAAAGATTAGTCTAAAGCAAAATAAACTCTAACTAAGGAGGCTGGAATCTGAAGAGGGTCAAAAAAAATAGGAAAGGATAAGAATCTGGTTTTGGTATCTTAAGTGAGGAAAAAAGAAGAGAGGTAAAACAGAAGCAGAAAAGCAAAACTATACTACTTAAAAAACTTATTCTCTCTCATCACTCTTTTTCTTTTATAAAGGGGAGATGGGAAACAAAAAGAAGGAAAATTATAAGACAACAGGAAACACATTAATAATAATGTTGTGAATCAGATAAACTCACCTATAAAATTAAAGAGGTTCAAAGAATCTAAAAATTTATTTTTAGTTAACTTTGTTTTATTTTTATTTTTATTTTTAATTAATTATTTTGTTGCATGTTAGTTCTGAACTGTCTCCCTCCCTCCCTTTTCCACCCCACTACTGAAAAAGGTCACCATCTGGCATAGATATATATATAGATATAGATATATAGATTTACATGTAGATAGATAGATAGATAGATAGTTTTCACATATGGAGGTAGATACCATTTTCCTTCATAGGTCCTTTAGAGTTTAATTGAGTATTTATAATGTTTAAATTAACAGTCAATCACATTTACTCTTTGAACAATATTGCTACTTTTGAATACAATATTCTCTTGGTTCAGCTCATTTACTCTTCAACCACCTCAACACAAGTAGTATTACAGCACAGTAGTATTCCATCACAGTCATACTGCAACTGCTTAGTCATTCCACAACTGATGGTCATCCCCTCAGTTTCCAGTTCTTTGCCAAATATGTTATTTATAAGAAATATGCAAAACAAAAAGCACATGGTTAAAAATAAAGAATTGGAGAAAAATCTATTATGTTTTCAGCTGAAATAAAAAAGATCGGGGTAGCTGTTATCAACAAAAACAAAGCAACAGTAAAAATGGACTTAATTACAAGAGATAAACAAGAAAACCACATTTTGCTGAAATGTACCAAAGACCAGAGATTTCAAATTCACAAAAACTTCTGAGTGTGACTCAATCCAGAATGTGATTTAATTAGATCTCCCAGTAAACCCCTTCTTGAAAGTGATAGGTCCACAAGGATTATACATTGCACATATTGTTTACTTTTTTCATTGTTTTGATCAATTGTGCTGACTAATTGTCATATGGAATGGATCTCTTTGAAGGGATATTTGGATAACCATGGTTACAGAAGAAAGAGGAAACAGCAATATAAAAACCTTTTTTAAAAAAAACTATAATTGGGAAATGTTTAACAAACTAAATTAAAATATAGTACAACATAATTAATGATTTTCTAAGTCAACATACCACCTCATAGGGTTCCATTTCAAATTTTTTTCTCCAATACCACTAAATGACAATATCAATACTAAGCAAATATTAACCACATGACATATCATGTAAATACATAAAGGGAACATTACATAAATTATAAGAAGAAATAGATAGTAAAACAATAATAGTAGGTAACGTTTATGTACCCCTTGCAGACTTCAATAAATCTAAACAAACTAAAAAAATTGAAGACCTAAAACGAATTTTAGAAAAGTTAAATATAATAAAAGTCTGGATATTATTTTTATGGAAATGAAAACACACACATATTTCTTAGTTGTGCATAACACTAAATTAACCACATATTAGAGATTGAAAGTCACACAAATAATGCAAAAAAGAAGAAATACTAAATACAACATCTATAAATTATAAAGCAATAAAATTACATTTAATAAAAGTTCATTGAGAAAACAATTAAAAATAATTAGAGGTTGCAAAATGCAATATAGTAGGGAATAAAACTCCAGAATCATTAATTTTATTAAATATAATAAAAATGAGACAACTATCAAAAGTTTTGAGATTCAGCTAATTTAATCCAAAATGGAAAATGTTTATCTTTAAATACTTTCATCATTAAAGGAGAGAGAAAAGCAAAACAAACTGGGAAGGAATTTTTTTTTAATCAGAAAACCAACAATTTAAAATACTCCATTTGAACATCAAACAAGGAGTACTGAAAATCTAAAAGGATACAAAATAGAAAACATACACAAACAACAACAACAACAAAGAATCAATATGTAAAACCTAAGATTTAAAAAATAAACCCTTGGTTAACATTACCAACATCAAAATTGAAAAAGGTGAATTCACAACCAATAAAGAAGAGAAAATTATTAGAAACCATTTTGCCAAAAGAAAAAACTAATAATCTTGATGAAATAGATGAAAATTTACAAAATTATATAACATCCAAATTAACAACCAATCTCAGGGGGGAAAATTAAATAATCCATAAATTAACTCCCCAAGAAAAGTACTGAGAACTGATAAATTTACTAAGTCAAGCCTATCAAACATTTAAAGAACTATTAATTCCTAATTACAGGAGGTATCTGAAAAAATAAGAAAAGAAGTAGTCCATGGGGTGGCTAGGTGGCATAGTGGACAAAAAGCACTGACTCTGGAGTCAGGAGTACCTGGGTTCAAGTCCCATCTCAGACATTTAATAATTACCTAGCTGTGTGGCCTTGGGCAAGCCACTTAACCCCATTTGCCTTGCAAAAACCTAAATAAATAAATAATTTGAAAAAGTAGTCCTATCAAATTTCTCCTATGACATAAATCTGGTCTTGGAGAGTAAAAATGGAGAAAGAAAACTAATGACCAAAATTCTTAACAGAAAAATTTTAGATGATGGCAAAAAAATGTAAATAAAATATTAGCAAGGAGATTAGAAAAGCATAGCATAAAAATTATATGCTATGATCCATTTAGATTTCTATCAGGAAAGCAGAGTGATTCAATTTTGGAAAATTATAAACAAAATTGACCCCACTCACAGAACCGAAAAAAAAATCATACAATTATATAAATCAATGCAGAAAAAGTTTTTGACAAGTTACCATTTCTATTAAAAACACTAGACAGGGCAGAGCCAAGATGGCAAAGAAAAGGTAGGGACGCACCCAAGTTCTCCCTCAAACCACTCCAGATTCTAGGGAGGAAGAAAAGACTGAGTGAAACAATTTTCTAGCTCAAGACAATTTGGAAGATTCAGGGAAGGGTTTCCTGCAAGTGGGTAAGAGGAGCACAATACAGTGCAGGCCTCAGCAGCACAGAACAGTCCTCAGCAAAACAGAAACAGTCCTTGGGAGTCAATGTAATCAGAACCAGTTGCTTCTTCTGGAGCTCTCAGGCCACAGATGGCAAGGGAATCAGAAGGAAATTACAGGGGTCTCTTTGCTATCACTGAACTTGGACTCAATTGTTTTGTGCACACTCAGATCTAGGTTGCAGTCTTAACTCACAGTCCCATGAAAAGAAGCACAAGAAGAACACAAGGACCTTCTTCATAGTTCCAAGGCAGAAAGGAATGTCTGAAGTCACTCACTGACCAAAGAAAAGGCCAGGAGTGTGGCACAAACCTCTTCTTAGATCATAAGACCTTGGAAGAATTGAAAACTTACAGATTCCTATAAGAATCTCTGATAACAGCTGCAAGATAGATAGATAGATAGATAGATAGATAGATAGATAGATAGATAACCCAAAAGCTTGGAATAGGGTATACTCCTCTCTGAAAACAGCCCCACCTTAAAAAAGAGTTAAAATCAAGTCAATTTGGGGAAATGAGCAAACAATAGAAGCAAAATAGAAAGTTACTATGGTGATAAGGAAGATCAAAATACACACTCAGAAGAAGACAACCAAGTCTTCTACTTCTAGGTTCTACAAATCCTCCAAGAAAAATATGAATTGGTCTCAAGCTATAGGGCAGCTCACAAAGGATTTTGAAAATTAAGTAAAGTAGGTGGAGGAAAAATTGGGAAGAGAATTGAGAGTGATGCAGGAAAATCATGAAAACTGAGTCAGTAGGAGTAGTGAAGGAGAAGACACAAAAAAAACACTGAAGAAAATAACATCTAAAAAACTAGACTGGGTCAAATGGAAAATGAGGTCCAAAAAGTAAATGAGGACAAAAAAAAAATACTTTAAAAAAGTAGAATTGGCCAAATGGAAAAGGAGATACAAAAGCTCACTAAAGAAAATAATTCCTTAAAATATTGAATGGAGCAAAGGGAAGCTGATGACTTTTTTTTTCAGGTTTTTGCAAGGCAAATGGGGTTAACTGGCTTGCCCAAGGCCACACAGCTAGGTAATTATTAAGTGTCTGAGACCAGATCTGAACCCAGGTACTCCTGACTCCAAGGCCAGTGTTTTATCCACTATGCCACCTAGCTGCCCCAGCTGATGACTTTTTAAGAAATCAAGAAAGAATAAAATACCAAAAGAATGAAAAAAAACAGAAGAAAATATGAAATATCTCATTAGAAAAACAACATATTTGGAAATTAGATCCAGGAAAGATAATTTTTAAATAATTGGACTGCTTGAAAGCTGAGATTAAAAAAAGCCTACATATCATTTTCCAAGAAATTATCAAGGATAACTGCCCTGAAATTCTAAAAGCAGACCTGATCCCCTCCTGAAAGAATTCTCAAAACAAAAATTCCCAGGAATATTACAACCAAATTTCACAGCTCCCAGGTCCAGGAGAAAATATTGCAAGCAGCCAGAAAGAGACAATTCATTTATGATGGAGCCACAGTCAAGATAACACAAGATTTAGCAGCTTCTACATTAAGGGATCATGGGGCTTGGAATATGATATTCCAGAAGGCAAAAGAGCTTGGATGACAGTCAAGAATCACTTTGTAAAATTGAAAATACTCTTTCATGGGAAAAGATGGATCATCCAAAAAACTACTTGGAAACAATTAGCAATTTTAGCAAAGTTGCAGGTTATAAAATAAACCCTCATAAATCCTCAACTTGTCTATATATGTCTAGCAAGGCACAGCAGGAAGAGCTAGAAAGAGGAATCCCATTTAAAGTAACCTCAGACAATATAAAATATTTGGGAGTATATTTGCCAAGACAGACTCAGAATCTTTTTGAAAACAATTATAAAACACTTCTCACACAAATTAAATCAGATTTAAATAACTGGGCAAATATCAACTGCTCATGGATAGCTAGAGCTAATATAATAAAAATGACAATTCTACCAAAACTAAACTATGTGTTTAGTGCCCTACCAATCAAAATTCCAAAAAATTACTTTAATGAGTTAGAAAAAATTGTAAGTAAATTCATATGGAGAAATAAACAGTCAAGAATTGCCAGGAGCTTAATGAAAAAAAAAGTGCATAAGAAGGTGGCTTAGCCCTACCTGTTCTAAAATTATATTATAAAGCATCAGTCATCAAAACTGTTTGGAATTGGCTAAGAAATAGAGTGGTGGACCAGTGGAATAGACCAGGTGTAAAAGCAGGAGATGATTATAGTAATCTGCTGTTTGATAAACCCAAAGAGTCCGGCCATTGGGATAAAAACTCCCTCTTTGATAAAAATTGCTGGGATAATTGGAAGTTAGTATGGAAGAAACTTAGATTAGACCAACACCTCACACCCTTTACCAAGATAAGATCCAAATGGTTACAGGACATAGACATAAAAAACAATACTATAAGCAAATTAGAAGATCAAGGACTAGTCTACCTGTCAGATCTATGGAAAGGGGAGCAGTTTATGACTAAGGAAGAGTTGGAGAACATCACCAAAAACCAATTAGATGATTTTGATTACATTAAATTAAAAAGCTTTTGCACAGATAAAACCATTGTAACCAAGATCAAAAGAAATGTAGTAAATTGGGAAACAATCTTTACAACTAATGATTCTGACAAAGGACTCATTTCTAAAATATACAGAGAACTGAGTCATATTTTTAAAAGAAAAAGCCATTCCCCAAATTGACAAATGGTCAAAGGATATGCAAAGGCAATGTACAGATGAGGAGATCAAAGTAATCCATAGCCATATGAAAAAATGCTCTAAATCATTAATCATTAGAGAAATTCAAATTGAAGCTTCTCTGAGGTACCACCTCACACCTCTCAGATTGGTCAATATGACCAGGACAGATAATGATCATTGTTGGAAGGGTTGTGGGAAATCTGGGACACTATTACACTATTGGTGGAGCTGTGAACTCATCCAACCCTTCTGGAGAGCTATTTGGAACTATGCCCAAAGGGCAACAAAAATGTGCATACCCTTTGACCCAGCAATACCACTACTGGGTCTATACCCTGAAGAGATGATGAAAAAGGGTAAAAACATTACTTGTACAAAAATATTTATAGCAGCGCTGTTTGTGGTGGCAAAGAATTGGAAATCAAGTAAATGTCCTTCAATTGGGGAATGGCTTAGCAAACTGTGGTATATGTATGTCATGGAACACTATTGTTCTATTAGAAACCAGGAGGGATGGGATTTCAGGGAAGCCTGGAGGGATTTGCATGAATTGATGCTGAGTGAGATGAGCAGAACCAGAAAAATACTGTACACCCTAACAGCAACATGGGAGTGATGTTCAACCTTGAAGGACTCACTCATTCCATCAGTGCAACAATCAGGAACAATTTGGGGCTGTCTGCAAAGGAGAGTGCCATCTGTATCCAGATAAGGAGCTGTGGAGTTTGAACAAAGTTCAAGGACTATTCCCTTTAATTTAGGAAAAAAACAGATTATCTTATTGTCTGATCTTGTCACCTCTTAGACTTCTCTTCTCTTCTTTAAGGATATGATTTCTCTCTCACACCCAATTTGGATCAAGGTACAACATGGAAACAAAGTAAAGACTGACAGAGTGCTTTCCATGGGGTGGGGGGAACAAGATTGGGGGGGGGGAAATTGTAAAACTCAAATAATATCTTTAATAAAAATAAATTTAAAGAAAAAAAAGAAAAAAGAAAAGATGGACATTCAATGAAATAAGGAACTTTCAAACTTTCATGAAGATAGATCAGGGCTGAACAGAAAATTTGATCTTCAAATATAAGATTCAAATGAAGCGTAAAAAGGGTAAACAGGAAAGGCAAATCATAAGGGACTTAATGATGTTGAATTTTTTATATTCCTGTATGGAAATATGACACCAACAACTCAAATGAACTTTCTCATTTATTATGGCAGTTAGAAGGAGCAAATATAGACAAGGCACAGGTGGGAGTTCAATTTGAAGGGATAATATATTAAAGAGATGCAGTTAAGTAGTGAGAGAGAAATGCACTGAGAGAAAGGGAAAGGGTGAGGTAAAATAGGTTGTTATTTGTCATAAAAGAAGTAAGAAAAAGCTTTTACAATGGAATGAAGGGGAAGAGAGTGGAGGGGGAAGGGGGTTGACAGTGAGTGAGCTTTACACTCATTAGAATTGGCTCAAGGAAGGAGTAACGTGCACAATCAAAAGGGTATAGAAATCTATTTTACCCTAGAAGAAAAGAGGGGACAGGAACAGGAACAGGAGAAAAGGGGAGGGGGAGTGATAAAAGGGAGGAAAGACTGTGGGAAGGGATAATCAGATGCAAAACACTTTTGAGGAGGGATAGGATGAAAGGAGAGAGAGAGAGGATAGAATAAATGGGGGTGGGAGGGAAAGGTTGGAGTGAAATAGCAATAATAATCATGGGAAAAAACACCAAAACAAGTTTTTCTGAGAAAGACCTCATTTCTCAAAAAATTAAGTCAAATTTAAACAATATAAGAGCCATTCCCCAATTGATAAATGATCAAAAGATATGAACAGTTTTCAGATGAGGTTATTAATGCTTATTTCATAAAGCTATTAAAAATGTTCTAACTCACTATTGATTGTAGCAATGCAAATTAAAATAATTCTGAGGTATTACCTCATTCCTATTGGATTGTCTCATGGGACAGAAAGAGAAAATGACAAATGTTGGAGGGAATGTAGGGAAAATGAGACATTAATACACTGTTGGAGGAGATGTGAAACAATTCAACAATTCTGTAGAGCAAAATTGAAACTATGTCCAAAGCACTCTAAAATCTTGCCTACCCTTTGATGCAATAATGCCACTATCAGAACTATATTCCAGAAGAAATGAAAAACAAGAAGGGAAAAGGATATGCATAGCAACTATTTTCTGGTGGTAAGGAAATGGAAATTGAGGGGATGTCCATCAGTTGCAGAATGACTGAACAAATTATGGTATGAGATTATGACAATATTATTCTGCTATAAGAAATGATGAAGAGGATGCTCTCAGTGAAACCTATAAAGATTTACATGAGCAGATGCAATGGGAAATGTACTATATACAAAGTAGCAGCAATATTGCAAAATGATTAGTTATAAATGAATAACTTTTTTTCAGTAATGTTGGGACCCAAGAGAACTCTGAAGGACTTATGATAAAGAATATTATCCACCCTCAAAGACAGAACTGATGATGTCTGAATAAAGATTGAAGTATACTTTTTTTTTGCTTTATTTTTCTTGAGATTTCTCTCTCTTTGGGGGAAAGGTATGCTTAATTTCACAATAAGACTATTATGGTGATATTTTTCTCAATGAC
Organism: Macrotis lagotis; assembly: GCF_037893015.1. NCBI lineage: Eukaryota > Metazoa > Chordata > Mammalia > Peramelemorphia > Peramelidae > Macrotis > Macrotis lagotis. The sequence continues at coordinate 216,393,590 of NC_133664.1, read as the reverse complement.
AGGTAGTGGAGTGGGAAGGAGGGAGAGAATTTGGACACAAAGTGTAAAAATATGCATATTAAAACTTGCTTTAACATGTAACTGAAGAAAAATAAAATAGTATAAAGTATAAGAAAAACACTAGAAAGTCTAGGAATAACTAGAAAATTCCCTAAGAATAAGTAAACCAAGAGCCAGCATTATTTGAAATGGTAATAAACAAGAGACCTTTCCAATAAGATCAATGGTAAAAGAAAAAAATGCCCCTTTTTATTCAATATAGTACTAGAAATGCTAACTATTGCAATCAGACAAGGAAAAAATTGAAGGAATAGGCAGAGGAGAAAGTGGAAACAAATTATCAGTTTTGCAGCTAATGTAATGGTTTACTTAGAGAACTTTAAGGAATCAACTAAAAAACAACAAACAACAAACAACTTCAAAAAACTTGTAGATAAGAAAACAACCCTCTCCCCCACCCAAGAAATTTTCATTTCTTGCTCTAAATCACTAATGATTAGAGAAATACAGATTGAAACAACTTTGAAGTGCCACCTTAAACTTATCGGATTGACTAATATGACACAAAGGCAAAATGACAAATATTGGAGTAAATTTATAAAAATTAGGACACTTAGTATTGTTGATGGAGTTGTGAACTGACACAAACATTCTAAATATCAATTTTTGAAATAGGCCCAAAGGCTCTAAAACTGTACATAACTTTAAATCTAGCAAGACCATTATGGTATGTACCCAAAAGAGATCAAAGAGAAAGGAAAAGAAGCTATATGGACACAAACATATTTAGAGCAGCTCTTTTTGTGGTGGCATAGATTGGAAATTAAAAGAATGCCCATCTATCAGGGATGGTTGAACAAGTTATAGAATTTGATAGTTATGGAATAATTTTGTGCTATAACAAATGATGAGCAGGATGTTTTCAAAAAAACCTGGGAAGATTTACATTTTACATTTTAACAAAGTAAAATGAGCTGAACTGAGAGAACATAGTATACGGTAATAACAATATTGTAAAATATGATGAAAAATGCTATTGATGGCATATGAATATAGAAGGATACTTTTAATATATTATTCTTTTTTTATTTGCATTCATTTGCAAGATGGCCAATATGGAAATGCTTAAATAACTGCACAGGTATAATCTATATCAAATTGCTTGCCTTCTCAAGGAGGGAGAGAAAGGGTTAGAGAAAGGGAAGAAGGAAAAGAATATGAACTCAAAATTTTTTAAATGAATATTTAAAAGTTTATATGGACCTGAGAAAAAGTAAAATATATTTTTAAATTTATTTACATGTAATAAAGAAACAGTAAAATTACATGTAAAAATTATCATCATTTCCTTATATTAATCCAATAAATCAAATAGGAACAAAGGAATTAAAAAGAGAGAAATTCCACTTAAAATAACTACAGAAAGTATAAAATACTTTGTAGTCTATGTGCCAAAACACATTCAGGAAACATATAAACACAATTTCAAAACATTTTTTAAACAAATAAAGATAGCTCTATGTATTTAGAGAATTATGAGATGTTCATGGGTATGTTGATATAATAAAAATGGCAATCCTACCTAAATTAATTAACTTTTGGGGAGTGGGGGAAAAAGGGGAAATAACAAAAGGAAGGGAAGGGACAAGGGAAAAAGGGAAAGGGGAAAGAAAGGGGAGGGGTGATATAGGAGGGCAAACACACTGAAGGAGGTGGTATTCAGAAACAAAATACTGGGGAATATGGATAAAGGAGGGGAAGGGGGAAAATACAGACAGAGGGAAGATAGCATGGAAGGCAATAAAGAATTAGTAATCATAACTTTGAATGTGAATGGGATGAACTCTCCCTTAAAACATAAGCAAATAGAGTGGATTAAAAACCAGAATCGGACAATATGCTGCTTACAAGAAACTCATTTGAAGCAGAGAGATACATACAGAGTAAAGGTAAAAGGTTGGAGCAAAATATATTTTGCTTTAGCTGAAGTTAAAAAAGCAGGGGTAGTAATCCTTATCTCAAACAAAGCAGCAGCAAAAATAGATAGCTTTAAAAAAAAAAGATAAGGAAGGAAACTTTATCCTCCTAAAAGGTACCATAGACAATAAAGTCATTTCAATATTGAATATATATGCACGCAGTAGGACAGCACCCAAATTCTTAGAGGAGAAGCTGAAAGAACTACAGGAAGACATAGACAGCAAAACTCTACCTCAACCTCCCGCTCTCAGATCTAGATAAATTGAATCATAAAATAAACAAGAAAGAAGTTAAGGAAGTAAATAGATTGTTAGAAAAATTAGATATGGTAGACTTATGGAGGAAACTGACTGGGGATAGAAAGGAATATACCTTTTTCTCTGCAGTACATGGAACTTATACAAAAACTGATCATGTATTAGGACATAAAAACCTAATGATCAACTGCAGAAAGGCAGAAATAGTGAATATGTCTTTCTCAGATCACAGTGCAATAAAAGTCATATGCAATATTGTGCCAAGGAGATATATACCCAGAACAAGTTGGAAACTGAATAACCTCATTTTAAAAAATGAGTGGACCAAAAAACAAATTATAGAAAGAATTAACCATTTTATCCTAGATAATGATAATAATGAAACAGCATACCAAAACCTATGGGATTCATTCAAAGCAACTCTCAGGGGATATATTATAGCTCAAAATGCTTACATGAATAAATTTGAGAAAGAGGAAATCAATGAACTAAACATGCAACAAAAAAATTAGAGAAAGAACAAATCAAAAATCCCCAATTAAATACGAAATTAGAAATTCTAAAAATTAAAGGAGAAATTAATAAAATCGAAAGCAAAAAAAACTACTGAATTAATAAATAAAAGCAAAAGTTGGTATTATGAAAAAACCAATATAATTAATAAGCCTCTGATCAATTTGATTAAAAAAAGAAAGAAAAAACCAAATTGCTAGTAACATAAATGAAAAGGGTGAACTCATCACCAATGAGGAGGAAATTAAAGTAATAATTTGAAATTATTTTGCCCAACTCTATGCTAATAAATTTGATAATCTAAGTGAAATGGATGAATATTTACAAAAATATAAGTTGCCCAGGTTAAATGAAGAAGAGATTAAATACCTAAACAACCCTATCCCAGAAAAAGAAATTCAACAAGCCATCATTGAACTCCCTAAGAAAAAATCTCCAGGACCTGATGGATTCACAAGTGAATTCTACCAAACATTTAAGGAACAATTGGTTCCAATTCTATATAAACTCTTTGGAAAAACAGGGAAAGATGGAACTCTGCCTAACTCTTTCTATGAAACCAATATGGTGCTGTTACCTAAACCAGGAAGAGTTAAAACAGAGAAAGAAAATTATAGACCTATTTCCTTGATGAATATAGATGCAAAAATCTTAAATAAAATCTTAGCAAAATGATTACAACAAGTCATCACTAGGATAATACATTATGATCAAGTAGGATTTATTCCAGGAATGCAGGGTTGGTTCAATATTAGTAAAACTGTTAGTATACTCAACTATATCAACAACAAACCTATCAGAAATCATATGATCATATCAATAGATGCTGAAAAAGCTTTTGACAAAATACAGCATTCTTCCTATTAAAAAGACTAGAGAGTGTAGGAATAAATGGACTGTTCCTTAAAATAATTAGCAGTATCTATTTGAGACCATCAACAAGCATTATATTCAATGGGGAGAGGCTAGATGCATTCCCAATAAGATCAGGGGTGAAACAACGGTGCCCATTATCACCACTACTATTCAATATTGTATTAGAAATGTTAGCATCAGCAATTAGAGAAGAAAAAAGAAATTGAAGGAATAAGAATTGGGAAGGAAGAGACAAAACTCTCACTCTTTGCAGATGACATGATGGTCTACTTAGAGAATCCCAAGAAATCATCCAAAAAACTACTGGAAACAATTAGCAATTTTAGCAAAGTTGCAGGTTATAAAATAAACCCTCATAAATCCTCAACTTGTCTATATATGTCTAGCAAGATACAGCAGGAAGAGCTAGAAAGAGAAATCTCATTTAAAGTAACTTCAGACAATATAAAATACTTGGGAGTCTATTTGCCAAGACAGACTCAGAATCTTTTTGAAAACAATTATAATACACTTCGCACACAAATTAAATCAGATTTAAATAACTGGACAAATATCAACTGCTCATGGATAGCTAGAGCTAATATAAAAAAAAATTGACAATTCTACCAAAACTAAACTATCTGTTTAGTGCCCTACCAATCAAAATTCCAAAAAATTACTTTAATGGGTTAGAAAAAATTGTAAGTAAATTCATATGGAGAAATAAAAAGTCAAGAATTGCCAGGAGCTTAATGAAAAAAAATGCAAACGAAGGTGGCTTAGCACTACCCGATCTAAAATTATATTATAAAGCATCAGTCATCAAAACTGTTTGGTATTGGCTAAGAAATAGAGTGGTCGACCAGTGGAATAGACTAGGTATAAAAGCAGGAGAGGATTATAGTAATCTGCTGTTTGATAAACCCAAAGAGTACAGCCATTGGGATAAAATCTCCCTCTTTGATAAAAATTGCTGGGATAATTGGAAGTTAGTATGGAAGAAACTTAGATTAGACCAACACCTCACACCCTTTACCAAGATAAGATACAAATGGTTACAGGATTTAGACATAGAAAACAATACTATAAGCAAATTAGAAGATCAAGGACTAGTTTACCTGTCAGATCTATGGAAAGGGGAGCAGTTTATGACTAAGGAAGAGTTGGAGAACATCACCAAAAACCAATTAGATGATTTTGATTACATTAAATTAAAAAGCTTTTGCACAGATAAAACCAATGTAACCAAGATCAAAAGAAATGTAGTAAAATGGGAAACAAACTTTACAACTAATGATTCTGACAAAGAACTCATTTCTAAAATATACAGAGAACTGAGACATATTTTTAAAAGAAAAAGCCATTCCCCAATTGACAAATGGCCAAAGGCTATGCAAAGGCAATTTACAGATGAGGAGATCAAAGTAATCCATAGCCATATGAAAAAAATGCTCTAAATCATTAAGTATTAGAGAAATGCAAATTAAAGCTTCTCTGATTGGCCAATATGACCAGAAAGGATAATGATCATTGTTGGATGGGTTGTGGGAAATCTGGGACACTATTACACTGTTGGTGGAGCTGTGAACTCATCCAACCCTTCTGGAGAGCTATTTGGAACTATGCCCAAAGGGCAACAAAAATGTGCATACCCTTTGACCCAGCAATACCACTACTGGGTCTATACCCTGAAGAGATGATGAAAAAGGGTTAAAACATTACTTGTACAAAAATATTTATAGCAGCCCTGTTTGTGGTGGCAAAGAATTGGAAATCAAATAAATGTCCTTCAATTGGGGAATAGCTTAGCAAACTGTGATATATGTATGTCATGGAACACTATTGTTCTATTAGAAACCAGGAGGGACAGGATTTCAGGGAAGCCTGGAGGGATTTGCATGAACTGATGCGGAGTGAGATGAGCAGAACCAGAAAAGTACTGTACACCCTAACAGCAACATGGGAGTGATGCTCAACCTTGAAGAACTCACTCATTCCATCAGTGCAACAATCGGGAACAATTTTGGGCTGTCTGCAAAGGAGAGTGCCATCTGTATCCAGATAAGGAGCTGTGGAGTTTGAACAAAGTTCAAGGACTATTCCCTTTAATTTAGGAAAAAACCAATATCTTATTGTCTGATCTTGTTACCTCTTAGACTTCTCTTCTTTAAGGATATGATTTCTCTCTCATCACACCCAATTTGTTTCAAGGTACAATATGGAAACAAAGTAAAGACTGACAGATTGCTTTCCGTGGTGGGGGGGGGTGGGGGGAGGGAAGTAAGATGGGGGGGAAATTGTAAAACTCAAATAATATTTTAATAAAAATAAATTTAAAACATTAATTAACTTTTTCAGTGTCATACTAATCAAACTACTAAAGTATTATAGAGTTAGAAAAAATAATAGCAAAATTTGTCATCATCTACAAAAGGTCAAGAATATCAGGAAAATTAATGGAGAAAAAGTAGTATGTCAATTAACGGGGGAAAAAGTAAAAGAAGTATTTAGAATTTGAGATCTCAAATTATACAACAGTATAATAAATAAACAATTATTTACTGGGTAAGAAATAAAAAGGTTGATTAGTGAAACAGATTAATACAACATATACAGAAGGGAAGTAGCCTAACCTGTTTTATAAAACGAAAGATCCTAGCTCCTGTACAAGTATTCACTGCTTTAACAAACTGCTGGAGAATGGTAAATGTAGAGTGACAAAAACTAGGAATAGACCAACAAACTCATACAAATATACCAAGACAAGCTAGAAAACTCAGACATGAAGAATACATCATTATCAACATCAGAGTAACATTTATATAGTTCTTACTATGTTGCCAGGCAGTGTGCTAGTTCCTTTACTATTATTTGACAAATCTATATTAGATTTAAAATAGTGATCAGTGGAACTGATTAGGTACACAGACCTGATAAGGCATAGAGAAACAAATTTATCTTTGTACTTTTATTATTTGAAAAAACATAAAAACCCCAGCTGCTTGGATCTGATTAAATCACTATCTGATTTTTAAAAATTGCTAGGAAAATTAAATTACATAGAACTTTGGAAGATATTAGAGTTAGACTAACACAATTTATACAAAGATAAGCTCCACATGAGTATATGACTTAAATTTAAAATCATCATAACCAAATATTATAAGTATATTAGAGAAGCAATGGAACAATTACTGGTCAGATCTATGAATAGAGGATCTTGATTACATGAGTTAGAGAGAATCATAGAAAGTTAGATTATTTTGAACACATAAAACTAAAAAAAAAAAAACTAAAAAGTTTTACCCAAAACAGACTAATCCTTGTAAAATTGGGGTAGGGGGAAATTAATAAGGGAAAAATTTTTGCAGCAAGTTTCTCTTAAAAAAATTCTCTTTTTTTTACATTTCAAACTATTATTTCTTTTTCACACTTTCCTTTTACATGTAGAGTTCCAAATTCTCTTTCCCTTGCACTTTATCCCCTACTCAGTGAGAAGACAAACAATATGACATCAATTATATAGGTGAAATAATGCATAACACTTCCATATTATTCATTTTACAAGAAAAAAACAAGAAAAATAAGGAAAATGAGGAAAATGTTCTCCACTTTGTACTCAAAGTTCATCAGTTCACTCTCTGGAGATAAATAACATTTTTTTCATAACATGACCTTTGGAATTATGTTGAATCATTATTTTGATCAGAATCAAAGGTTTCATATCTAGATATATAGGGAACTAATACAAATTTATTAGAAGTCATGTATCAATTGATAAATGATCAAGTAATCAATAATCATTTATTAAGTACCTACTATGTGTAAGGCACTATGCTAAGCTCTGGGGGATCCAAAAGGAGGCAAAAGGAAATCCCTTTCTCAAGAAGCTCACAATCTAATGGGCGAAACAAAAATCAAACAAATAATCTACATTTAGAATAAATTTTAAATAATTAACAGAAGAAAGGCACTAGAATTAAGAGGAGTTGGAAATAATTTTCTGTAGAAGATAAGATTTTAGTTGGGAATTAAAAATAAGCCAGGAGAGCCAGGGGTAAGAGAAGTGTGATGATTGGGGCATATTAAAATCTACTAGATACTACCATTTTAAAAATCTTTTGCAGTGGATTAGCTGGAAATAGTGACTTCATAATATGAAATGCTTGGAATAAATAGTCCATATAATACCAAATCCTTGAAATTATGATGTTAACTATTTTTATTATTTAAATTGACTAGATGCAATTGCTTTATACTTGATAACTTTACATGAAGTTATAGATGTGCTCATTATACACTGCCAATGGTGATGAGATGAATGATTTTCTGTATAAAGTAATCTGGAAGTTCATTCAACTAAATTGAGACTACCTGATTGATAATGAGTTTTGTTCCATGTTTCAAATATGTGATATTGTTTATGGTATTGCTATGTTTATTATATTTACTTTTATTGTGTAATTTGTAAATTATTGTTCCTGCTATGATGTTAGAAAAGCAACTTCTCATAATCTGGATGTTGTTAAATTAAGAATTGTACTTTTTTAATTAAAAAAAAATGGTTGCAATTAGAAAGCTGTTAGGTCATTTTTATCAACCCTGATGACTATGAGCTGTAATATTCTGAAACACTGCAATTAAGAACTTAATCGTTGAGCTTTGCTGTTATAACCATGTCTCTGCTAATAATTCTCAGAGCAAATTTTTATTATCAGGATAAGCAAATAATGATAGTTTGTTATTGCAATCCTGAATCTATTATGTATTACACAGATCTAAGGCATCTGTATTATATAATAATAAACTGTCATTGTTAAAGATCTTTCCATTTTGATCTGAATTTGTATCATATTATGGCTTAAGCAAGAGTTAAATTAGTACTTGAACTTATCATATGTATAAAATTCAGTTCCTGAAGTATTTCATCATTCAGAATGATAGGAGTATAATTAGACAAAAGTACAGAAATTTGAGGTTAAAATCAGGAACCTCTTTTGGGTTTTTTTTAAGGAATAGGCTTTTAAAATAGATAATTATTTTAGTGGAGAATAGTAAGATATGAGGTATCCTGTGTTAGTTACCTTAATGGGAATTAAATACCTTAATGGTAGAACCTGTGTGTAAACATATCCTGAAATGCATACAAACTACTTGTGGGTTGTCTTAAAGATGTTCCTTGAGAGCAGTAGTCTATCTTTTGATTGAATTTGGTTGAAAAGTTGAATATGGTTAATAACCGAAAATGTTTTACTATAAGCAACTTTTCATATAATTTGTTCTCTGCATTCAATTTTGGATTATTATATTTAGACATCCCATCTTTTTGTTGCTTGTTTAGTATCTTAAAGCAAAATCATTTGTGTAATGTTGAACTTAGGGATAAAAAGCATCTACTTCCACGAGTACTGGTTATATCAAGATGAGATGTGATTTTTCTGTGATGTATCTCTTACTGTTACCAATGTGTGATGACAGTCAATGTTTGTTATCTAGGATATATGATAGTTGAGAGCTTAATCCACTTGAAGCTCTGATTATTGAAAATCTCTATTTAAGACCTTATGGGACTGTTAAATGATGTTATTCTAAGTCTGAATCCAGTTATGACCATTAGGAAATGCTATTGGGCCAATGACTCAATGATACCAGTAACACAATGGGGTTTTTTACAAGTGGAATTCTCACGGGAAAGGTTGGGAGACTGATTCATTTTCTCCAGTAAGACATTTCTACTTGAATGGAAGGCTGGCTCAATGCAATTGGCTATCTATATCATTTTTGCCTGAAATTGACATGAAGTTGATGAAGCATTATTCCTTAACCTATCTGATTCTTCTCTTTTTTCTTTTCTTTTTTTATTTATTTAAGGCAATGGGGTTAAGTGACTTGCCCAAGGTCACACAACTAGGCAATCATTCAGTGTCTGAAACCGAACTTAAACTCAGGTCCTCCAGGGCCAGTGCTCCATCTACTGCACCACCTAGCTTCCCCTTCCTGATTCTTCTTTTACAGCAAATATCTATAATAATGTCATGGGATCAGTATGAATGCAATATTACATCTTTTAGGTTAATACTGAAACATAACTGAGCTATTATATTGAAATACAGGTATGAGGTTTGAGTTATTTGATCTAGAAATTTAGTCTTTTACAAGGTAACTAAGAATTTAACCTTGACACCTGTTACTAGCTATATATTCAGATATAAGTTAAGGTCCTTTAATTTCTCTTAATGGTATAGGGGATAATTAAACAAATGATTCAAAGACTTGTGAAACTAAGATATAATTAGGTTTTCTTTCGTTTTTAATCAAATTAAATGATGATTTGCTTATTTTATTGTTTTGTTTTGTTTTTCATAAAACCAGCTCCTAGTTTTATTTATCAATTTAATGATTTTCTTACTTACAATTCTATTAATATTTCCTTAGATTTTCAGGATTTTTCTTTCTGGTGTTTAATTGGGATTTTTACTTTGTACTTTTGTTTCCCCAGTTGTAATCAATCCACTGACTCACACTTTCTTTCATTTAACATTTAGAAAAATATGACCGAATTGCCCAGATTGTGGAATGTTGTCTTGCTGTTGTCATTCTCTTTACCAAAATAACTGATTCTTTTTGGTTTGTTCTTTGACTCATTCTTCAGGATTAGATTGTTTAGTTTCCAATTAACTTTTCTTTTTTTTTTTACAAGGCAATGGGGTTAAGTGACTTGCCCCAGGTCACACAGCTAGGTAATTATTATGTGTGTGAGACCAGATTTGAACTCCAATCCTCCTGATTCCCAGGACCAGTGCTCTATCTGTGCCACCTAGCTGCCCCTCCAATTATCTTTTAATCTATACTGTCATAGTCCTTTATGCAATGTAATTTTATTTTATTGTGATCTGAATAGGATGCATCTAATAGTTCTACTTTTCTCTATTTTGTTATGGAATTGGAGGAAAGAGAGTATTTATAGGCATTGGGACAGTTAGTGAAGAGAGGAATAGAATCTAGACAGGATATTGTGTGTAAGAAATGCTAGATCACAAAGTACATGAAGCACAATAAAGTGGAAGAGGTCATGTTATAAAGACTCTTAAATACTAAAGAAAAGATATTCAAGAGGTAATAGGGTATCACTAGAGTTCACTGACTAGGAAAGGAAATGGAGTTTCTTGGACTTTAGAAAAATCACTTTGACAGTTGAATGGAAAATGGATGGCAGCAGGGAAAGACTTGAAGCAGAAAAAACAACCAGAAAGCTGCTGCAATAGTTCAAACAAGAAGCAATGAGGGCCTGCACCAGGTTGGTGACTGTGAGTAAAGAGGATGTGTTTTAGAAGTGTTAGCACTGCAGGACAAAATTTGGCATGAATGAGATTGAGGAGTCAAAGATAACAGGGAGGTTGCAAGTCTAATTGAATAGAAAGATGATGGTGCCCTTCAATAGTAATAGGAAAGTATGGAAGATGGGAAGGTTTAGGAGGGAAAATATTATGTTCTCTTTTAGCTATGCTGATTTTAAGATTTAAAAATGCAGTTAGATAATACAGTGGATAGGGTTCTGAGTCTGATGTCAGGAAGGCCTGAATTTAACTCTAACCTTAGACACTTACTAGTTATTTAACCCTGAGCAAGTCACTTAAACTGTCTGCTTTGATTTTCTCAACTGTAAAATGGAAATAATAAGTGCACCTACCTCTCAACACTATCATGAAGATCATGTGAAGTAATATTTATAAATCTTTTATCACAATACCTATAAGGCACATACCAAGCACTATATAAATGTTAATTATTTTATCTTATTATTGACATTGCATATGATAATTCTAGCAAGAACTGACCATTGAATTAAATGTATAAAGGGAAAATTTTTTTCAATTATATAAGGGGTATTGATGAGGAAAGCTCCTCATCAGTCTGTGTTACCCAAAGCAACTTATAAAGCATAGATTTTTGTCACAGCAATAGTCTTGATTTATATCTTGCTGAGAGGATACAAAGTACTCCTCTATAACTCAGAATACTTAGCAACTGAAGCTGCATGCAAGATCCTAAGAACAAAAAAGTAATCCCTCCTCTTTGTAAGCCATGAATTATTTCTGACCCCTTTCCCTTTTTGTGTTCTCCATCAGTTTCCCTCCCTCCAACTTGTAGACCAGAGCTCAACATAATAGGGGAGGAGAAGTTTGGTGATTTCTCTACTATTTCCCCAGATTCACAAGTAAGAAGCAGAAAATAATGACTTGCAGGAGAAGCCCAAGATGAACTGTATGTGTCTACCCAAGTGGCTAGAAGTTCCTGATTGCTTTTTTCTTTTCCTAGGTTTTTTTCTGAGCATGTTAGAAACCAGTTACCGAAAACAATAATGTTTTCCCTTTGGAGTATAAAATTTAGTGGATAGGAATAGGAAGAGAGTTAAGAAACATCAGCTAAAAAAAAATAAAACAATTCAAAGCAGTATCTTGTAAAAAAAAAAATAGCTTGCTTTAGTCCTTTAAAGTGACTTCTTAAATACTTTTTAATTGAAGCCTAGAGTAAATTTCTAAGAGCTGAAGTAGTTGCACCAGTTGAGTTAAAATGAAAACAATTATTGAAATATGACTTTAACAAAATAGACTCACTAAGCAAAAGATTCATCATTGTGATTGAAAGTTAAACCTAAGATTAATGGAACCACCTTTAAACAGAAAACTTTAAACAGAAAAACTAATTCATGTCAAAAAGTTTTTAGTTTTATTCTTTGAAAACAGAGGACTTGGAACTGAATTCTGACTGCCATGGTGTGAACTTAAGACATATTAATTAATATCTCTAGGCTTGTTTACTTATAAGTAAAATAAGGATCATATAACCTTTTCAAGCTAAAATCTATGATCCTTATTCTCTGAATTTATTAACTGGATGACTGCCAAACCTATTTCATTCTGATGATGGTACAACATAAAAATCCTAAATAAACCCTAAAAATAAGCAGAGTTTCTAATTTCAGAATCCTCAGTACTAATCATATGCTTGGTTGACATGGAAGACAACTAACCAGTGAGTTCTTGAAGGAGAATATGGCTTGATAATGTCAAGAGTTATGAATTTTTTACTGATTAATATGATATGGGTCATGAATTTAATAATAATTTTGTTTCTAGAGATCTTTTTCACAGGCAGACTCTGGGCCTGGGAAAAGAGTGAAAACAAAGTAGTCAGAGCATTCTTTTTCTGAACTGTACCTTTGTTAAATGAAGTGGATACTGATAAACTGTACTGTAATATTACTCCCAAGTCTATTTAACCAACCTAGCCATTCCCACAGGACATCTGTATTGTATAGTCACAAATGATGTAACTGTTGTAATGTCCTGCATTGTGGACTTGTCCTGGGAAGATCGCTCAAGCTCCCCAAAATGGTTGTTCAGTTATACACCTTCCCTCCCACCATTTCTTGTATATAATATCTGTTTCCACAACAGGGAGGTGGAACTTCAAGGAAGGAGGAGTAATCCCATTATTTGCCAGTAATTTCCTTGCAAAGAAAGAAATGAACAAACTGCTATCTGATTATTGGCACTGTCTCCAGTCTGCTCTCTCACACTCAGGTTAGAGACTGGTCAGTAAAAATTTGGTCAACAGTTAAGAAGCACTGCTCTTTAAACTTTCCCATAACTGATGGTAGCTCAAAAGGAAAAACAATTAATTTTTTTCTAAAATTAAAATTACCAAGCAAAACCAAATAGAGAAATTTTGAGTTCTGTGATCACTTTTAGAAGCTAAGGAATTAAGAGTCAGATAAATTATATTACAAAATAGAAAACATTAAAAGAACCTTATAGAAACAATGTAGAACAATTGAAAATAAAAGACAATGCATTCTATACAACTACAATGTACTTAGATTTAACAATACTATGTTTTAGAAGTAAGAAATTAGCACTTTTCATTTAAGTATATTTGGTAAGTTAATTATTATTGTACTTACCAAACAAACGCTGATGGAACAGAAATTTGCCAGCTATTAATCCTATGAGAATTGCAAGTAGCCACAGAAACACTTTCAAGAGCTTCCAGCCTGCTCCTCTAGGGTATTTATTGGTTACAAATGAAAAACAGTTTCCAACAACAATAACATTGGCCTCTGTTTGACTGTGAGAGACAGGGTCCTCCGCAAATATTAAGAAGTTAAAGAAGATCACCAGATAAGCCACAATCAATCGAGACCATGGATGCTGGAAATAATACCGGAAGTCTTTACCCATTCTTCAGAATCTCAATTTAGTAGTTTTCCTGTGTGAGAAAAGATATATATGGTTAGGAAAAAAACAAAAGGTCATTTTACCTCAAAGATCAATTCAAATCTTATGTCAGGGTTGGACCAGATGAACTCAAAGGTTTCTTTCAACTCTTAATTTATGGTCTTACCATCAAGAGAACTCAATTTCCCTCTCTAATACCTGTCTCTTCATCATGAGGGTTACTTGAGGTCAAGAATTATCAGCAAATAATAAAACTGCTAATATTCTGTGGTCATAGATAGAGAGTGAAGATTTTTACAAATCATAAATTAAATTGAAAATACACTTGCTTTACCCTTCATCCCTACCATCTAACATGTTACCCTCTACATACTATTCTCCAGTGGTTTTGAGCATTTCATGAAATTTGATTAATGCCAAAAAAAGTTCCCATAATCAAATACTATAATATTTATAAAAACAGTAATTTGGGAGTCTGGATCAAATGGCATAAAATATGTCTTGAAATCAACTTTGTAATTCTCAATGTTAAAAAATTATTAAGACAGATTCGGGGGGCAGCTAGGTGGCACAGTGAATAAGAACATGGATCCTTGAGACATGAACAGAGAAGACCTGAGTTCAAATCCAGATTCAGATACTTAATAACTGCCTAGATGTATGACCTTGGGCAAGTCTTTCTCAACCCCACTACCTCAAATAAATAATTATTTTTTTAAAAAGACAGATTCAGTTGAACAATGAAATATTACAAGTGTTAGATTATCGTGGTCTATGAAAAGTCATAATTGTTCTGTCCTGCTTGTAGCTTTGCCTACATGCAAAGGAGAGTGAGCATTTTAAATTAGACATTTATATAAAATAAAATAAAATTCCTCTCAATACATCCTCCTTCCTTTCTTGTTCCTAAGTTGTTGTCTACCCTTACTCCCAATCCTATAGACTGAATAGCTGCAGGCCCCCATCTTTTTGGTTAATGGCTTTGATTGATCTGGTTATTAATCATTTACTTTTTGTTGTATGAAAAACACAAGTTTCATTTAAATTGAATGGGATTATTCATGAAAGTTTGTGTAATGCTATTGTTGTTTTCCAGCTTTGAGTAGTGATTATTCCAGTCACTTGCTTGAAATTGCTTCATTTTGGCTCACTGTTCAAGCTGCAACTTCTTGTATTAAAATAATCTTTTGTAATTACAAAGTGTTGTTAGTATATTATGTCATTCGATCTTCTCAACCTAAGGTAAGTGTTAGGAGTATTTTAACCATGAGGGAACTGGTGATCAGAAAACTTGACTTGCTCAAAATAAAATAAGTGGCAGAGCTCATACTCACAAGATTGTTGTGAGCATCATTTGAGATAATGTGCATAAAGAACTTCCCAAGCCAAGAAGTGCGATATAAATATTATTCAGTTTGAGTTCTTTGTCAGTATTTTCCAATTTTGTAGGCTTAATTACTTATGTCCAGTGGAATGAAAGACCACAGAATAAGACTTTACAAGATATGTGTTGTGACATATTTGAAGCAATAATGAAATGGTAAATTCATTCATTTTGCTTATAATTCTATATTGATTAAATAATCTGCTTGGGGAAGCTACATGGCATAGTAAATAGAACACCAAGTCAAAACAGGAAGACCTGAATTCCAAATCCAACCTCAGACACTTACTATATGATCCTGGACAAGCCTTTTTAACCTCAGTTTCCTCATCTTTAAAATGAGCTGGAGGAAGAAATGACAAACCACTTCAGAAAGCCCCAAATAGGATCACAAAGAGTCAGACACAATTGAAGCAGGTGAACAACAAAATAATTTGCTTGGTTGAACTAAAATTCCCTTCCTTTATTGGAGACATTAAAATTTATCAATTTTCAAATATCAAGTTCAAATATCAAGTACACTTTCCATTTCTCAGAAGAAAAGCTATATTTCCTATAAGAATGAGAGCTGGGAAGGAAGAGACCTTACAAATCTCCTATTATAGATTAACCCAAAATTACACAAGCAATAAACAGAATCAGGATTTTAACCCTGTAATCCTAGTCCAAATCCCATGCTCCTCACATATACAATAATGCCCTTTCTAAAAACCATTTTGTAGCATTTAAATTTGGGGGTGTGCTTTTTAAAAGAATTGCTGAGATAATGTACATGAAACTTTTTTTTTAACTCCAAAGGACTAAATAAAATGTGTAGTATTAAGAAACTGGACGTGTGATTCCATTCATTCCAGGTGCGAAAAACACTAAGGCGATTTTCTCTATAACATAGTCTTAAGAGAGTTCCCTAGAATCTTGAAAAAATTAAGTGACCTGTCTAAAGTCACAGAAGCAATATGTGGCAAGAACTTGAACACAGATTTTCTTACCTCTGATGCTAGCTCTCTATCCACTAGGCTGATGTTGCCTCCCATAAAAAACACATTGTTATTATAGGAACAGCAAAAAAGACCATAATTATTTTGCTAATGTCTTTAGTCTTGATAGCATACACACACACACACACACACAAACACACACACACAAACACACATAAAACAATACAAAAAAAATTTTCTAAGCACTTTCTGTGTGCTAGAAATGTAGACTGTAGAAGATATCACTCCAACTTTTCTAAGATTCTCTTAACTTCATATTTCATCTTGGAGCAGGGCTGTCCAAAATACAGCATGCTGATGTCCGCAGTAAGATTTTTTGCTGCTTATCTATGGATTTTAGTTTTCACAAGTGAAAAAACAAAATAATTTGCATGGAATACATATTAGATTTTTTTAATTCCATTACTAATAAATAATCTCATTGATGCTAATTTTCTTTGGTGTTTTGTTTTTGTTTTTTTTTTTCTTAGTTTTTGCAAAGCAATAGGGTTAAGTGTCTTGCCCACGATCACACAGCTAGGTAATTATTGTCTGAAATCAAATTTGAACTCAGATTCTCCTGACTCCAGGCCTGATGCTCTATCCGCTGTGCCACCTAGCTGCCCCTTCTTCGGTCTTTTTAAGCAGTATTAGGGAGGTAACATACCACATGGTATCTTCAATCGATCTGTGGGATGCATTTTGTCTGAATGATGCAGACTAGTCAGTATGCACCTACCATTATACTGTGTTGTCGCTTTGTTTATATTGATGATGCTGGTTCCCCATTTTCTAAGATGTTATGAGGCAACCTTTTATATCTAAGAACCTTTCATCCACTTTCTAAGAAGTTATAAGGCATCCTTTTATATCTAAGAACCTTGATCTAAACCCCAGAGTTCTTGCATAGTGCTATATCCACTAAACACTGACTATATTTTTTATTCTGGTTGTAGACTCTCAAGTATTTATTTTAGTTTAATGTGTCCCTAAAAGTATTTTTTAATGAACAAATGGATGATATGTTTTGGATGTCCCTAATTTAGTTAGTATAAGCAAAATAAAGGTCCTTAAACTGGAAAATTTTATACAATACTACTTAAAAGTATTACTATTGTGATATTATAAAGATAGACCTTAAAATTATTCCCATTCTTAAAGAGAAAAAAATAAGAAAATGTATTTATATGATATCTTGCTTCTTCTTTTTTTTTTTTAGGTTTTTGCAAGGCAAATTGCCCAAGGCCACACAGCTAGGTAATTATTAAGTGTCTGAGACCGGATTTGAACCCAGGTACTCCTGACTCCAGCGCCGGTGCTTTATCCACTGTGCCACCTAGCTGCCCCAATATCTTGCTTCTTAAGAGTATTTTAAAATAGATAGAGAGATAGATAGATAGATAGATAGATAGATAGATAGATAGATATAGATATAGATATAGATATAGATATAGATATATAGATATATATTCTCAAATGCCAAGTAAAATGAGCAAAATCAAACTATGTTATGATTTCATTCACTACCTCAGAATTCTTATCCCTTGAGATTACACATACCATACCTACTACTTGATCTGAAATTCTGACCAGGAGAGAGTATGAGACAGTGAAAAGCACATTCAAATAGAAATGTATACATAGATAGGATTATGAATCTAGGACTAAAAGAAAAATCAGAGGCTGTTAAATCCAACCTCCTCAATTTTCAGTAGCTCTCCGAATCTCATACAAACAATATGCATTATAGGGGTATATGAAAAGGAAGACCTTTGATCCACAGCATAAATGTATTCTTTGTGGGAAATGAGAAAGAATGGATAAAAGTTTCAAAGAAGCAAGAGGTAAAAGAAAAGGCAGAGTCATAACACCTGGATTAAAATTCTTACTGCACCACTTATTCTATAATTTGGGGCTCATAACATAACATGAGAAACTCATTCCACAGCTGCAAAATAAGAGGGATGATCTATAATCATTATCTCTATGATTCTATGACATGTTAATGGAAAATCCTAGGTGATATCTGGGAGAAATAGTAAAGGTACCTGCCTGAAGATGCCAGGACACAAAAGGTAAGAAGCAAATTATATGATACTTAGGCAACCATCTATGGAGTATAAGTAGGTTTTGAAATGGGAGTAGCGTGCAAAAGAAAAAAAAAAAGAAAATAATTTGTTTAAGATAGGCCTTCATGATGGAAGGTTGGTTTTAGCACATCATTTTCATCCTATAGTTGAGGAAATAGATATGCTATGCCTATGTTCTATGTAGCATCTTAAATACTGGATGCTTAACTAAGATTAAATAATGGCACAACAGAATTGTGCCTTAGTTTTAGCCTAGTTTGAAAGGCTACACAGTCTATGAAATTAATGACAGCCAAATATAAGCAGTTTTCAAACAAATACCATAATTCAATATCATTTACAGAATTACATGGTTTCTATCTTTAGTGTTTTCCCTGGGCATTACTCATATTCTAAAATGTTTTTTCTTTGTTTATATTGTCTTTATAAGTCACAGAAACAACAAAACAAAGCAGTACTGAAGATTCTCCAAATAGCATAATTAATAAATCTTTTGTAGTTATATTTATGAATACTTTCAGAGGGTGTGATACAGAGAAAATGAAATCAAAAGTTGACATCATTTTAAAAGTATTTAGTTTTCCTTGAGTGATTTTCAAAATGTTATTAAGAAGCATTATAGCACTAAATAGTATTGAACACAGAAAGATGTGGTTTCAAATTCAAATGAGACTCACTATCTATGACCAATGATAAATAGGTTAACCTTTTTTAATGTTTCCTCATGTATCAAATATACTAAAATTGCCAAAGAAAAATGACAATGTATGAGTAAAATAAGGTTTCCTAAAGCTAGCTTTTATCTGACATTAAAAACTTTAGAAAACCAACAATTTAAATTGAAGTAAACAAAACTTAGTTTCTGAGCATATATACTGGCTATGCAGAAATGCCTTTATAAATTGATAGAGCTATAATTTGACTCTTATCAATTGATGGAGCTATGGAAACACTTTCCAAGGATGCAAATTGAAATCCACAGTGCATACCTATCCTCTAGGATTCTTGTTCATGTCTTTCTATAAATTCTCCAAAAAAAGATTCACTCAATGTTCTGGAGGTCTTCCTCTTCTTTTAATATCTTTGTGATACCAATGAACCATTCTGGCTGTATCTGGTATCTCTCATTAATGAATGTCCAGGTCAAGCAAGCCCTCTTCCAGTCATACTTATCCTAATTCTTTTACAGTATTTTCAAGTACAAGTCAGCATTGTTAAAGTGCTGCAGCCTGTTTATGGATCTTCAATTGTGCTTTAGGTTACTTGAAATTTTAGTTTGCCTGAAATCATGGTTGTACCACAATGTAAAAAACAGCCATTAGAGGTAAAACATCAAACTTTATAATTAGAAACTATTAAGAGGGAAGAAGCTAAAATAAAATAAATATTTTGTGACTAAAGATCAGTATTTGAGAATAAAAATTAAGTTACAGAAACAGTTGATGATTGTTTATAATTTTAAAATTGGTGGTAATTGACAGGCTTTTTTATAAAAAGAACTTCCTAAACATCCTATAGCTTTCATAGTCCTTTCTAGGTTTGGGGCAACACAACATGATTCACTTTAAGTTAATATTTTTAAGTAACAAAGAAACTTATAGAATGATCTTGATACTTAGGTGTTTTCAAACCTAAACACATGCAAGGAAGTTATTTTGCCACAGTCCTTAAAATGCTACTGCCTGTTAAGTTCAGTTCTTTTAAAAAAAATAGAAATAAAAATGGTTTTAGATGAGTCATAATGAAGTTAAGGAACTCAAGTTCTAGCAGTTTTATATATTAGTAGAACGTTAAAAAGGATTTTCAAAAGATACATGAGAACTTGCTAAACGATCACCTCTTTGCTCAAGTTGTTTATTTTTTCTTTCCTTGCCTCAATTTTTCAGCAAAGCTCAAGGTCCTTGGAGCACACTTAAGTTTTATTAAGCAGAGGCAGGAGCCCATCTAGTGATGATGCAAGCTCCCTGACCAACTACAGATCAAAAGGATTTTGGAGACCCTGCCTTGCTTCAGCACCCTACAGAGGCTGAAGGAAAAAGAATCTGAATTTGGAGTTAAAGGTTATACAACTGCATCCACATTCACCAGAAGGAGAAAGAGGAAGAGCAAGAGACAGAAACACAGACAAATCACACTGCAGTTTGACAACAGTTGAACATAAGGAGAAGCTTATGAGTGGACAGACAGGGAGGGCTGGGGAGACGGTACTTACCCGTTCCGGTTCCAAAACACACGTTCGTGAAAGAGAGAGAGGGTTGAGAGAGAGAGAGAGAGAGAGAGAGAGAGAGAGAGAGAGAGAGAGAGAGAGTGTGTGTGTGTGTGTGTGTGTGTGTGTGTGTGTGTGTGTGTGTGTGTGTGTGTGTGAGAGAGAGAGAGAGAGAGAGAGAGACAGAGACAGAGACAGAGACAGAGACAGAGACAGAGACAGAGACAGAGACGCAAAGAGACAGAAACAAAGACAGAAAAAGACTGGAAAAACTAAAACCACAACCCCTCCGGGGAACGGGGCGGACTAGCTCGCTAGCGGGAGGATTAAAGAGGGGCCCCGGAGGCTCGCGCTGCTGTGGCTGCAGCAGAGCCCGCGGGAACAGGGCTATTACTGCCGGGCCCACTCCGCGCCACCTCTGCCTACCCCTCCCTTCCACGGTCCCAGGCCTCCTAGGGAATAAGGGCCGACCTGAAAAACCTCTGTTCCTCGGCGATCTTGGCACCGCTTGCTTTCCGGCAAAGGGGAGGGAGGCGGGGGAAGGCTACGACAAGGGCACCGCTGCGGCTTGGGTCACCCGGGCTCCCTCCAATTCTGCCCGGTGCATCGCGGCTGGGAACGCGCCTCTTCCTCCTCCCGGCCCCTCCCCCCGCGCCCCCACTCTCTGTCTCGGGCCCCGGGGCACTGCCCGGGCTCCCCAGCCCGCCGGGCTCTGCCAGCACCGTCTCTACGTAACAAACGGAGAAAGCGGCCGGGAAAGGCCTTAGGACCCGGGGAGAGCGACTTCGGAGGACATGCCGTCAGCAGTAACCTTAGCTTTTAGGAGGGATCAAAAGTGCTGCCGGCTCCATTTGAATCTTGTCCCGGGGCTTCGGAGCCCACGCAGGCAGCAGGACCGCAACGATCCGGCAGATAAGGATCTTCCCGATTATTTCCGGCCTCAGAGACTCTAAGAATTTGATGGGGTTTGGGTTGGTGTTCGCTACTGTGCTAAGCAGAGAGGAGCAATTGTTTTAAAGTATTTTTGTCTTCTCATTCAGATTCAGACAAAGCCTGCGTGTGCCCTTCCTCCCAACCGCCTCTTCCATAAAGAATTCTTTTTTTTAAAAACCGTTTCTTAAGTTTAGAACTCTTTCGGTAAGGATATGAGCACTCTGACAACAATGTCCTTTTTCTCTAAGGTTTTTTAATACACTTCCCCTCAAAAAAATTGACTTTGGGCTATGTTCTTGCACACACATTTAATATTTTAATGAGTACAGAAAATATCTTAGCAGACTTGCTGAACAGTTTTTTTGGGGGGGGCATGGGGTTTCCTTTTATTTTCTTCCAGCTCCTGTAGATGCACACATGTTAACAATCAGCGATTTTTAAAGCCATAGAACACCCATTATCCATTTGTAATATGAACTGTACAATGCAATGAAGGATATTCTCTGCCTACTTCCTGTGAGAACTGGGGAGTGGAGGTGGAAAGCTTTTGAGAATGTATTTATCATTATTGAGAAGCTCCAATTGGCTACTGAACCCAAAGAGCTGATGACTCAGGGCACCTTTGAAAAGAGGAGACAGCTTCTGTCCCCAATCTCCTGATGCCTGCAGCAAAGATATGATTTTGTCATCATGGCTATAATTGTTTGCATTCTCTTACCATTTTACCAATTTTCTCAGCCTCTTCTCCCCTCTGATTGGAGGGCTGGAGAGAGGAGCACTAAACTCCTCCCAAATTTTTTCCTTTATAGAGGGCAGGGATCTCAACTTTGGAGTTAACATTCCACCACCACCCTTTAGATTGTAAGCTTTCTAGAGGGCAAAATGACAGTCCTTATCTTATTTGTATACATAGCATGTTTTTGTTTGTAGTTCAGTCATGTATGACTCTTCGTGAGCCCATTTGGGGTTTTCTTGGCAAAAACACTGGAATGATTTGCCATTTCCTTCTGCAGCTCAGTTTACTGATGAGGAAACAGGCAAAGTAGGTTAAGTGACTGGCCCAGGGTCACAGCAAGTAAATGTCTGAAGCCAGATTTGCACTCAGGATGTTGGGTCTTCATGATTTCAAGCCCAGTGCTCTATCTACTCAACTACTTAGTTGCCCTTTTTCTCACATAGCAATTTCATCTCCCATTTCTGTACCTTTTGCACTGCTATCCCACATGCCAGTATCATCCACTGCATTTCAGGCCATTGCCAGTTATCTTGACTTCTGTCTTAACACTGGATTTCAATGACTCTGGCAGAGAGAATAAAGCTGATGACTTTGTGCAGCTCTCACCTAAATCCAATTGATGCATGAGTCAAGATAATTGATCTTTGAAAATGAAAGACAAGCAACAACAGCAACAATCTTTTCTTCAATTTCCTATTTGTATTACATATGTAGACAATAGTAAGTTCCTGGTCTTTCAGTTGCCAAAGATTTCAAGTTCCAGTTGGAGAATATGTTGCCCAAAATGATTCTCAGCATTATCCCTTATACTTTTTTAGAATTGAGTATGAGTGATGTAATTCCCTTATAGAATCATTCTTATAATCTCTAAAAATTGCTCAGATTGAGGCTGTCTGGTGCCACTAGACTCTAGACATAGTTCTAATGGATACTCCTCCACTGTAATCCTGGCTATGTCTAACTACTCAGAAATTCTAAACTACTTCTTCCCCAGGGGAAAAAAAAATGTGATGACTTATTTCCTTAGCTTCAACCCTACTTTTTCCTGCTCTGTTAGAAAAAGGGAAAAATGTTTGCCAGGGAACAACAAAAGGCTGAGTTTCCTTAGAGCCTTGGCCACAGAAACCTCATATCTCTACAGAAGGAAATTCTCAACCGCAAGAATCAAACTCTTTAGAACAGAGAGCAAGGTCATTCTGACTAATTACGTCTTTATCTTTTAGGTTTTATCTTTTAGAGTCTTTCTGGATTTTAGGAGTGATGACCTCTGTAAGCTTGGTCTTTCAAAAAATGTAATTAAATGTATTATCTCCAGAGTTGTCCTAATAAGGGGCAGACATCTCAAGAAAGAATAAACAGAACTAGCTTAACAAACATATTTTTAATATAGCTCTAAGCTTGTTGATTACACCCGCCTGTAGAGAACCTGGTTGGAAAATAGCTCTCTACATTATAAATTGCAAAATGAATGATTTTGACTATATTAAATTAAAAAGGTTTTGCACTAATAAAATCAATGCTCCAAAATTAGAAGGAAAACAGAAAGCTGGGAAACAATTTTCACAAGTAGGGGTTCTGATAAAGGTATCATTTCTAAAATATATAGAGAATTTCATCAGATTTATAAGGTTACAAGTCATTCCCTAATTAATAAATGGTCAAAGGATATGAACAGACAATTTTCAAAAGAAGAAATTAAAGCTATATATAATCCTCCAAATCATTACTGATTAGAAAAATGCAAATTAAAACAACTATCACACCTATCAGATTAGCTAAAATGACAAAAAGGGAAAACCATCAATGTTGGAGAGGTTGTGGGAGGATTGAGACATTAATGCATTGTGGTGGAGTTCTGAACTGATCCAACCATTCTGGAGAGCAACATGGGACAATGCCCAAAGAGCAATAAAATTGATCATACCCTTTGACTCAGCAATTCTTTTTTTTAGAAAGATTTTATTTATTTTGAGTTTTACAATTTTCCCCCATTCTTGCTACCCTACCCCCACCCCCACCCCCTACAGAAGGCATTCTATTTGACTCAGTAATTCTAATACTAGGTCTATATCCAGAAGAAATCATAAAAAAAATGGGAAAAGTACTACATGCTCCAAACTATTCATAGCTGCTTTTTTTTTTGTAGTGGCAAAGAATTGGAAATTGAGGGAATGCTCATCAGTTGGGGAATAGCTGAACAAGTTATGGTATATAAGTATTTTGAAACACTATTGTTCTATAAGAAACCATGAATGGCCAGACTGTAGAGAAGCATGGACTGAATTACAGGAACTGATGCTAAGCAAAAGGAGCAAAACCAAGAGAACAATTGTACACATTAACAAACACATTGTGAGTTGATCAACCTTGATTGGATGCAGCTTCTCTCAGCAGTTCAGAGAGCTAGAACAACCCTGGGAGACCTGCTATGGACAATGCTATCTCTATCCAGAGGAAGAAAAACAAACCAAAAAAAACCCTACAGAATCTGAATGAATATTACATTCACTTTTTAAAATATTCTTTTATGTATTTCTTTCCTATCTCAGGGTTTTCTTTCTTTTCCCTTAATCCTAATTCCTCATAATGAAAATGACTAATCTGTAAACATGTAAAACACCAATGTGTATCTGCAACATTCACCCAATTGTTCACCACTGAGGAGTGGGAAGGGAGGATGAAAAGAAATTATTTAACTTAAAAATATGCATATGCATGTGGATGAATGTTGAAAAACTTTCATAACATATAATTGAAGAAATAAAATATCAAAAAAGAAAACATTCTCAAAATAGAATTTTGGAAAATTTTACTATTAGAATTTTTTTAGAATTTTTAGAATTATTGGAATAATTTAGAATAATTTTAGAATTATTAGAATTTTACTGTTAGAAGGGAAGTGACTCTCAACTCAGATGGAGATCAGACTCACCTCCAAAAGGTATGTTCAGGAGGGCATGCCAGGAGCAATGATCCTCCCAACCCAGGATCTTTGTGCCTTATCAATTATATTAAGACTTCTACAAAAGTGAATCTTCCCCCACCAAGATGTCAAAACCACTCAGGGACTATTGATGCAACTGAGATTCATATTTGTTATTAGAAATCATCAGTAGGCATCCCATTTATTTCCCATATTTTAAATCTCTAAAGTTTATAAAAGTAGATGATTAATCACCTAAAAATTACCAAAGACTTCTGGGATTCAAATTCTCCCACCTTTTAAGTTTATCTTCAAAGTCAAGCACAAATAAAGGTCATTTCTTCATTAGACTGTGAAGACTTCTTGAAGGTAGGGAATGTCTTTTGCCTCTTTGTATCCCTGTACTTAGTACAAAGCCTAGAAAATAGTAGGTGATTAACAAATGTTTATTGATCAACAGTCTGACTTAGTCTCAGTTACCAGTTCAGTGGTATTCATGCAGATGATGTTGTTCGAATTTTGAAAGGGAATTTCTCCCATCCCTTAAGTCTTAATTTAGGAAGACAAAGGTCATTCATTCATTAAAAAAAAAAATTCTCAGGACAACCACAAAGCACTGTACGAGGTGATGTAAGAGATAAAAGAAGGAAGAGCTGTCCCTTCCCTTGGTGTGCTTATTATAATTTTGATTATGACAAGTAAAAAACCATAACCATAAAATCAGGCAAAAAAATGATAAAAATCTATGAGAAATATAAATTGCTATTCGAGGAGAAAGAAATTATAGAGTTGGATTTCAAGGAGCATTTGACAAAAAGAGATGGCACTTGAGCTGAGTGGGCCTCAAAGGAGGGGAAATGAACAAAGGAAGGAATTTCAGAGTCAACAGTATGAACAAAGATGATTAGTCAAGAAAACACAGGAGACACATTCTAGAAATGTTGAAATACTCTGATACGGCTTATAGCATAATGGTAATATAGAAGGGGATAAAACTAGAATGGTAGATTGAGACCACATTATAAAGGACCTTCAATACCAGTTTTTAGGTTGCATTGATGACAAATGCTTAATGCTCCTGCCACATACTCCCTAATACTTAGCTCACTCCAAAGGGCTCCCCATTCTTACCACAAGATTTTTTACAAATCACAAAATGGTCTGGGGAATAGAACTTTGATATTAAAAAAAGTCAGGGACTCATAGGACCACTCTCAAATTCCCCTCCAAATAACTTGAAATAACACCTCAAAATGAATTCTGGAGCTGCAGAACCCATCAAAAAAAGGAACAAAACCATTTTTTTCCAGTCCATTAAGAAGGTTGGCAAGAAAATTGTATACCAATGGGGTGAGAGTGGAAGCAGACCAGGTTGAGGCAACACCATGCCAAGTTAGCAGCAGGCCTTGAGGGAAACAGAATTGATAGTATCAGTAGTTTCCAAAACTCTTAAGTTCACAGATTGTTGAACAAATTGATCAGAAGATTACAGGGGTCCCTTTGTTGGGACTGGTGCAGGACTCTGTTGTATTACCCATACACAAATCCAGGTCACAGTCTTAGGTGACAGTTGCAGGGTGAAAAAGAGCAGTAGCATCATAGAAAAAGAGCAGCTGCATCATAGCATGCAGCCAAAGGAAAGCAGGACCCATGCTCATGGTTTGAGGGTAAAAAAGAATGATTATGGTCATTCACAGACCAGAACATAGGCCAGGAGAGTAGTAAACTCCTAAATTTGCTCCTTAAAGCATACTACCTTGGAAGAATTGAAAAATTGCAGGCCTCCCCCCCCAAAAAAAACTAATTCTGAAAACAGCTGCCCGTGCGCACACACGCGCACGCACACACACGCACACACACATATACACACACACACAGAGCTTGACACTTGGGACAGTGCACCTCCATCCCAGGAGCAGAGTCCAACTTTAACATAAAGCTGAAAATTAAGAAATGAGTAGAAAAAAATTAGATAAAAATAACCTCCCTTCCAAATACCTGATGACATAAAGTGACTGTGAATATCAAAACACAACAAAGTCATATGTTATATATGTGTGTGTGTATGTGTGTATACACATATATACATAAACCCCGAATTGTCAGCTTCAAAAAGATTGTAAAAAATCAAATAAAAGTGGTAGAAGAAAAATTAAGAACAGAAATTACTATAATGCATGAAAATCATGAAAAAAGAGTCAATAGCTTGATAAAGGAAACGTTAAACATACTAAAGAAAATAACACTTTAAAACAACAGAATAGGACAAATGGTAAAAAGCACAAAAATCCAGGGGAAGAGAATGCCTTAAAAAAACAGAATCAGCAAATTTGAAAAAGACATACAAAAATTCACTGAAAAGAATTCCTTTAAAAAGTACAATCAGTCAAATGGAAATATATATATATATATGCATATATATATATATATATATATACACACACACACACAAATTGACTGAAGAGAATTAAAAACATAGAACTGACCAAATAGAAAAAGAGATACAAAAGCTCAATGAAGAAAATAATTTTTTTCCTGATTGATATTTTATTTTTCAGTTACATATTATGAAAATTTTCATTCATCCATTTGCATATTTATTAAGTTGCACAATTTTCTTCCACCCTCCCTTCCCATCTACCTAACAGTCTAGTGAATGTTATACATGTACATTTGTGTTTAATGTGGTTACATATTATTCATTTTATGTATAAGGAATTATAACTAAGGGAAAAGAATAAAACCATTGAATAGGAAGGAAAACATAAAAGAAATTTTGAAAAAGTGAATATAGTGTTCATTCAGATCCCATGGGGGTTTTTTTTTCCATCTGGATGTGGATGGTGTTGTTCATAACTTTACTTTCTTTGTTTAAAAACTGCCTTTCATATCCTTTGACCATTAATCAATTGGGGAATGACTTATAAATTTGATTCAATTTTCTATATATTTTAGAAATAAAACTTTCATCAGAACCCCTAGCTGTGAAAAGTGTTTCCCAACTTTCTGTTTTCCTTCTAATCTTGGCTGCATTGATTTTGTTAGTAAAAAATAACTTTTTTTCATTTAATATAGTAAAAAAAATCATCCATTTTGCAATTTATAATGTATTCCATTTTTTAGTTGGGTCATAAATTTCATCCCTTTCCATAGATCTGACATATTTCTTGATCTGTTCATTTGTCTATGGTACTGCCCTTTATGCTAAGTCTTGTTCCCATTTTGACTTTAATTTGGTATATGGTATGAGATATGAGTCTATGCCTAGTTTTTGTCATACTATTTTCCAGTTTTCCCAGAAACTTCTGTCAAATAGTGAGTTCTTATCCCAGAAGCTTAATGTCTTTGGGTTTGTCAAACAAATTACTGCAGTCATTTACTACCATTTCTTTTTTCCTATTCTAATCCAATGCTTCATAACTCTTATTTTTTAATCAGTACTAGGCAGTTTAGATGACTGTTACTTTATGTATAGTTTTAGATCTGGTAGAG
This sequence comes from Macrotis lagotis, assembly GCF_037893015.1. Lineage (NCBI taxonomy): Eukaryota > Metazoa > Chordata > Mammalia > Peramelemorphia > Peramelidae > Macrotis > Macrotis lagotis. Next base: position 216,365,003 of record NC_133664.1, on the reverse strand, counting down.
CTAGGCCACCTTCCTTTAAATTTTTTTCATAATTCCCTTGATACTCTGACCTTTATTGCTCTAGATGAATTTTGTTCTTATTTGTTAGTTTTTCCAGTTCTGTAAAATAGTTATTTAGTAGTTTGAGTAGTGCGGCACTGAATAAATAATGTAATTTGGATAGCATTGTCATTTTTATCATATTAGATCAGCCTAGAGCAATTGATATTTTCCAATTGTTTAAATTTAACTTTATGTGAAAAGTACTTTGTAATTGTATTCATGCAGTTTCTGGGTTTGTTTAGGGAGGGAGATTCCCAAGAATTTTATGTTCTCAGCAATTACTTTAAATGGATTTTCTCTTTCTATCTCATGCCCTTGAGCTTTATTGTTCATATATAGAAATGCTGATGATTTATATGTGTCTATTTTATATCCTAATACTCTACAGAAGTTGTTAGTTGTTTCAAGTAGTTTTCCAGTTGATTTTCTGGGGTTCTATTAGTATCCCATCATATCATCTGCAAAGAGTGAAAGTTTTGCTTCCTCATTGGCAACTCTAATTACTACAATGTCTTTTTCTTCTCTTATTGTCCAGTCTCTCTAACTAGACCTATAATCCTCTCTACCCAAAGTATCCAGTACATTCTATCCCTCCATGCCTTTAGCTCTCCAATCATAGCACTGTATAACCCTTGTTTACTAAAGCATGTATTAAGACAAGATCACTTCCTAATATATTTATGTCCAATTCTTCTAAGTACAATCCCATTGCACTACAACCCTCCTTAATTAAAGTATCTAGTAAAGTTATTGTGTTATGTACAGAGCCTCTAAGTACTCTTCCTCTGGCTCTATAAGAAATATCACCTTCATAACCAACATTGCATTCATATCTTATTTATATCCATATCTTCTAAGTACAATCCCTTCAAGTAAATTCAACCTTTTAACTATCCTTTGGAAACACAATTCTCAAGTTACAGGTATTATTTTCCTTTGTAGGGTGTATACAATATAGTGTTCTTTTTTTTTTAATATAATGTTCTTGACTGGAGTTTTTCCCCCTTTCTGTTTATCTTTTTATGCATCTCTTGAGTCTTGTATTCAAAGGTCAAATTTCCTATTCAGTTTTTATCTTTTTATCAGAATATTTTGGAAGTCTATTTCATTGAAAATCCATCTTTTTCCCTGACTATTCAGTTGAATAGTTGAATATATGTTGAATTTTGTAGGGTAGAAAATTCTTGGTTGTATTCCAAGATCCTTTGCCCTCCAAAATATCATATTCCAGGTCTTCCAATCCTTTAATGTTGAAGCTGATTAAGTCCAGTGCAATTCTGATTGTGCTTTCTTTGTATTTAAATTGCTTCTTCTTTAGACTGCTTGTAGTATTTTCTCCTTTAGTTGAGAATTCTGAAAATTGGTTATGTTAGTCCTTGAAGTTTTTATCATGGTTTCTCTTTCTGTAAGCATTTTACACATTCTTTCAAGGACTATTTTGTCTTCTTGATCCAGTATGGGGCTGTTTAACATTACTTTTAAAAGGTTTTTTGAAACAATAGATAAGTTCTGCAGTAGCTTGGCTTCATTTACTAAAGCATTTAGTAAACCAACAGTGGCCACATAAAATTGCACTGTGAGCTGCATGTGGTCCACAGGCTGCATTTTGGGCAGTTCTGATCTAGTATATTAGAACATTTTTCCATGACAATTTCCTGGAAGACCAGGAAAAATTCCAGGGTCTTTTTTAATATAGACTTTTAGGGAGATCAATAATTCATAAATTATCTCTCCTGGTTCTATTTTCCAGGTCGCTTGTTTTTCCTAAAAGGTACTTTGTTTTCTTCATTTTTTCCAGTCTTTTTATTTTGTTTGATAGAATGTTGGTGTCTCATAGATTCTAAGTAGACCTACAACCCTCCCTATCCAAAGTATCAAGTATACTCTATCCCTCCATGCCTTTAACTCTCCCTTTAGTTTCTCTTTGTTCAATTCTAATTTTTAGGGTTTTATTTACTTTAGTTAGTTTTTGTATTTCCTTTTCCAATTGATTAATTTTAATTTTCAGTGAATTGTTTTCCTTTTCCAATTGATTAATTTTGCTTTTTCCTGAGCTGCATTACCTTTCCGATTGGTCAATTTGACTTGTAGATGAGTTGTGTTCCTTTTCCAGTTGATCAGTTTTATTTTTTGATGAGTTATCCTCTTTTTCCATTTGGTAATTTTTACTTTTAAAGGAGTTGATGTCTTCATTAAATTTTTCATATTTTTCCTGCATGGTTCTCATTTCTTTTTTCCATCTTTCTTTTTCCTCTCTTCTTTGGTTTTTAAAATCTTTTGTAAGCTCTTCCATGAGGTTTTGGATTTGAGTGCAATTCAAAAACTCCCTTGAGACTTCCCAGGTAGCTAATTTGCCACTTCTTCCTTCTTCTGAGATGAAATTTTTATCATCTCTTATCTGAATAATAACTTTCTCTGGTTAATGTTCTTTTTTGGTTTTTGATTCATTTTGGCAGTTGAGCTCTACCTCTGGATATAAGGAGTATAGGCCTGAGCTTTTTGTTCTGGGACTAGGGTCTGATTCCTGGTTTATCACTTGCAAAGATGTTGCTTATGCAATCCAGGCAATGCCTATGCAGAGGCTTATTTCCTCATTTATGTTCACACTCTGGGGATGGGACCCTCCCTGATGGCCTACTTCAGGTACCTGGGTTGTTGTCTACCTTCCAGGACCTGGGCTGCTGTCTAGGTGCCAGGACCTGAACTGCATTGTGGCTAGAAGCCTCCGGCTGGTTTTCCCACTCTTCCTCCTAGTTGACTTTACTTCCCCTTTCCCCCCAAAAAACACAGATCTTAATTGAAGATCCTCCATGATGTCTACAATTGAGAACTTATTTCCCTTTTTTTCCTTCTTTTTTTTGTTGGGATCTACAGTTTTAATGTCTGTGTAAGAAAATAATTCTTTAAAAATTAGAACTGAGCAAGTGGAGGCAAATGACTTCATAAGACATCAAGAAGCAATAAAGAAAATCAAAAGAATGAAAATTAGAAGAAAATATGAAGTATCTCATTGGAGAAATAAATGTTCTAGAAAATGGATTCAGGATAATTATTTAGAATTAATAAACTGCTTAAAAGTCATGATTTAAAAAGAAAAGAAAGAAAAAGACCCTAAACATTATCTTCCTAGAAATTATCAAGATATTCTAGTCCTGATATTCTAGAACCATAGGGTAAAATAGAAATTGAAAGAATTCTCCTTTTTACTTCTGAAAGAGATCCCAAAATGAAAATTCTCAGGAATACTATGGTCAAATTATAGAGCTCCAAGATCAGGGAGAAAATATTGCAATCATACAAAAAGAAACAATTCAAATATTGTGGAGCAATTGTCAGATTAACACAAGCACATTAAAGGACTACAGGGAATATAACATGATATTCTGGATTGCAATGGAGATAGGATTACAACCAAGAAATCAGAAAAACTGAATATAATACTTCTGGAGGTGTGGAGGTGGGGGAAATTGTGCTTTGAATGAACAGAGGATTCAAGTTTTCCTGATGAAAAACCCAAAGCTGAAAATTTGACTTTTAAATACAAAACTCAAGAAAAGCATTAAAAAAGGAAAGAGAAATCATAAGAATTCAGTAAGTTTAAACTGTTTACATTCCCACATGGGAAGGTGATACTTTTCATTGCTAAGAACTTTCTCAATATTAGGGCAGGTAGGCAGAGGACATGAATGTGAGTTGAATATTCTGTACAAAATAAAATTAAGGAGTGAGAAAGAAGAGTGCATGGGGGCAGGGGGAGTTGGAACAGAAAGGTTTGTCCCATATAAAAGATGCAAAAGACATTTTACAGTGGAGGGGGGAAATGATTGTGGGGAGAGTGTGAACTTTAATCTCGTTGAAAATGGCTCAAAGTGGGTGGCTAGGTGGCCCAGTGGATAGAGCACCAGCCCTGGAGTCAGGAGTACCTGAGTTCAAATCTGGCCTCTGACACATAATAATTACCTAGCTGTGTGACCTTGGGCAAGTCACTTAACCCCATTTGCCTTGCAAAAACCTAAAAAAAATGGCTCAAAGAGGAAATAACACTTATTTGTGTATGCAAATCTATTTTACCCCTACAGAAAAATTGGATAGGCAGAGAATAAATGAAAGAGAGAGAGAGGAGATTAGAAGGGAGGGCAGATTGAGGGAGGCAATAATCAGAAGCAAATAGTTTTGAGGATGGATAGGGAAAGGAAAATAGGATAAACAGGAAAACAGGATAGAGGAAAATGCAGTTAGTAATCATAATTATGAAAAAAAAAGTTTACATCAAGTATCTTTGCTAAAGGTCCCATTTCTCAAATTATATATAGGATTGAGTTAAATTTATAAAAATAAAGGCTGCTTCCAAATTGATAAATGATCAAAGGATATAACTGGGTAGTAATCAGATGAAAAAATTAAAGCTATGAAAAATGCTCTAAAATTACTAATTATTAGAGAAATACAACTTAAAACAACTCTGAGGATCAGATTGTCTAATATGACATTAAAGGAAAATAAGAAATGTTAGAGGGGATGTGGGGAAACTGAGACACTAATAATGATAAGAGCTGTGAATTGCTATTCAACTATTCTGGAGAGTCAATTTGGAACTAAGCCCAAAGAGCCATAAAATAATGCCAAACCCTTTAACCCAGCAATACTACCACTAGATCTGTATTCCCAAAGAGATTAAAAACAAAAAGGAAAAGGACCTTTATAATGAAAAATATTTACAGCAGCTCTTTTGGTGGAGACAGAATTGGAAATTGAGGGGATGTCCATCAAATGGAGAACAGCTTGACTAAGTTGTTGTTTATGGTTGTAATCGAATATTATCGTGGTATAAAAAAATGACAAGCATATTTAATAAAAATTTGTAAAGACGAGAACTAATGCAAAGTAATCAGAACCAGGAGAAATCAGAACCGGGGTAAATAAACTCATAAACCTGCGATCCCTCCCCCTCTCCTTTAGACCTCGTGGCTGGGGTGGTGCCTTTTTCTGCTTCTTTCTTAGTTTGAAGTGAAGGTGATGATTCTCCCTGGATGGAGAAAGTGAGCTAGAGACTTGCAGTCAGCAAGCTTAACCGGGAAGCTCTGATAAGCTACGGTGCCCGGCCTCAAGCCCAAGGGAGTTAGGACCGTGTCTCTGTACTGTTGGTAGGCTTTTCACTGAGCCACTGAAGTCAATATTTCTTTGTCAAAACTGAGCTGACAATGAGCAACTACCGCGCCAGGGGCCCCCAGCCGCTTGGGCCGGGCGCCACGGTGCGCATGCCTGGGCCGGGCGCCACGGTGCGCATGCCTGGGCCGGGAGCCACGGTGCGCATGCCTGCGCCGGGCCGGCTGGCCAATCTGCGGTCTCTAGGCCGGGCGCGACGTGGTGACGCACCGGGTCGAGGAAGGCGCAGCCACTTCCTGGAGCCGCCAGCCGAGGCCGCTAGTTGTCCTCGACTCTGCGCCGGAGGGTGACAGCCGGAGGGTGGGAGCCGGAGGGTGGGAGCCGGGTGCTGACCTCTCCACCATGTCCCATCAGACCGGCATCCAAGGTAAAGACACACGTGGCTTTTGGGGAGGAAAGGAAAAGGGTCCCTGGGCACTCCAAGCGCGGAGACCAGCCACGGTGGGGTGGCCGGGCCTTAAGGAAGCCGGGCCTTTCAGTCCGCGCTCAGCTCCCCGTACCCCGGCGCAGCCCTGATGGTCCGATCTGGAGGCTGCGTGACTGCTCCCCCGGGGAGGGTGGAATAAATCCTCAAGACTGTTCCAAAGCAATTCATTCCTTTTAAGGGGTCCTTTAAGGCCACCAGTTATATGTGCCTGGGCCCTCCCTGCTTCTGTACTCACTCTTTTCCTTCTACAGTAACTAAATTATGATGTTTCCTTGCTCGCTGAGTACTTGAATTGTCCTCCTCTCCCAAGTTTCCCAGGGAAACTGAGAATCCGCTCTGTGAGCTTGTGTTTCTTCTCTCTAATGGTTACTGGGTGCTGGTAATCTTATCTAGCTTTAGTAATTCCTAGTTTGAATAACTGATAGGCCGGAAGCACTCATTTGAGTAGTGATTTCTTTTATAATTTCAAATGAAAGTCGAAATTTGCCAGGTTACAAGGAAACGAATTGTCTTTCTAATTGAAATTGTTTTCTGTTTTTCCCCTTCAACACCCAATGAACAAACATTTTAGAAAGTTATATCTGTCAACTTCCACTCTCATCTTTGTGTAATTCTTCCAAGACACCCAAAACACCCAAAGCTAAACCTGTTTTTTCCCCACTCATTTTCTCTGCTAATACTTGAAATTTATACGCAGCTCATGTTATACCTCTCCCTTGACTATTTGTTCATAATAACAGTAACACTGCTAAATATATTTTTTAAAATTAGACTTATTCCAGAAGTGTGCTTTGATTTATCAAATCTGGTAAATATATAAGAGTACCTTAGAGAATTCTCCTTCATTTTACAGATGATGAGACTGAGGTCCAGAGAGGTTAAATATCTTGCCTTTGTTCTGTATTAGAATTCATGTTCTCTGAATATTCTGATTTCCAAAGCCAGTGTTCTGCATCACACTATCTTAATTTTGTTGAATTTATTTTTAATTTAAGTAAGACAGTATGTCTACTGTTCTTTTTTTGGCAAGGCAATGGTAAAGTGACTTGCCCAAGGTCACATAACTAGTAACCATTAAATGTTTGAGGCTGGATTTGAACTCAGGTCGTCCTGACTCCAGGTGCTCTATCCAGTGCACCACCTAGCTGTCCCTTCTGTCATTCTTAATGAAGGAAAAATAATAATATTTAATAACTAATATTATATATATCTTTAATACAGACCCTGTATAGTATAAATGTTGTTATTATCTCTGTTTTTATAAATGAGGAAACTAAGGTTCTCTGAAGTTATATGACTTGCTCTAAAATACATTGAGTAAGTTTGCAAGGATGCAAGAGAAAACTCAACTCTTGATCTTCTAATTTATTTCACGTTCATTCCAAAATGAAAATCGCACATCAAGATTCTTTTTAGAACAGAAAATTGTCATTAAGTTTCTTTAACCAAATATTTCAGCCTAACTCATCAAAATCAACAAACAAATAACTTACTTGATGGTTTTTCCCTTATTTCTTTTTGGTTATTTCAAAAGACCAAATATAGCATTAATGAGTCCATATTTTTTTTTTATTAATGCTTGGTATCATGATTAAAGTGAAATAGAAACTGTTAAATGTAATATCGTTTCTGAAATGTTTTAATATTTGGCCATAAGTAAAAAGTAAAGAGTAAGATTAATGTGCAAGTATGCAAAGCATACTAACTTTTTCCATTTTTTTTCTTTCAGCAAGTGAAGAAGTTAAAGATATCTTTGCGAGGGCAAGAAATGGGAAATACAGGATTCTAAAGATTTCAATTGAGGATGGTTAGTTAAAAACATTTTTTAACCTTGTTTGGTAAGAAATAGAACTTGGGGTGGGGGGGCTTTCATACTAGTGATTTGAGATAATACTGTAAAACTGAGAAAATTCCCACTTTTTTTTTATTTGTATCTTTGCAGTGTTCAAAATAATTTAGTTCCTGCAGATTCTTTAAAGGTTCCTACCTTTGAACAACTCATTTTTTGTTCTTAAGACCCTAGTATTTTTACTACAATAATTCAAAAATCTATATTTTTTTCTTCTTCGTATTTATACTTCTGTATTTTGCTATACCCATTTTTTGCTTCTGTGCAAAAGGATTTAAATAAACATATAAATTTAAAATCAGAAAGTCCCTCAGAGGGCCTTTCTAAGGTAGATTATTAAGTTTGTAGACTTTTTCCCATTGAAGCACTTACTTAGATATCATATAATTCATTCTGGTTTTTTAATTAAAATTTTATTTTATTCCATTTAAATGTAGTGCTAGTTTTTCAACACTTATCCATTTGCAAATTTATGAATTTCACATTTTTCTACCACCCTTCCTTCTCTTCCCCCTCCCCATGATGGTGAACAGTCTGGTAAACGTTGTGTATATATACTTATTTCCATATTAATCTTGTTGTGGAAGAGGAATTTGAATTATGGGGAAAGAAAAAACTATGAGAAAGAAAGGATAAACATAAAAGACATTTTTTAAATTTTGATCATTGTATACTTTGCTCTGCTGAATTCAGACTCCATAGTTTTGTCTCTGGATATGTATGACATTACTCTTATAGCAGTTGTGAGGCTTGTCTTTGCTCTCAGAATTACTGAGAGGAGCTGCACCCAGCATATTTGATCATCTCACAGTGTTGTTAATGTGTTCAATGTTCTCTTAGTTCTGCTTACTTCATTCAGCACCAGTTTGTGCAAGTCTTTCCATGCTTCTCTAAAGTCTGACCACTCATGATTTCTTACAGAACAATAATACTCTATAACATTCAAGTACCATAACTTGTTCAGCTATTCCCCAATTAATGGATATCCCCTCAATTTCCAATTCTTTGCCACTACAGAAAAAATTACTATAAATATTTTTGATTATCTTTTTTATGATCTCTTTGGGATATAGACCTAGTAATGGAATTGCTAGATCAAAGGGTATGCAGTTTTATTGCCCTTTGGGTATCATAGTTCCAAATTGCTCTCCAGAATAGTTGGATCAGTTCATAACTCTACCAACAGTGCCCTAAGTGTTCCATTATTCCTACATCCTCTCCAACATTGATTGTTTTCCTTTATTGTTATTTTAGCCAATCTGATAGGTGTGAGGTGGTACCTCATGGTTGTTTTAATTTGCATTTCTCTAATAAATAATTATTTGGAGCATTTTTTCATATGACTCTAAATAGCATTATCTTATTCATCTGAAAACTGCCTGTTCATATCCTTTTGACTATTTATCAATTGGGGAAATGACTTGTAATCTTATAATCTGATTCAGTTCTCTCTATATATTTTAGAAATGAGTCCTTTATCAGAAACAGTAACTATGAAAATTGTTTCCCAGCTTCCTGTTGTCCTTCTAATCTTGGCTTCATTGGGTTTATTTGGCAAAAACTGTTTAATATAGTCAAAAATCATCCATTTTGCAATTTATAACGTTCTCTATTTCTTGTTTGGTCATAAATTTCTCCCTTCTCCATAGATCCCAGAGATAGAATGTTTCTTGTTCTCTTAATTGGTCTATGGTATCATTTTTTAAAAATAATTTTGAGTTTTACAATTTTTCCCCTAATCTTACTCCCTGCCCCCACCCCCAACAGAAGGCAGTTTGTCAGTCTTTACATTGTTTCAATGGTATACATTGATCCAAATTGAATGTAAGAGAGAAATCATATACTTAAAGGAAGAAATGTAAAGTATAAGAGATAGTAAGATCAGACAATAAGATATCAGTTTTTTCCCTAAATTAAAGTTAATAGTCCTTGGTCTTTGTTCAAACACCATAGTTCTTTCTTGATACAGATGGGATTCTCCATTGCAAACAGCCCCAAATTGTCCCTGATTGTTGCACTGATAGAATGAGTGATTCCATCAAGGTTGAACATCACCCCCATGTTGCTGTTAGGGTGTACAGTGTTTTTCTGGTTCTGCTCATCTCACTCAGCATCAGTTCATGCAAATCCCTCCAGGCTTCCCTGAATTCCCATCCCTCCTGGTTTCTAATAGAACAGTAGTGTTCCATGACATACATGGTATCATTCTTTATGTCTAAATCCTGTACCCATTTGGACTTTTTCTAGGGTGTGAGATGTGGGTCCATGCCTAGTTTTTAATCATACTAGATATAATTCATTCTTAATTATTTTTGATCATTATAGGTTTTGAGCAGAATACAAAATAGGTACAAATCCTGTCTTCTACCTATCTGTGAAAGATATATATTATATATATATATATATATACATACATATACATATATATGTGTGTATATATATATATATATATATATATATATATAAATTTTTTTTCTCAAATAAAGACAGGTAAAAAAATAATAACATTTATAGATTTACTTCTTATGTATCAGGAGGGTTGGCTGGTGAAGTCCATAGACCACTGGGTTTGGAGTCTGGAAGACTTGAGTTTGAATTTGACTGTAGACACTTGCTAGTTGTGATCCTGGGCAAAGCACTCCATCCTGTTTTCCTCAGTTTTCTTATCTGTAAAATGAGCTGGAAAAGGAAATGGCAGACCATTGTTGTATTTTTCCCAAGGAAAATCCCAAAATGGGGTCATGAAGAGTTGGACATGACTGAACTACAACAATATGTGAGACACTTGGATTAAAGGTTGGGTCACAGAACTAGGAAGTATCTGAGACTGTATTTGAACTTAGATTTTTCTTATTTCTAGGCCCAGTTCTCTATTCATTCAGCCATCTAGCTACCCATTGTAAATGGTTATATGAAATATTATTCAGCAGAACCCAGACTAACATAAATAAGTAAAATAGTATAGACTACTAGGGAAAGCCCGAAGGACCCTTTATGAGAATCTTTTAAAAAAATATATTGTTTTCTCTGCATGCATTTTTTTAATGCCTGAAAATTATAATCCCTTCTTTTAGTTGAAGTCAAATCCATTAACCAACAGGTATTTATTAATTGCTTGCCAAGTACAGATACAGAGGATAAGAATACAGTGAATGAAACAATCCCTACTTGAAAAGAGCTTATGTTTTATTGGAGGAGACAATAAGCATAATAAGTACAAGTAAATAAATATAAACATAAATGTGAAGAGAATCAGTGCAAATCAGTTAAATACAATTAGTTTTGAGGTGGGAGAACCTCAATAGTTTAAGCTTACTAAATGAGAGAAGGTTCAAAAACACAGCAGCACAGTATTTTAAACTTTATCCTAGGACTTTCTGTCAAGGTTTATTCAGTAAGTCAGTTTTTAAGCAGAAGGAAGAACCATGGATAGTAGAATGTAGCAATTATTACTAAATTTGATTTTTTTTTAAGGATGAAATATACAATAAGCTATTGAGTTGGTTGAATGATACAAAATAATCAAATAGCTAAGAGAATTGGATGCTTGAGAGTTGTTTTTAAGGTCATTAGGTTTAAATAAAATTTAATTTCAGCCACTTAATTTTGACTGTATTAAAATAATTTCATTGGTTTAATTGATTTCAAAGTGGTGATTAAATAATTTGAAGTGTTTTGTTAAAGGGGGGAAGCCAGTTCTTTCCAATTTGAACTGCAGTTTGTTTTCGCTTTTCAACTGTTAAATATTCAGTTTGTTGGTAGCATTTTATGTGCTGAATTTGGAGTTAGAGCACCTAGGTTTGAGTCCTGGCCCTGCCTCTCTCTGGATTTCAATAAGTCAAGTTGGAATTCATTTATTAAGCACCTACCTTATGCCAGACACTGTGCTAAACCTTGGGGATTTCCAGAAAGGCAAAAACAGGCCCTTCTCTCAAGGACCTTATAGTCTAATGAGTGAAGCAAATTTGATATTTACAGTATAAATTTTAGTTAATCTCAGAGGGATGGCACTAAAGGGAGAATTAGAAAGGATTCTTGCAGGAGATTGAACTATAGTTGAGATTTGAACTTGAGATCAAGGTAGAGGGCACAACCAGTAAGTATGCTGAGTTGGTATACACATTTTCAGTAATCACAGCATGTGTATGGTATTATGGTATAAGAAGGACTGAAAAGCTAGGAAGAGGTTAGTTTAAAAACTAATCAGAAGATTTTGTATTTGATTCTAGAGGCAATAAGAAAACCACTGGAGTTGCATAAAGTAGGTAACATGGTCAGAGCTATGCTTTGGAAAAGTCAGTTTGATAGCTTAATGGAAGAAGGACTGAAGTAGGGAGAGGCTTATGGCTGAAAGACCTCCAGAAGATTATTGTCATAGTCTAGCCATTAGGTAATGAGGGCCTAGAGCAGAATGTTGGAAGTGTCAGTACAGGAGAGATAATATAAAGCTTAAAAACAGAGTTGGCAGCTGATTTAATATGGAGGGAGGGGACACAGTAAGAGAGTTTGAGAAATTTGGGTTCTGAATATGGATGATAGTTTCCACATCTCAAAATAGGGGGCCAGATTAACATTGTCAGTATTCTAATTTACTTCAGGTGGGGGTGAAAGATGTGCATACAAGTTAAGACAATTCTTTCATAAATTGAAATAAAAGGTATGTTTGGATGTGACCTTTTTAATATATGCATTTTTCCCTTCAAGCCTCCTTCTACTATGAGAACATACTTGACTAAAAAAAAATTGAGACCTTATGCCAAAGGTTCCATTTCTCCCACTATCTATATTTTATAATCCATTGATACCATCCCCTATTCTCTCCTCCCTTACTCTAATCTCTAACATTTTGGTGACTGTTGTCACTAAGGCCAACCCCCTCTACATGAAACTCTTTATCATTTGTCTAGCCTCTATTCCTATCATGTCCAACAGATTGTCCCCATAGTCTTCCACCCCCTTTAAATCTTTGGTTTCTTCCTAGCTCTTGGCTCCTTCCCTAGTACCTACAAACAGAAACATGTTTCCTATCTTTAAAGGGGATTAAAAAAACCATCATTAATCTCTGCTATTTCAAGCTATCTTCCTATGACTCTATTCCCTTTCAAAACCATGCTCCAACAAGAAGTTGCCAAGACCATTTGCCTCCTGTCCTTTTCTTTCATTTGCCTCTTTGCCCTCTGTAGTCTGGCTTCTGACTTTTCATTCAGTTGTGAATACTCTCTCCAAAATTACTAAAAATCTCTTAATTGCCAAAAGTCTCTAACATTTAAATATATTTCAATATGAATGTCTCACAATTAAAAAAGTCAAATCTTTCCATCACAAATACCACAGCATTTAAAAAAAACACCAAAATAAGCAATATGTGTGATAGGTATACATATGTGTGTGTGTGTGTGTGTGTGTGTGTGTGTGTGTGTGTAATACACACATTTATGGGTATAGTCTATCAAATTAATCATATTGTTGCTTTGAATCATAAAAGCATAATATAAATACAAAAATCTGATTGGAAATTCATTTCCTCTGTTGTAATAAAAATAGCATTCTTTACTACTGACCATAAAGTACAAGTATAGGACAGGTGGTCCCTTAACCCCCAAGGGGCTGCTCACTTGGGTTGGAACTTGATACTTGAAAATGAACAACTGACACCCCATCAGGTCAGCCAGCTAGGAGTTCTTGATGACAGGGAGCTTGAGGCTTTCACACTCAGGAAATCAGTAATTGATATGGATGGCAGGCCCATGCCCTCAATGATCTTCAGGTCCATGCTGCCAGGATGGCTTAGACCTAAGCATTGTATTGTAGGCTCTCTTATCTTATCACTGGGAATTGATAAGAAACTGATAAGTTTACACACATGGAACAACATTCCACAGGCTTAATTTTCTTTTTATGATTGCCAGGGGTATATATTCAGCTCAAGTCACTCCCGAAAAGGAGTTAAATGCCACAGTGGATAGAGTTGGGGCACTGGAGACCAGAGCACCTGACTTCAAATTCTACCTCAGGGACTTACTAACTTTGTGACCTTGGGCAAGTCACTTAACCCTTCTTGTCTCAATTTCCTTATCTTTAAAATGAGCTGGAGAGGGAAATGGCAACTTGCACTATTATCTTTACCAAGTAAACCTCAAATAGATCACAGAGTCAGAAACAATTGAAATTACTGAACAAGTCTCTCCTGGATTCCTGTTGTGCATCTCCAACTGCATGCTGGGCATATCAGAATGGATGTTCAAAAAGAGCATTGGCTATGGTGTCAGAGAATCTGTTGTTTAAGTTCTATCTCTGATATTTGTGATCCTAAGCCACATAAAATAGCTTTAGTTCCATCTTAAATAAATGGAGGAGTTGGAATAGATGACCTCTGAAGTTGTGTGTTTGTGTGTGTGTGTGTGTGTGTGCATGTGCGCATGCGTATCTTATGATAACGCATTCTAAACATAACTCATCATTCAAATAAATCTACTTTTCTTTCAACTTCCCTCTTTTGAGATCTTGGAAGCCCTTACAGAGATCCAGGTTTGCAGCTAAGGCATTTTCTACTCCTTTTCTTTAACTCAGTGAGGTACTTGCTAAATTTTACCATTTTTAACTCTTTAACATCTCTCCTTTGTCCCCTTCTCACTATGTAAACTATATACTCATGAACTTTCTGTCATGGGAATTTTTGCAGTTGTCTTGTAATTTTCTCCTTATTCCAAATCTTTCCCCTCTAATCCTCGATACAGTTGCCAAAGAGGTTAGGGGCAGCTAGATGGTGAAGTGGATAGAACACTGGTCTATTCAGGAAGACAGGAGTTCGAATGCGGCCCCCAGACACTTGCCACTTACTAGCTGTGTAACCTTGAGCAAGTCACTTAAGACCGATTGCCCTGCATCCAGGCCATCTCCAGTTGTCCTGATTCATATCTGGCCACTGGACCCAGATGACTGGAGGAGATAGTGAGATTGGTGACTTAACATAGCATCCCCTCGCTTAAATCCAATTCACGTACTTGTCATGGCATCATCTCCCTGATTTCATGGTTTTTTCAAAACTGAAGGATAAACATTTTTATTATGCTAAAGCACAAGTCTGATCTTATTGCTTCCCTACTTTAACTCTGCTGACACCTTTTTACACATAAGATAGACTAATAATCTCTCTGTTTGACTTTTTTTTTGCTGGGGGCAGTGGGGGTGGGGGGGAGTTTGTGGGTCTTTTTTTTATTAGTTCAAATATTGAAAAAGTTCCCTAGGCTCTTTAGGGCTCCCACACATTGATGCCTTCCCAAACTTACAGCCCCAGTTCCCACAGAAGCTCTGCTTTAAAGGGCTAGCAATCCTCAAAAAAAGTTAGGTATAAATAGAATTAAGTTTCCCAGCCGGTTTTATAGAGGCAAGGGAGCTGCCTTTGCAGCATTTGGTCTGGATGGACAGCTCCATTTACCTGGCACTAAATCACCCGGCACCAATCCCAGCCCATAAGGTATTTTTCTGTGGAATTGGACTGATCCTTCCATCTTCAGTCCCTTTTCCCTATAGCAACCCACACCCAGCCTTCAACCAACCAAGGGCTACAGAAAGAGGGGAGTCAGCAATTTTTTTGCACCAAGCCCAATTCATATTACCCCATTTCCTCCCACCCAACCCACCCCCTCAACCCCACACCAGGATTTCATAGGGATTTTTCCCAGCAGATGTTTGGAAAAATAAAACACAAAAAGATTAAAGGTCTTGGTACTCAACCCGAGGGGCTCCATGTGCTGGAACACCATTGGGCAGGCCCACCTCCTGACCCACTAGCCACTAAGGCAAGGAGGGGCAGCGTCTCAGGATCTGTCAGGAGCCCTGGGAAGCATCATTCAACTTGGCCACCCACAAGCTTGCTGGTGACGAGGAAGGACTTTCTCTGGGGTAGGTCCTACAGTGTAGGGATGTGGTCACCTGTCACCAAGTATGTATGAAAATAGGGGAAACAACTTGTACACATATAAATTGATATAAAATAAAATAAAAGGCAGATTTTATGGAGAGGCTTAGTATAAGTATAAGGTATTATGCAGTGCTAGTACAGTGGATAGAGCATTAGACCTGGAATCAGGAGGACCTAACTACAAATTCATCTTCAGAATACTTAATGGCTATGATCTTTGTTAGGTCATTTATTCTGACTCTCTTAGTTTCTTCATCTGAAAAATAGCGTCTGATTATTAGGGTTGTTATAAGGGTCAAAGGAAATAATAATTGTCAAGCACTTTGCAAACTTTAAAACTATATACATACATACACACACACACACACACACACACACACACACACACACACATTTGTCATCAAATGGAAAAGCAGAAGCAGTTGCCTGCTCTCAAGGTGCTCACATTGTATTGGGAGATCGGACATATATAGGAAGCTTCAGTTGTAAATTATATGGAAAGGCCTTATGGTTATTAAGATGCATTTCCAGAGCAGAAAGATAAAGATTGAGAAAAAAGCTTCAGATTTTCCAATTAAGTGATTATTAACAATGTTAATAAGAGACAACTTCCAGAAGCTAGATTGCAAAGCGTTGAGAAGTAAGCATAAGCAAGTGGAAGCAGAAATAGTAGATAACTTTTTCTAAGAGTTTGCATATCAAAGAGCTTGGGAGATAATTTGAGGATATGACAGAGTTGGAAGTTTTTTTTATTGTAAAGGGGATAATTGTGGGGTCACTCTATCAGAGGAGAAAATCCAGGGTACATGAGGTTATCATGTTCCAGGATTTTTGGTAGTTGAAGAAAAAAATTGATAGTCTAAAATTTTAGTCACAAATCTTCCAGAAACACGTTTTTAAATTTATTTTTTAATTTATTTTTATTAAATATATTATTTGAGTTTTACAATTTTCCCCCCAATCTTATTTCCCTCCCCCCCACAGAAAGCAATCTGTCAGTCTTTACTTTGTTTCCCATGTTGTACCTTGATCCAAATTGGGTGTGATGAGAGAGAAATCATATCCTTAAAGAAAGAGACAAGAAGCCTAAGAGGTATTTTAAATTTATTTTAACATTACTTTTCAGTTCAAGCTATTTCTAGTCTAGTGTAAGAAATATCCTCTTACATATCTCTATCTCAAGATGATTGGAGGTAATATTAATTGGAATCTTGACTAAGGAAAAGAAACAGTTTGGATTAACAATCCAAAGCAATAGCCACTACTTGATTCCTTTCTTTATGGATTGAAAAGGATTATTTTCTTTCTGTAATCAATATCATAATTTGTGAATTGACAGAAACATTTAAGGGATATTATACTTAGATGGTTCAGTATCTAATCACTTCAGGAGGTGGAGAAGGCAATATTCTGTGTGTATGTGTTTATTTTTCATTTTTTCCTTTATATTTCCAGTTCCATGTAATGGTAGTTTTCAACACTTTTTTTTATATTTCTTCCTTCCCCCCACCTATCAGAAAGCAATAATATAGGCACTACATCTATAACTATGCTAAACGTAGATCCATATTATTCACTGAATAATATTCATTGTGAAAGAAGAATCACATCCAAATGGAAGAGAAAAAAGCGACATAATTCATAAGAGAACTTTTAAAAACAATTAAAGATAGTAAATTTTGGTCTACATTTAAACTCCAGTTTTTTCTCTGTATATGGATGATATTCTCTGTCACAAGTCTTTTAGTCTTGTCTTTGATTATTGTACTGCAGAAATGATCAAGTCCATCATAGTTGATCATCACCTCTTCTTGCTCTTAGTGTATATAATGTTTTTCTGGCACACTTCCCTCAACATCAGTTTGCAAGTCTTTCCATGCAATTCTGAAGTCCTGTCCCTCATGATTTCTTATAGAATAATAGTGTTCTATCACATTCGTAAACCACAAAATTTGTTCAGCCATTCCTCAACTGATGGACATCCAGAAGGCAATATTTTTACCAGATAACAGATACTCTTTGATAGTTGAGTTTCCACTCATTTTAGGTTCTTAAGGAAAAAAAAAAGATGTTTTATTGGAAGTCTAGAAAGGGCATTTAGACCAGAAACATATTATTTCTATATAGAGAAATGGAAAAGGGGCTGGGGGCAGGGGGGGGGGAACCTTTGGTTGTTGTAGAGGTGGTTTCTTTAAAATATGCCTCTACATAGCATCACTGGGATAATTTTTATATTAAAGATGCTAAAGAAATCAACTTTTATAGTGATGGGAAATTTAGCATGATGCTATTTCCCAAATGCAACCCATTCTGAGCTCTTTTTTTAGGTTTTGGGTGTAACTTAAATGCTCCATCTTTTTTACAATGTTTTGCTTTATTGAGTCAAATACAGAATGACCTTGTGTTTTCCACATTTTCAAATTAGTTATGTGAATATAAAAGCAAAATTTACTGTGCAATCTCTTGATAAAGCCTTCTTGTTCCCTATTATTATCTAATTGGAAATTCCTTTCATGTACATGATAATAGTTTTCATAAAAGTTATACATACATAAGGAAGACAGTGTACTTGTTGTTGATTATTTTCCTCTTGGTTGCCAAATTCTTTCTCTCCCCTTCCTCCCATTGGCATTTTTCTTTCCTTCAGCTATCTTGTGAATCTATCCTAAGGGCTCTACAATATATTGATTCTGGCATAAATTTCTTCTATATATATTTGGTTTGATCTAGTTTCTTTATTTTCTTCTGTGTCATTTCTACCTCCTCTGTTAGCATATCCAGGACTGTGATGTTAATGTCCAAAACCTTGGACGGTCACTTAACCCTGATTGCCTTGCATCCAGGACCATCTCCAGTCATCCAGATTCATAACTGGCCACTGGATCTACGTGTGTCCAGTACAGTACTCCCTAACTCAAATCCAATTCATGTGATTGTCATGACAATACCTACCTCTCTTGATGTCATAGTCTTCTTTTAGAATGAAGGAATACTAATAAATATTTCAGATCTTTTCCATCTTTCTTGTTCATTTAGTTTTAATCCTTAAATGTCCTCTGCTCTTATATGAAAAGATGTTTCCATCCATACATTAAAATAATTGAGGATCCCTTGAAAAGTATAACAGATAAATCTTGCTCATCACAGGAGTAGATTGATTATAAAAGTCATTGTTCATTCTTCATTTTGAAGAGGACCAATGACGTCACAGGCTGATATCTTGATTCATGTGTGAAATGGATTTAGTAAGGCAGAGTTGCACAAAGTTGACAGCCTCACCCTCCCACATTCCTCAAAGTCCAATGGCAAGACAAAGTCAAGATGCCTGGGAAGCTGTGGATGATCTTGGTAGCTTTGATGTTTGATCAAACTCTGTAAGTGTTCTACAGTGCCTCCTTCAGCCATCTTTGTGGCCTGGAACAAATTATTCTCATCTTCCCATTCTGCCAGGGTAAATCTTCTAGTGCTTGGAGTAGACATTGCCCTAACTCACAGTTTGAGGTATATTGATTTAGCCCATCTGCTGAGATTGTTTTACTGGCGTGCTCCAGGTTCTTGGAGCCACAGGTGAGATTTGAGTGACAGATTGACATGAAAGGTGGATGAGCAGTCCTGAAAATGGTTTAGCAAACCCTCACACCAGATGTGCTATTGAACATCCTATATAAGCCTTATAAACATTAGGTAAGGTGTGAAACAAAGAGACCTATACTCACTGTGATAGAAGAGATCTGGGACAGATTGCAAGTTAAAGAGGTTCCCTCTGAATGGTGTTATCCTATTTGCATATGTTATGCTATTTGCATCAAGCCTTGGAACATTACAGAATTCCCTGGCTCAGATTTCTATAGCAATTTCTATAGCAATTTATATAGCATGATGTAGAAAAAGCTAAGTGGATAAAGAACATCATGTGCCAAGATTATGACATATAGTAGAATGGGCAACATAAATCAGTCCATCAATGTGTATACAAAACTGTCTGGAACAAATAATACAAATAAATAATAAGGCTCCAGAATTAAACAGGGGAGAAAAGTGGACTAAACACCTACCTTAATGAAATTGTAGAGCTCTTTTAATGACCCCATGCTTCTCTCAGAATTCAAATTCCATCTTTTAAATTCTACTGTTGCTAGCTAGGAATCATGGAATCATATTTAATTGTCTAAATCAGAATCAACTACATTGAACTATCTTAATTTTTGATTCAGGAATAGCTTCTTGTTCCCCTTAATATAATCTTGGCTACCACCCTTCATTATCCAACTGTTTTGTGAGTAGTAGCTATTAAATTAATTTTGAAATTGGAAATAGAGATAGGAGCTCTTTCTTTTTTTTTCCTTTTATTTTTTTAAGGCAATGGGGTTAAGTGACTTGCCCACAGGTCACATATCTGGGCAATTATTACGTGTCTGAGATCAGGTTTGAACTCAGGTCTTCCTGACTCCAGAGCTGGTGCTCCATCCACTGTGCCACCTAGATGCTCCAGGACCTCTGTTTTCAGTAGCCTGTAGAACTTTCTGATCAGGAAACTCAACCAACTGTCCCCTTCTTTGCAAATTACTAGTCTTAGAGAGTTGTCTAGAATACTGACTAGTTAATTTTCCAAGGTTTGAGGCTGTCTTTCTACTTGACCTTGGACAAAGAAGAGCTTAATTAAAAAAATTATTTCAGAAAATAATCTGATTATCCCAAAAGAAAAGAAAATATTTGGATAATTTACTATTTGGGATTTTGTCTGTCACTGTTTTCCCTTTTTAGGACACATTAATTGATTCTGCCTTAATACTACTTTTTTTTTTCTGTGTAGATCATTTTTCTAGGAACTTTCAAAGTAAAACATGCTAATTAGGTTAAGTTAGAAGGATATTCCCATTTATCAGGTAATTATATGAAATTTGAGAATTTGGGGAAATTATCAGATATTCTGAGTGCAAATGCAATGCCACTAGATTTTTGTTTTACTGTGTACTTTTTAAAAAACATTTTTGATAAAAAAATTATTTCTAATTCATTTACATCTTATTTGTGTTCTGTGTGACTACTCAAAGGATTATTTGTACATATTCTTTGTCAATTTCCCTGGGAAAGGGAACCAGACTACCTAATTTTATAGTGTAAGTAGGATTGTTGGCCCTAGTTTCTAAATTAACATGATTTATTAACACAAATTTTATCAGTCCAATTTCTTAACCTTTGTTAAAATATTTTAAAAATTTTATGTAGTACCCATTAGCAAAAGATTTGGTGTTTATTGATTCCATTTAGAAAATATCAGTTTAGAAGAATATTTACAGTCATCATTGTGTTAAATGACAATGACTACCCATTTGGAAATTTAAACTAAGAATATTTGCAGTTTTAAAGGTTTTAATAAGCTGTATTAAAAAATAGCAGTTTGATTAAAGACTAAAACAGTATTTCATGAATTCCATGTTTATATTTTTTCATCACTTGTGTGACATTGTGAATGAATGATAAGCTTTTTAATTTATAAAGTAACATTTTTGACTTCTTATTGTATGATTCCATAAAAGATCATTTTAGGAAATTGACAACGCATTTCTAATTAGAATGTCTACAATTTTGGGTAGCTAAGTGGTGCAGTGGATAGATCACTGGCCCTGGAGTCAGGAGGGCCTGAGTTCAAATTTAACCTCAGACACTTTTTTTCTTTTTTAGGTTTTTGCAAGGCAAATGGGGTTAAGTGGCTTGCCCAAGGCCACACAGCTAGGTAATTATTAAGTGTCTGAGACCGGATTTGAACCCAGGTACTCCTGACTCCAAGGCCAGTGCTTTATCCACTATGCCACCTAGCTGCCCCCAAACACTTTTTTTTTTTTTTAAGATTTTTCAAGGCAATAGGGTTAAGTGGCTTGCCCAAAGCCACCCAGCTAGGTAATTATTAAGTATCTGAGGTTGGATTTGAACCCAGGTACTCCTGACTCCAAGGCTGGTGCTCTATCCACTGCGCCACCTAGCCGCCCCTCAGACACTTATTAATTGCCTAGCTTGCCTTGGGCCAGTCACCTCATTGCCTTAAATAAATAAAAAATAATTTTTAAAAAATGGAATGTCTACAATTTTCTTTTTTGTCCTTTTTTTAACATAAAGAATTTAGATCTTAGAAACTTACATTAGTAAGTATGTAATATGCAATTCTTGTGTTATGTAGAACATCACACTCATCAAATACATTTATTTTTCTTCACAGAGCAACTTGTAGTTGGATCTTCTAGTCAGCCAGTTGAGACTTGGGATAAAGATTATGATTCTTTCATTCTACCACTGTTAGAAGAGAAGCAACCATGCTATATATTATACAGGTTAGATTCTCAGAATGCCCAAGGATTTGAGTGGATCTTCATTGCATGGTCTCCAGACTATTCTCATGTAAGTGATTTTTTTATTAATACTGAAAATAAATACCTCCTAGGTATTCTTTGGTGCTTTTACTCTGTGTTTAGAAAAGCTGGAAAGAAATGTTGATGCCTCTAAGTAGAAAAAGAGAAATAAAACTTATGACTGTTCAGTGCTTGAATTAAGAATTTTTATTTAGAAACATAATCCAGTCTTTGGAATCAGAATGATTATTGATTCAGAAATTTAAAGTTTGTGGGACTTAGGAATAAATTCACAGAACCTGTTATGAAAGAGAAAAATATTTTTAATATTTTGATGATGTGAAGAACATTTAACTGTAATAATTGTACAGTTTGAATATGGTATAAATGTACTTTTTGCTGATGTTAGATTTCTCTTTGAAAAAACTGATTTCTTGATTACCCAAAGAGAATTTAAAGTAATTCCGCTATGCTATGCAAAATTTTTTAGATCCATTCTTTCATAAGGAGAACAGAGTAGTAGTTTGTGTGATTCAGACAGGCGACCTTTTCAAAGGATCATTATTCTCTAACTCCTCAACATTAAAATCAGAAAAAAAAATAGAATTGATTTGAAGTTGCAGATTTTAAAGTTGTTTCTACCCCCTGGCAGGATGTTAAGTGTAGCAATATAGGGTAGCCTGTAATAGAGTTTTTGTTTATTTAAAATAATTAAAAGATGAATGCTATTTCAACAGTCTACCCATACCACTTAAAAATACTTTTTTCATTTTGAATTCATCATCTTAGTCCATAAATTAAGAGAATTGAGATTGAGAATTTCATAATATTCAGAATTATATTTTTAATATGATTATCAATTTTAAAATGTTTCTGTTTCAAATTGAAATTAACTTTTTATTATTGGGGGCTGTGCTTATTTGTACACAATAATAATTTATACACAAGAAACAGTTACAGTAGCCTGTGAACTTTAGTCATGTTAATTTATAATTTTAAAATGAAGATTTTAATAACTTTGTAATTTTGATGTCATCTATAGGCTTCTAAATAAATCCTCAAAATCTTAACAGGTTCGTCAAAAAATGTTGTATGCAGCAACCAGAGCAACTCTGAAAAAGGAGTTTGGAGGTGGTCATATTAAAGATGAATTATTTGGAACAATGAAGGTACAAAATTTATTTTAAATTGACTATGGTCTTTTGTAATTTTTAAGAACTATAGATATATTCTTAAGTTATAGTAAGTAATTGCATGAATCTAGATTCCTAAATCTTGACTTCCCTACATTCTAAAATGAGATCACAAATGTAAAGTAGGATTTTTTTTAAAAATGGTATTTCCTTTCATGGTCAATTGAGTTTGAAATAATAATTTGAATAAGGAGAAAATGAATTTTTTGCTTTATATCTATTTTAGATATATAAAATTAATTTCTAACATGTCTAAGTGTCCACAGATAGATGTTTGGTTGTTTCTTAAAATCAGGTGAAACTATAACAGTTGGATTATTCTCTTAAGGATCTATTGAAATTTTCTTCTTTTCTTGCTTTGTAGATGAGGGAAAGCTACAGTAAGTGTAAAATGCTGAAAGGTAAAAAAGTGGTCTTTATTGCTTACAGTTTTCCTTTAGAAGCTAAGCTATTTTTTTTACCAATAACTGAAAATGGAGAATTTCCATTATCACAAAAATAAGATAAAATTACTTTGAACTTTGACATCAACAAACATGAATATTTCAGTATACAAAGGACAGAAAAGAGGATTTTTAAAGTGTATATTAAATTTAACATGAGAATTAGAAAATATTTCCTGATGATGTACAATTCTAAACTCCCCATTTCAAATGCTTTGTTGTGACTTTTTTATCCTTATCCTTTTCCTTCTCTCTTAATATTCCCCTTCTTTTCTCTCTTGCCCCAAGCCTTTCCTTCTAGAAGGAAAGTCAAGCAAAGAAAGTCAGCATGTTGGATATGTCTGAAAATATATATCAAATTCTATACCTCTAGTCCATCATCTCTTTACTAAAAAGGAGAAAATAGACTTCCTTAGTCTTCTTAAATCATTATTGAACATACTTCTTAAGTCTCTCAAAGTTATTTTTGATTATATGGTTTTATATTCAAATAGATTTGTAGATTACCATATTCTTGTTTTACCTTTTTTGAAAATCTGAGTGGTATAAAGTAGATCTTTAGATATTTTAATTTGCATATCTCTTATTCGTAAATGCAGTTTTGAGAAATGTTCATGGCATATTAAAGAAGAGACACTAATTTCTCTGTGTTATAGGGGATTGTGTTTTGGAGTTTCCTAATGTTCTCTTTATTTTAGAACTCTTAGTTAATTTCAAGAAGCAACATGATCTAGTATAGAAAATACATGGTTGACTTGGAATCTAATTCTGTAAGTCAGATGTTGCCTCTACTTTCTTACCATCAACCCTGTTCTTTTGTAATCTGGCTTTTGACTCCATCACTCTACTGAAATTATTTTCTCAAAGGCAACTTGCCATTTCTAATAATCTCTTTTTTCAGCCTTTTTGACCTCCCTTCAACTTTTGATAATGTTCATTATTCCCTCTGTTTCCTCCCTACTTGTATACTCTTGACTATTCTTTGTTTTAGTAAAACAACACTGTTCTGATTTTTCTATTATGGCTCCTTCACTGGCACAAAGTTCTTTCTTTTCTATCATCACTTTTGATAATTTTCATCTATTACTTCAGCTTCAGCCATCAGTTCTGCAGGAAACTCTCAAATCTGTCTTTAAACTCCTCTCAAACTCCAGACCTACATCTTCAATTGCATGAGAATCTGCATGAGCATATTTCACAGGCATTTAAAATTTCACATATCTAAAAGTTCTCTTTCCTCTTTCCTACTTATTTTGAAAACAGTCATTATAATCACTATTTCTCTAGTTATTTGGGTTTTTAAAACTGGCAGCTAAGTGATAAAATGATTAAAGTCCTGAGCTTGGAATCTTGAAGAACTTAATTTATATGTGGTCTCAGAGACAACTTTTTCCTGGGTAAGTCACTTAACCTCTGTCAGCCCCCGTTTCCTCATTTGTAAAGTGAGGATAATAATAACACCTACTGCCGAGGGTTGTAGTTTAAATCATATTTGCTCTTTCTCAGTGCTGGACACATTGTAGGCACTTCATAAAGATTATTAAATCTAAATAAACTTAGCAAATTTCAACAACTATGATATTTCAGTATACAAAGAATGGAATTGCGAGTAAAACTGAACTTTTGTTAAGAAGTTTTTTTTCCCCCCTCATCATATCATGGTAATTTCATCCTGCTTGTCAGTGTCCCCTCCTAAACTTTTCTTTTGTTCTCCTCTGTTTATTTTTTTGATGATTTGTTGACATTTTTATCCTCTTTTAATATAACTTTCACTACCTTCCATTCCCACATTAAATTTCCAAAGAAAAAGAAAGTCTTCCTTTGTAATAAATAATATTGTCACATAAACAAATCCATGTATGTCTGATTATGTACCTCTAGTCAATCTCTCCTGAGAGGGGGAAGAATGAATCATTATTATCTTTTGGAGTTGTAATTGGCCACTATTTTTTTTCCTTTTCTTGAAGATTTTATTTATTTTGAGTTTTGCAATTTTACCCCAATCTTACTTCCCTCCCCCCACCCCCCACAGAAGGCAATTTGCCAATCTTTACGTTGTTTTCATGGTATGCATTGATCCAAATTGAATGTGATGAGAGAGAAATCAGATGCTTAAGGAAGAAACATAATGTATAAGAGATAGCAAGATCAGACAATAAGATGTCAGTTTTTCTTCTAAATTGAAGTTAATATTCCTTGGTTTTTGTTCAAACTCCACAATTTTTTTCTCTGGATATGGATGGCATTCTCCATTGCAGATACCCCAAACTTGTCCCTGATTGTTGGAATGAGCAAGTCCATTAACATTGATCCTCAAGGGGGTGGGGGCCAAGATGGGGACAAGAGAGGATCGTCTCTTAGGTGCTCTGCTGTCTCTCCAATATTTCCAAACTTATAAACTAAGGACTCTAACTAAATTTTCAAGAGACAGAACCCACAGAGGGATCCAGTGAGGCAGTTCTCCAGCCCAAGGTAGCCTGAAAAAAGAGCAGAAAGGCTCAGCTCCATGGGGTTGGAGGGGTGACCCACCAGAGTAAAGGAACTTCAGCCTCCTGGAAGCAGCCCTAGGGTGCCAGGAGCCGTGGCTCATGGAAGCAGGGGCAGTTGCCTGATCTACACCCCGGGGAGCACAGGCACAACTTGGGGAATCAGCGGGGGGACCTCTGCCAGAGTGAGCATGTAAAGCTTGGGGCTTCTTGGCCCTAGGACCGGTGATTAGTCTGCTGTGCCACTCAGCTACCCTACAGCACATTTAAGAAGAGAGATAGAGGACTATTCTTAGCTGGATTTCTAAACCTCTTTCCCTTAAGCATATAATCCTTTTGCTGCTCTATGCTACTATCTTTGACATCCTTTGCTCCTCACATCTCCCATGTTTGGGTAGAAGCAATGCCTGTTGAATGATAGGTGTGATTCAGAATGAATTACTATTATGGTAGAACCAGGCAAACACAACACTTGAAGGTTGTTTGAGCTTGTGCCTGGCAGGCTTGGAATATGGAGACACTGAGTAGAACTCTTTATGTTTTAATTAATTTAAATTAATTTCATTAAACTTTTACTTGTGTAGTATTTCTATTTTATCTTACGGATTTAGCTTTAATTACATTTTCATTATTTAAAGGTTGTTGAGTTGTAACAGTAAATGGAAAACTTAGTAGAAAGAAAATTTTTCCATCTTCCTAATTAATTACATAATACTTAATTAATTTGACTGTAACAGCCCAAATCAGTAGACAAATGAAATTATCAAAATGTAAAATGTTAAAATGGACTCATCTTACTGGGAAGGCACACTTGTATATAGTTTGATAGAACAGGGGATCAAAAAGATGTAATTTTAATTATTAATAGAATAAAGAATCCTTGAAATTATTTTCATAGGAAGACTTTTGTCTTAGAATAATAGATCTGGAACTAGAAGGAAATTCAGAAATCACTCTACCTCCTATCTCCTTATTTTACAGTTATCTTTTAAATTTATAATAAAGTAAATTGAATCTTTGTGTTTTCTAGTGTATCTTTGGGGTAGGTTTTCTTTAGGAGTCATATAAAATATTTTAGAATAAATTTTATTTCTTAAGTACTGTTGGTACCACTATCTGGTTTCTGTTTGCAGGAAGATGTTTCATTGAACGGATATAGAAAATATTTGATATCTCAGTCCTCCCCAGCCCCATTGACTGCAGCTGAAGAAGAATTACGGCAAATTAAAATTAATGAGGTATGATAGCCACTTTGAAAGTGTTAATGTTTAGAAATTTTCTTTTCTTTTCAGTGGAAATTGATAGATCTGATATTCCCTTGTTGTCTACTCACTATGTTTTGGTTTCATTATTATAGTTGTCATTTATTGGGCATTGAGAAGAAAATTGAAGACGATTATGAAATCTCAACTTAATGTAATGTTCTTGAACTACTTTTGTAATTTATTTTTAACAATTTTCTTTGAGAGCCAAAAAAAATGGTCAGAATTTAATTATCCTTATTCTACTCACACACATATTTGTGTCTTCTTGTTTCCTTCTTTTAGAATGTAAGTACCTTATGAATGGGGATTATTTTACTCAATGAATTTGTTATCTCTAACAGTATCTGGCACATCATAGGTACTTAATGCTTCTTTTTAAGAATTTCAGCTAATAATAATGTATTAATGGGAATAAAATGGAAGTTAATTTAATTTAATCTGTAAATTTTGGGACATTGCTAAAAGTTAAAACTTTTGAAAATTTTACTTTTTACCAATTGCGTTAACAATCCTAATTAATAAGTTAATGAATAGCTTCAAGATCCATTAGTTGAACTGCCATTCTCTTTATTTAGTCTGTTGATGGAATAAAAACTAGAGAAATCAACCTAGAAAGGTGGTTGATTCATGCTATTTATCCATAGTGTTCATGAATTATATTTATATTAAACTCTAGTTCTTTGTATAGTGTTTCTATTGTTACATTAACTTGTTCAAGTATGTGATTTATTTTTTTGCATTCAGAATCTAACATATACCAAAGTATACACTTGCATATTCTATAATATATTCATGTCATGTAGAATCTACATTTCTTAAATTAAAATTTTAATTTTTTTTGTACAAATGAGAATGGTAGTTGTTGTATGTAGAAAATGTTAAAATGAGTGTTTATAGCTTTAGCAAAGAATTTAAATTTTCTGAAATTTCTTTTCCTTAAAATACCTGAACTACTCACTTCTTTTTATTAGAAATGAAAACACTAAGTTTGGAACTTCCGCACTGGTGATAACTGTTCAGCTGTTGTGGGTATTTGTATATGCTGTGTTGAATTTCCTTGAGTGCATGGTGTTTGTATTATATTTTGTTTCTACCAGAACAAAGTGAATCTTTATATTTAGTGTATTACATAATGTTATACTGCTGAAACTCTTTAAGTTGTTAGTCCTTGTACTCTACAGTATCTGAATCAAAAAGTCAAATCCTTTGCCCTCACTTATTTTTCATAAAGATGTCTTTTTGCATGATGACAAAGTAGTACGATTTACAAAAATATATATATAAAGGTGAATTTAATTCAGTAGGCTCATAAGATTAATTTCAAGATCCATTTGTTCCAGGGGAAAAAGATAGTGCTACTTACTTAATGTATAAAGTTAGAATTCTTCAACATTTATACAATTTGAATACAAGATGCTAGAAATTTCACTTATAATTTATAATGGATCATTATTTCATGTTTCAGGTCCAAACTGATGTTGGTGTGGACACTAAGCATCAAACACTACAAGGAATAGCATTCCCGATTGCTGGAGAAGCTCTTCAAGCTTTGGAAAAATTGAATAATAGACAGCTCAACTATGTACAATTGGTGAGAGAAATTGTACCAATTATTTCTAAATAAAAATCAAAATTATAATAAAAGAAACCAAAATTTATTAAGTTATTACCATTGATAAATAATAATGGCTGACAATTTCATGGTGCTTCACATACATTAATTCTCTTAAATTCATGATGACTCTATGAGGTCTGTAAAAACTATATTCCATTTTATAAGGGAGGCAGCTAAGACTTAGAGAAGTTAAATAATTTGTCCATAGTTTAACACTATCTACTGTAACATACTTGTTTCCCCTTAGAAGCTTATGTTTAAATTTTATCTGTAAAGTGTATAATAAGTTTTGGGACTGAAAGCTCTGTTTGTGTATTTTAACAAGCATGTGCTGTCTTTTATTGACAGGAAATAGATACAAAAAATGAAGTTATAATTTTGGCCAACACAACAAATACCGAGCTAAGAGACTTGCCAAAAAGGATTCCAAAGGATTCCGCACGTTATCACTTCTTTCTATATAAACATTCTCATGAAGGAGACTATTTGGAGTCTATAGGTATATTTGCTCTATCTCTTCTCTTGGAATTTGCCTTAGAATTTATCTGCCTAGTCATGTTTCAGTAAGGTATTCTTACTATTTTCTTGTTCCCTGAGTTTTGTTGGGAATATGGTTTTTATCTCAAAAAGGAAGGTTTGTAAAGGCAAAGGGTGTGAAGGGAAAGATAAGTTCTATTTTGGACAAATTGAGTTTTTGATGTCTATGTGATTGCACAATTAAGTGAGTATGACAGATCAAAAAGTAGCAAAGGGGACTAAGGACACAGATAGGATGAGAACTGGAAACTAGTGGCATGAAAACAGAAAGGAGACAGTATTCAGGAAGATAAGGTAATTAACAGTGTTAGATGCTTGCATTTAGCTTCAGTATAAGATTTAGCACTTAAAGTAAACTGAAGAGTTTTTAAAAGGAAGTTCATTTCAGGTATGGGACAACACTGTG
This sequence comes from Macrotis lagotis, assembly GCF_037893015.1. Classification (NCBI taxonomy): domain Eukaryota; kingdom Metazoa; phylum Chordata; class Mammalia; order Peramelemorphia; family Peramelidae; genus Macrotis; species Macrotis lagotis. The sequence goes on along the minus strand of NC_133664.1, from coordinate 216,335,303 downwards.
CAAGGGCAGAGAGATGAGATGAAATATCATGTCTGAAAATCAGGAAAAAGACCAGTTAGGCTGGACTGTAGAATATAGAAAGGGGAGTATTGTATACTAGTTACTGTGGAATAGTTTTGCTTTTGTTAATTTTCATATAATTATTTTATCTTTCAGTTTTTATTTACTCAATGCCTGGGTACACATGCAGTATAAGAGAACGGATGCTTTATTCCAGCTGCAAGAGTCCTCTGCTAGAAATTGTAGCAAGAAAATTACAGATGGATGTTATTAGAAAGGTAAACATGCTCATTTTTTCCCATAGATTTCACATTCTGCACAACTTTCTATTTTCTTCTAATTTCTTCATGATGTAAAATTCTTCATGATGTTAATTTGAGAAATGACATTTTTCTTATAATTTCTCATAGACCTCAAAGATCCTGGAAAAAACTATGATACACAGAAACAAATCAGAGGCCTGTTTAAGATGCCTTAGTACATTGTAGGCATTTGTTTTTCAAACATGTAACTTGACTCTGGTAGTATTAATAAGGAACTCAAGACTCCCAAAATGACTTCCAGAAGGGTAGACTTTAACAGAAATTTTAAGTGAAGTCATTTTTACAGTCCCAATTCTTGGTAAGATTTTTTTTTTTAGGTTTTTGCAAGGCAATGGGGTTAAGTGGCTTGCCCAAGGCCACACAGCTAGATAATTATTAAGTGTCTGAGGCTGCATTGGAACTCAGGTACTCTTGACTCCAAGGCCGGTGCTCTATCCACTATGCCACCTAGCCGCCCCTAAGATTTTTTTTAAAGGCAGTTTCTTAAATACCCCACTGCTTAAAAACATACTCAAGGCTTCTTCTTTAATAATATATACATATATATATATGTTTTTGCAAGGCAAATGGGGTTAAGTGGCTTGCCCAAGGCCACACAGCTAGTTAATTATTAAGTGTCTGAGACTGGATTTGAACCTTAGGTACTCCTGACTCCAGGGCCAGTGCTTTATCCACTGCGCTACTTAGCCGCCCCTAAAAATATTTTTTAATAAAAATCTAACCCTACCATCTTCTCATACAATCTATCCTGTCTTCTTTCTTATGGCTTAGCTTCTTGAGAAAACCATCTGTAGATATTGCTTCTATTTTCTGTATCCCTTTCAATTTGACTTTTTTATCTTTTCACTCAACTGAAACTGCTCCTTTCAAAGTTTTTCTTAATTCCTAAATCTAGTGTAGTTTTATGAAGTCTCATCTTTCTTTAAATGTCTACCATATTTGACACTGGTGATCACCCTTTCTTCCTGGATTCCTGGATACTCTTCTGAGGCTTTTATGACACTGCTCTGTGGGATATCTTTCTACGTATCTGACTAATCCTACTCCTTGCTGGTTCATCAACATTACTCATCATTCCACCTCCTGTTGAATATACCATAGGGTTCTACCCTCAGCCTTGATAATCTTTGGGTGACTTCATTTGCTCACAAAAGTAAGATTACACTATGAAGATGACTTCTAGATGTATAAACCAAGCTTATTCTTTTTCCTGTACTCCTGTTGCCAAGTATTGGATATTTCCAACTGGATATCCCACAATCATTTCAAACTCAGCATATCCACAACAGAATTCATTATCTTTCCCAAAATACCCACCTATATTCTGAATTTTACTATTTCTCTTTTGAATACCACCAAACTTCTCGATTCATGACTTGTCACCTTAAACTCTTCCTTACCCCACATACTCATTTACATAAATCTTGCTTTTGCCTTCACAATATCTCATATGGTTCCCCTTCACTCCACTCAGAGTTAGCATCCTAATTCAGGCCCTAATCACCTCTCACCTGGACTCTTACAATTACCTTCTTCATTGTTTTCCTGTTTTAAGTCTTTTCCATCTTCATTTAATCCTCTACAACAGTGGTATCAACCTCAAATAGAAATGTTTCCTCATTGGCCATATATTGACTCAGAAAACCACAAATCAACTTTTTATTAAATTAAATTTTATTAAACATTGCCTAATCACATTAGTTTAACATTTGTGCTATGCAGAACTGCCAGAGTGCTATTTCTAAAGCACAGCTTTGAGCATGGTCACTTGCAGTACCTAGGCAAGTTTACATTACAGTATATAATACTCCCCTTTCTATATTCTACAGTCCAGCCTGGTCTTTTTCCTGATTTTCAGACATGATATTTCATCTCCAATCTCTCTGTCCTTGCACAGTTTGTCCTCCCATGCCTGAAATGAACTTCCTCTTAAAAACTCTTCACAGTTTACTTTAAGTGCTAAATCTTAGGTGAAGCTAAATGCAAGCATCTAACACTGTTAATTACCTTATCCTCCTGAATACTGTCCTTTCTGTTTTCATGCCACTGCTTCCAGTTCTTATACTCTCTATCCTTAGTCTCCATTGCTAGTTTTTGATCCATGTCATACTCACTTAACTTGTGTAATCACATAGACATCAAAAACTCAGTTTGTCCAAATAGAACTCATCTTTCCCTTCATACCCTTTGTCTTTACAAACCTTCCTTTTTTGAGATAAAACTATATTCCCAGTCACTCAGTCTCTCAGTTTCACTGTCATCCTTGACTCTTTATTTGTACTTGTTCCATATAACTGATCTGTTATCAGATCATTTTCCTCTCCACAGTAATTTCCAAATCTATCCCCCTATACGCACAAGAGCCACCATGGAGTGGAATTAGTCTTCTGGTTCTTCTTGCCTCAGGTCTATTCACCACTCCAATTCTTCTCAGCTATGAAGTGATTTTATCACCTAATCAGCCTAAGTAAATATCAATGGCTTCCTGTTGCCTCTGGGATCAAATATAAGATCCTATGTTTAGTAGTTAAAGCTATTCATTACTTGGCCCATTTCTATCTTTTCAAGTCTATTTATACTTTATTTTTTTCCATGTACTCTATGGTCCTGTGACACTGACCTACTTATTATTCCTGGAACTTATTTTCTTCTGTCTCTGTACCTTAGCTCTGGCTATTCTTCATTTTTGGATTGCTTTCCCTCCTTAGCTCTGTCTTTGGCTTTGTTTAAGACCAAACTCTGTTTATATTTTTTACATGCCTAATTATATATTGTCTTCCCCATTAGTATGGGAGAAACTTGAGGGAGATTCTGTTTTTGCTTTTTCTTATATCTCCATCTCGTAGCACATTGCCAGGCATATAGTAAATACTTGATAAATGCTTGTTGACTTCCTGAATATTGAAAATTCCTAGTTTCTGAACCTATAAGTTAATTTTTTTATAGTTTTCAGAGTATTAAATTCAAATAATTTCTTGATTACTTGAGACATAGGAAAAGAAAAGTATAAAATCATTTTCCAAATGGAATACTTATTCATACACACTCAGCTACTATTAGCTGCTTTTTTTTAAATGTACATAATTTTGTTATCAGGCATTTTTGTATTACAAAAATTCATTTCAGACTGACATGATAGTAGATATACTGGCTCTATGGTGGGGAGGAGTTCAAGTTTAAATATCTTAGGTTTGTGTGCTATTTGATCCTAATTTTTCAGTATTACTAACCCTCTTCTACTTTAAAGATTGAAATAGATAATGGAGATGAATTAACTTCAGACTTCCTTTATGAAGAAGTACATCCAAAGCAACATGCACATAAGCAAATTTTTGCTAAACCAAAAGGTCCTGCAGGAAAAAGAGGAATTAGAAGACTAATTAGAGGACCAGCTGAAACTGAATCGACTACTGAGTAAAATCTATTACATGCACTGGTAATACTACATATTATAAGACCAGCTTTTTTAAAAGCATAGTTTTAGTATCAGAAAATGTTAATCATATATGAATGTAGAATGTTCAGAAAAAAAAATTTACTTAAAAAATAACAGTACCTCTTACCTGTTAATTTCCAAAAAAAGATAAACTCTAAAACTATTTCTTTTTTTTCAATTTGAAGCTAAAAACACTTATATAGTATTTCAGTTTTAGAACATCTAGTTAGTCTTTGAATTTCCTATAATGCTTAAAATTGCATAAAATTAGACTAAATTTAGGTATTCTTAGTGACATTAAAAAATACCATTTTATTCCTACTCTTCTCCACACATTCCCACAAATCAAAGGTTATACTTTCCTTTTCTTTTAAGGATTAAAGATGAATCAAATGGATGTCCACTTAGGGAGAAAAGGATAGGAAATATGTTTGTTACTTAATGAATTTGTTAAGTAAAAATTTATTTTCTTTTCTAAAAACATTGGTTTGTGCCTGATAGATGGAAATGTATTTATTCATTTTGGGGAGCAGTATTAGCTCTTAAAGAAATCTAGGATAAATTTGTAATCTTTTGAAATTTCTAAGTTTGTGATTTATACTTGACAAGTTATTCTGTGCTACAGAAAGGAACTAGATAGTTAAAATATATATTGTTTAGAATTAATGTCATTAAATCAAAGAAGACACAAATGATAAGATCAGATGAAATTTTGAAAAAACAATTAATACTGATGGTTTTTCTGCATAAAAACTAAATTTTATGTAGTATTTGATGATTTAAAAATTATTAAACAAATTATTTTCTAATTTATTATCACAGCACTTGCACATAATAAGTAAATTAGCTTTTGAAGTTTGGTTTGAACATATTTGGCTCTCTTGATTAAGACTGACAAGCTAATTAGCTAATTTTACAGTTTAAATTTCTGCAGAAATTTTGGGCCTAATTTGACAGGAGTTAAAATTTTGCTGCCTTTCATCTGTTTAAAAAAATGGTGAGTCATAATTTTCAGTTAGTTTTGGCCAAGATTTGTAAACTGCAGACCTATTACAATGCAAAGCATTTTTTCTAGAGTTTTAAATTTTTTGCACAATTATCCCTTTTTGCACACATTTCTTTTAGCAGTGAGACCCAATAGAGACATTTTGAGCCAATTATTAACTGATCGGTTGAATTCTTGAAAACTAAAAGAGCAGTCTGTAAGAGGTTTTTTGTTTGTTTACAAATAATAATTCAGTTTGTAATACTTAAATATGCTAAGTAATTTACATTCACACTACACTAGTTTATGCACAGCAAAGATGAATTTTCCATTAATAAGAGAAACTCCATTTATCCTACATGAAACTAAATGAATATTTTTGAATGTCTTATAAATTTGTCTTAAAAAATAATTTTTTCTAATTGTGATTGTTGAAAATTTTAAAATGTGTATATTTGAGATCATATTCAATCATATGACTTATATTCAAGGTAGTATTTTACAAAAAATACAGATTTTTTAAAAAATAAATTTATACAGCAGAGAATTATATTAAGTACTTTTTGTATCTCAATAAAAATATTTTCTCTCTATGTTTCATTATTATATTTTTTAAGACCATTTTCTATGGTATAATTTTGAAAAATCCCCTATTTTTTTCATTTGGTTCATTGCATATTCGATTTTTGGACTTGTTGAAAGTTTGTGTCTATTATTAGGTTGTGATTTTTACAAAATTTGCCTCAAATCTTAATTTACTTAAGTAAGAAAGTATGTTAGCAGTTATTTGTGGGGGGAAAGTTTAACTGATAAATTTATGCCTATTTGTAGTTTTGGCTTATTAAATTTCAAACTATTATTTAGTAATACATATTCTGCTTTGAATATGGTGAACTCTTAATTATCCAAGGATAGCCACCATGGACCATTTTCTATCTTAATATGAATCCTCACATGGTTATTCTGGTGCCAGAATTTTTTTTTTGTTCCTTTGGCCATTTTATTAACTGCTCAGTTTTGTTTTTGCTGCCAGGGTTTATGCAGATTTATATCTTTTTATTATCTTTTGCTTTAGGGGAAATAATGATTTTCCCTATTCATCCAAATTGTTTTATATTAAGTAAAAAATAACGAAGTTATACCCTTTGAAGAATAGGGTATTTAAAAGTACATGATATAAGAATAATAATTAAATGGTAGTATCAGGATCATGACAATAACAGAAAGGTAGTAGTTATTATGTCCAAAAAATATTTTTTATAGCCACTTTGGTTCCTCATCTGTTATGGGAAAGAATCATATTACATGTGTCATGTTGTACAATTTACCTACAAGCAAAATCAGTAGACTTGCTTTCATCCTCCCATTTCACAAAATGCTTTTTTTAGCTTCCTAATATGAAAAGAAGGTCTATTTGAATGTTTCCAATAAAGACAGTTTTTAGGTTTTTGCAAGGCAAATGGGGTTAAGTGACTTGCCCAAGACCACACAGCTAGGTAATTATTAAGTGTCTGAGACCAGAGTTGAACCCAGGTACTCCTGACTCCATGGCAGGTGCTTTATCCACTGTGCCACCTAGCTGCCCCATAAAGACAGTTTTTAACTAGTCTTTTAAAAACATCTTTTCTGATTGGCCTATAACAATAAGTTTTTATGGCTGTAATATGATAAAGTATAGCTTCAGTCCTAAATATGTAGAGTTTGTATTGATTGGTTACATTTTTTCAGCAATTTAGTTAAGACCTTTTATAGTATCTTTTTTGTACTTCTTAATGACCTATTGATTGACTGCTTTTGATAAAATTTGAATCAGGTCATAGTTGAATTGTCGTTACTAGGCAATATTTGGCAGTTTTCCCTTAACACTAAAGAAAGTTTCTGAGTAAAGCTACTTTATTCTTTGTACATTTTGTACATTAACAAAGGTACCTGCTTTTGACGTAGTATCGCTTAGTAAATGCTTTCTGACTGTAATATGATAAGAAAAATAAGAAAAAAGGAAACAGCTTTAATACAACTTAGACTCAGATTGTAATTTAATAATCAAATAATTCAGTTCCATTATAAGTCTAATTAGCCTTCTTGAAGAGAGTAGCCTATTTTAAAGAGAAATTTGCCCTATAACAGATAGTATTAGTTTGGTTTGTTATGTTAGGAAACTTGTGGTTCATGTAATTAGGGCAAAATATAGTCAACCAAAAAAAAGTACCACTTGTCAAATATAGAGAATATTCTTTGTACTATGCCTAAAACTAAGAGTCCCTACTGTTAGATACATTGGGAATAAACTAGAAGCCATTTCAGTAAGATCAGAGATCCGTTATCACTATTATTATTTGACAAAGTGCTAGAAATGCTACAGCATAGCAACACGACAAAAAAAAGAAATGGAAGAAATAAGTATAGACAGGAAAAAGTATTTCTTGCAAATGGCTGGGTGCCTTATTTAGAGAACAGTAACTTCAACAAAAAAATATCCAAATAAATCATTAGCATTTTTGTGTTACCAACAAAAATCATCAGAAAGAAAAAGAAATTGCCATTTAAAATAACTTCAGAATATATGATATTAGAGTTTTGCCTTTTAAGAAATCCATTAACTATATGTAAATGTGACTACAAGACACTTTATAGAAGGCACACCTAAATAATTGGAGAAATGTTAATTACTCATGAGTTGGTTGAGTAATTATAATAAAATTACCTAAATTAATTTTTAAAGGTATACCACCATTCAAACTATCAAAAGATTACTTTATAGAAATAAAGTCAGTATTTTTGGGAAAATGATAAAAAAAAAATGAGAATGAAGGGGCCCTAGAAGTATCAGATCTTAGCTGGTTAAAAAACCACGTGGGATCAGCCAGTCAATAAACATTTATTTTAATGGCTGCTATGTGCCAGGTATTGTGCTAAGCTTTGGATATTCAAAAGTAAAAGTCTTGGGCAACTAAGTGGCACAGTGAATAGAGCACCGGCCCTGGACTCAGGAGTACCTGAGTTCAAATCCGGCCTCAGACACTTAATAATTACCTAGCTGTGTGGCCTTAGGCAAGCCCATTTTGCAAAAAAAAAAAAAAAAAAAAAGTAAAAGTCTCTAATCAAGATGTCATCTCATAGGGAGAAAACATACAAAGAACTACAGCTAGTTCTTTATGTAAATAGATTGTTCTATAGTTCCATAAAGTGAGTTTTATGTAATGGGAATTTACTAGTTAATTTATACTGTATAACAAAGGCATATACAAAATAATAGCTTTATGCAAGTAATAAAATATACTGAAATGCAGGCTTATTAAAATACTATACTATTATAAACAATTAGGAAATGAAAGGTAAAGTTAATGATGTGTACAGTACTATAAAGTTAACATAGTGTGCAGTATGTTGATCCTTCCCACTTACTATAAGAAGTAACTTTTATCTTTTTTCCTCATATATCTGAAAATAGCAAGTGATAATTATCCTCAACTAATCTTTGAATTTTCAAAAATCTTGAGATATTTGAATTCATCTTTTCAGCACAAGGGAAAAAATCACTTAAATGATGAACCTTTTTGCTTTGAACTTGGGTTCTGAAGTTTCCCTTTCTTCTGCAATTTTTGTAGCTTTGTAGTTCAGTCAGATCCTCTTTCAACAGTTCACCATGAGACTCAATCAATTCCTCCAAATCATTCTCATCCATGTCTAGCTCCAAATTTTATTCACTTATTTGAATGTTTCATCAAATCTATGAATGTTGGTAACAAGCTGCAGGTACGCTTTTTTCTAACTCATTGTACATGTTTCTTTTATATCTTCTCATATCTTTAACAATATTTCATATTTCATGATAAATATTATAGGACTTGAGAAATCTCTCAATTTTAAGTCCTTATCTGTATCCAAAGCTGCACTGCTTAGACAATAGTGCATAAATATTATCCCTTGAAATTTATTATCCCTAATCCATAGTTTGTAATAATGACCAGGGGGATTTTCCAAAATAATCTTGAATCCTGAATTTTGAAAGGAATGTCATTATAAAAGAGCTAACTTCAGGAATAAAAGCTGTGCATAAATCATTAATCTATTTGGTTAGGGTTATCTATGCTTTACTATTAGTGAAATAATGCATAAGTAATGTAGCCTTGCTGATTGCTTTCAATGCTCTGGAATTTTCTGATTGGTGCACAAGAATAGGTTTTAATTTACAAATCCCAGATGAATTCCTTCCAAACTGAACAGCAACTCTTTTTCAAAGTTTTATGCCCTAGCATAGTTTTTCCCTCCACTGAGATATAGTTTTGAGATGGCATTCTTTGATTAAAATAAGGTGGTTTCACCTAAAGATTTGTTTCAGCAAGTAAGGACCTTCATCTATTATTTTTTGTAGGAACTCTGGTAAACTCTTTACTGTTTCAGTATGAGCACTTGCAGCTTCTCCTGACATTTTCACAATATAAAATCCTACACAATTTTAAAATTGTGCAACCAGCCATTGCTTACTGTAAATACCTGTGCTTCAGGGTACACAGAACCAGGCTTGATCAGCTTAAGGGCAAACTTGAGCAGAAATTGCAGCTCCAAGATCTTGCTAAACTTTTTAAACAGCCTGCTGCCTGGCTTATTATGTCTATAGCAGTCTTCTCCCTTAATCTCCCCACTCCCTGTCCAAGCATTTAGGAACTATTAATATTTTAACCTTTCCACACCTTTCTTGAACAGCTGAGAACTCTTGCTCCTTCTCTGCTCCCTTATAAATTTCTCTCCCTTGCTAGTTCTCAAACAATAAAAATGGTTGTAATCTGGAATCAGACTGTTTTACTTAGGGTTCTTTTTTGGTGTCTGGGGTGTTCCTTTAACAATATTCACTGTCTGCAAATATGCTAGAACTTAGAGATCCTTCTTAGCTTTCCACCATCATTTACACTGCCCATGTTATGCTGTGTCTTATATCATTATGCTTTGCATAAAGAATTTTCAAAGTATTTTTGGAATTCAAAATTCTTTATATAATAGCAAAAAGTAGATGTATGTAAGGGATTTGATCAGTTGAACAGATTAAATAAATATATAACAGAAGCAAACATAGTAGCCCCAAACTGTAAATGGTAGAAGTTTGTTTTTTGTTATTGTGATTATAGCTCTTCAGGAGCTACTCCTAGAGACTGGACTAGATATTTAAGGAGTGTTAAAAAGGTAAGGGGTCAGAGAAATAAAATTGCATACCCTTTGATTCAGCAATATCACAATTAGGTCTGTATCCCAAAGAGATCACAAAAAAGGGGGAAAAACCCACATGTACAAATTTATAGCAGCTCTTTTCCCATATAGTGGGGAATGACTGAACAAAACTGTGGGTACATGAATGTGATGGAACACCTGTTATATAAGAAATTATGAGGGACAGGATTTCAGAATATTTTGGAAAGACTTTCATGAACTGATGCTGAGTAAAGTGAGCAGAACCAGGAGAACACTGCACACACTAATAACAACATTAGGTGATGATCAACTATGATGGACTTGTTCTTTTCAACAATACCATAATCAAAGACAATTCTAAAATACAATCCACATCCAGAGAAAGAACTATGGTGTTTAAATGCAGACCAAAATTACACTCTTCAATTTTTAAGTTATCTTAGATATTATGTTATTTTCCCATTTCAATTTGATTCTTTCTTCACAATATGATTTATGTTTCGTATGGTTATACATGTATAAGCCTATATTAGATTGCTTTCTGTCGGGGGAGAGGAGAGAAAATGGAGGGAGGAAGAGAGGGGAAAAATGTGAAACTCAAAACCTTGCAGAAAAATGATTTTTTGAAAACTTCCCTTGCAAGTAGTTGAGAAAATAAATAAAATATTTTTTATAAAGTAGTAAAACAAAAGTTACAAAAAAAGAAATTAAGTGGATCAAGGATAATTCAAACTAACAACAAAATAGTATTATTGCAGACCAAAGTGAGGTTAATAAAACAATGCCAGTAAACAATAATTATTTCAAAACAGCCCCAGGGGGGAAAAACCTTCAAAGAGACCTAGCAGCTGAAAGTTAGTTTTTTGTTTTTGTTTTTTTTTTTAGATTTTTCAAGGCAATGGGGTTAAGGGGCTTGCCCAAGGTCACATGGCTAGGTAATTATTAAGTGTCTGAGGTCAGATTTGAACCCAGGTACTCCTGACTCCAAGGTCGGTGCTCTATTCACTGTGCCACCTAGCTGCCCCTGAAAGTTAGTTTCTTTACAATGGAGTATAAACTTCTAAAATCAGAAGAACAGCAAAAAGAACTTTTGAAAATTATATCTGTTGATCATTGCTATGAATAAAAATTATTAGCAAGATAATACAAAGAATGGAACATTGGAGATTACCCCCCCCAAAAGTAATTTTTAATGATCAAACTCACTTTTTCATTCAAGGTTATATCATAGTTGACAGAAGATCTGGTGAGCCCATATCTGGCATTTTCTCAGACTTTAAAACATCTTCCCTCAAAAAATGGTTTGGGGATTTTTTCACTTCCAGTGATTCTTAAATCTACCTATCCTTACAGCAGGATAGGTAGATTTAAGAATCACTGACCTCCAGTCATGAATTTCCAGCTGCCTTTCAAATTTCTCACACATATCTTAAGCTCAACCAACTGTTCCACAAACAAAATACTCATTCTGTTTCTTAATTCTGGGCATATCTCTGCTGACCCTTTTACCAGGAGGGGCAGCTAGATGGCACTAGCCTTGGAGTCAGGAGGATATGAGTTTGAATCCAGCCTCAGACATTGACACTAGCTTGGCCAAGTCACTTTAAAGCTGTTTGCCTCACATCCAAGGCCATCTCTAGCCCTGATTCATATCTGGCCACTGGATTCAGATGGCTCTGGAGGAGAAAGTGAGATTCGTGACTCAGCACTGCACACCACCCCCTCACTCCAAATCCAGTTCATGTGCTTGTCATGGCACATGATATGGTCTTCAAGAATGCAGGACAAATATCATCATCATCATCCCAGGAATGCTGTCCATCCTCATCTTTATCTCCTGCTTGCTTTTACATCCCAACTAAAATCTATAGAAAACCTTTCCCAATCCTTTATACTAACACCTTCCCTTATTTCCTTTTTATCTCGTCTAATTTCTTTGTACACATCTAGTTCTTAGACAGACTGTCTTGCCTGTTTATATCCTTAGTGCTTTTGTAATGCAGTAAATGGATCATTGACTGACAGTGGTCCTGGAAGCCTTGTCTTCGCAAGGACAAGTTGAACTCTGATAAATAAGCTGAGAAGCATAATTGTTCCGTAATTAGAGAAATTCCCACATAGAGATGGATATGGCAATAACAGCCTTATACCATGACAAATTATCATGAAAGATTAAAGAATTTCCTCAAGAGATGTCAAAAAACAAGTTGCCTGGGAGTTAACCTGATTTAAATTCCATTAAAAACTTGTGGACTATAATAAAGCCTAGTCTTGGAAAAGTGTACTTTGCCATGAAGAATTAAAGAATGCACAAAAAAAAAAGCCCCAAAGAATATGAATGGATACCAAGTTCACTTTTTAAAACTTCTCTTATGTTTTTCCTTTCCTTTCCATGGTTTTCTTTCTTTTCCCTTAGTCCTAATTCCTTACACAAAATGACTAATATGTAAATATGGGTTTTTTTTTTTGTTTTTGCAAGGCAATGGGGTTAAGTGACTTGCCCAAGGCCACACAGCTAGGTAATTATTAAGTGTCTGAGGCCAGATTTGAATTCAGGTACTCCTGACTCCAGGGCCAGTGCTCTATCCACTGCACCACCTAGCTGTCCCTTAATATGTAAATATGTTAAACACAAAAGTACAAGTACAACTTTTACCAGACTATGCTGCCAAAGGAAAGGGAGTGAGATGAGAGAGTGGTAGAAAAATATGTAACTTATAAATATACAAATAGATGAATGTTGAAAAACTTTTTAAAAACAAGATGTACTGTTAAAGTTATTTTCAGTTATAATTTGCATGCTGCTTTTTGTATTTGCACTTGTTTACCTATTTGAAATGTAAAGTCTTTGAAGTTCAATTTTCATATTAGCATATACATTTCAGAGGCCTACCACTGCTTAGGGACAAAATAAATGCTTGTTGATTGATTATATCAGTATAGAGAAGGTTGTGGAAATCAAGTCATAAAGACCAGATGGAGTATGTTTGAATTTTGGAATCACAGATGTTTGGATTGCTGTTTTTCTGTACTTGGTATTATTCTTATTTTTAGTCTTCAATACACCTGTTGGAATATGAGTTTATCATGAGATTTTGCTTTTACTTTCAAAATTAAAATGCATTTGCTACTATGTGGGAATGGGCAGGATACTAATCAGTTTTCTAGCCTTTGGGAAAGGTGGATATTTACCAAAGGAACTGATATTCTGTGGCAGTAAGGTGAATGCTTTTTGAACTGGCCTGCTCTCTCACCTGGCCCCTGAAACTGTTACAGTTTAGTGCCTCATGACTGTCATCCCATTTGATCTAGGGCCTACCCACTTTCTCAACAATGGTGGATTGTCCCAAATTTGTTATTTGTCTTAGGGATCCAGGATGTATGGAATACTTGCAACTTGAAGAAAGTTTGTGATAAAAGCAGCTCATAAGAATCAAACAAAGTAACTTGGCCCTATATCACTCTGGTACTTATTTTCTTTTGTCCTTCCTTTCTAAAGTACCTTCAGGAATATGGCTTTATTTTATATTCGTTATCTTTAGTGTAAATAGGTTTAGGCAAAAGGCACAATTTTAGTACAGGAACTAACCCCTCTCAGAAGTATTATGGAACATGATATACTGGTCCTATATGTCTTTTTTTTTCTTTCTTTTTTTATTTTTCCAATTACATGCAAAGATAGTTTTCAACATTCATCCATTTGCAAATTTATGAGTTCCACATTTTTCTACTATCTTCCCTCCCCACTCCCCATGGTGTGTTAAATACAAGTGTGCTTAACATAGTTCCAAATTAGTCATATTATGAAAGAGGACTTGGTTCTGGTCACTTTGCTCAGCATTAGTAGGTACAAGTCTTTTCATGCTTCTCTAAAGTCCATACTTGGTATTCATCTTGCCATTGTGCATTCATATACCATGACTTGTTCAACCTTCCCCCAATTGATGGGCATCCCCTTAATTTCCAGGTCTTTACCACAACAAAAAGAGCTGCTATAAATATTTTTGAACAATGCAACTTTTCCCATTTTTTCTGATCTTTAGGATATAGTCCTAGTAGTGGTATTACTGGGTCAAAAGGTATACAGTTTTACTGCCTTTGGATATAATTCCAGATTGCTCTCCAGAAAGGTTGAATCAGTTCACAACTCCACCAATAAATAGTGCCTTAGTGTGGCAATTTTCCCAAATCCTGTCCAGTATTGATCATTTTCCTTTTTTGTTATCTTACCCAGTCTGATAGGACAGCTAGATGGTGCAGTGGATAGGGCACTAGCCTTGGAGTCAGAAGGACAGGAGTTTGAATCTGGCCTCAGACACGACTCTTACTAGTTGTGTGACCTTGGGCAAGTCACTTAACCCTGCTTGTCTCATATCCAGGGCCATCTTTAATTGTTCTGATTCATATGTGAACACTGGACCCAGATGGCTCTGGAGAAGAAAGTGGGGCTGGTGACTTAGCATGGCACTCCCTTACTTAAATCCAATTTATGTGCTTGTCATAGCAACACCTCCCTGTTGTCCTGATCTTCAAAAATGAAGGACAAACTAGCTCTTAACCAATCTGATAGGGGTGAGATGGTATCTCATAATTATTTAAATTTGCATTTCTGCACTCTTTCTAATCTTGGTTATATTGGTTTTGTGCAAAAACTTAAATTTAATACAGTCAAAATAATTAATTTTGCAATTTAGATTTTCTCTGATATTCTTGTTTTCTTATTTGGTCTACAGTATCATCCTTTATGTCTAAACCCTGTACCAATTTTGACCTTATTTTAGTATATGGTGTGAGATATGTGGGTCTGTGCCTAATTTTTGCCATACTATTTTCCAGTTTTCCCAGCAGTTTTGGCAAAATTGTGAAGTTAGTATCTTTGGTTTTATCAAACAGTAGATAGTCATTTACTATTTCTTTTATATGTAATCTAATCCACTGATCCACTTCTCCATTTCTAAGTATCAGTTCTGATGACTGCCACTTTAGAATTCTAGATATGGTACAGCTAGGCCAACCTTCCTTTTTTTTTTTCATTCTCTTGATTTTCTTGACCAGATGCTACAGATGAATTTAGTTACTATTTTTTCTAGCTCTTCAAAATAGTTTTTTGACTTTCATTGTTGTGGCACTGGCAAAGTAATTTAATTTGAGCAGAATTGCCATTTTTATCGTATTAGCTTGGCCTAACCATGAGCAAATGACATTTGTTTAGATATGACTTTGTGTGAAAATTATTTTGTAATTGTGACATATTCCCAAGAATTTTATATTGTCTACAGCTACTTTAAATGAAATTTCACAATGTCTTGCTCTTGGGCTTTATATCTTGTTAATTTGCCAAAGTTACTTATTTCAAGTAGTTTTTAGTTGATTTTCTAAAATTCTAAGTATACCATTGTATCATCTGCAGAGTGAAAGTTTTGTTTCCTCATTACCCATTCTACTTCCTTCACTTTTCTTCTCTTATTGCTAAACCTAACTTTTTTTATTAAAGATTTTATTTATTTTGAGTTTTACAATATTTCCTCTAATATTACTTCCCTCCCACCACCCCCCACAGAAGGTAATTTGTCAGTCAGTCTTTACATTGTTTCCATGGTATGCATTGATCCAAATTGAGTGTGATGAGAGAGAAATCATATTCTTAAGGAAGAAACATAAAGTATAAGAGATAGCAAGATCAGACAATAAGATATCAGGTTTTTTTTTTCTAAATTTAAGGTAATAGTCCTTGGTCTTTGTTCAAACTCCGCAGTTATTCTCTGGATACAGATGGTACTCTCCATTGCAGAGTGTCCCAAATTGTCCCTGATTGTTGCACTGATGGAATGAAGGAGTCCATCAAGGTTGATCATTGCCCCTGTGTTGTTAGGGTGTACAGTGTTTTTCTGGTTCTGCTCATCTCACTCAACATCATCAGTTCATGCAAATCTCTCTAGGCTTCCCTGAATTCCCATCCCTCCTAGTTTCTAATAAAACAGTAGTGTTCCATGACATACATATACCAGTTTGCTAAGCCATTCCCCAATTGAAGGACATTTACTTAATTTCCAATTATTTGCCATCACAAACAGGGCTGCTATGAATATTTTTGTACAAGTGATGTTTTTACTCTTTTTCATCATCTCTTCAGGGTATAGACCCAGTAATATTGCTGGATCAAAGGGTATGCACATTTTTGTTGCCCTTTGGGCACAATCCCAAATTATTCTCCAGAAAGTTGGATGAGTTCCAGCTCCACCAACAATGTATTAGTGTCCCAGATTTCCCACAACCCTCCCAACAATGATCATTATCCTTTCTTGGTCATATTGGCCAGTCTTAAGAGGTGTGAGGTGGTACCTCAGATAAGCTTTAATTTGCATTTCTCTAATAAGTAATGATTTAGAACAGTTTTTCATATCACTATGGATTGCTTTGATCCCCTCATCTGTAAATTGTCTTTGCATATCCTTTTACCATTTGTCAATTGGGAAATGGCCTTTTTTTAAAAAAAAAACTATGACTCAGTTCTCTGTATATTTTAGAAATGAGTCCTTTGTCAGAAACATTAGTTGTAAAGATTGTTTCCCAGTTTACTGCATTTCATTTGATCTTGGTTAAAGTGGTTTTATCTGTGCAAAAGCTTTTTAATGTAATCAAAATCATCTAGTTTGTTTTTAGTGATGTTCTCCATCTCTTCCTTAGTTATAAACTGCTTCCCTTTCCATAGATCTGACAGGTAAACTAGTCCTTGATCTTCTAATTTGCTTATAATATTGTTTTCCATGTCTAAATCCTGAATCCATTTGGATCTAATCTTGGTATAGGGTGTGAGGTGTTGGTCTAAGTTTCTTCCATACTAACTTCCAATTTTCCCAGCAGTTTTTACCAGAGAGAGTTTTTATCCCAATAGCTGAACTCGTTGGGTTTATCAAACAGCAGATTACTATAATCGTTTCCTGCTATTGCACCTAGTCTATTCCACTGGTCCGCCTAAACCTAACATTTCTAATACAATATTAAATGGTAGCAGTTATAATGGACATCTTTGTTTCACCCCTGATCTTATCAGAAATGCTATTTTTATCCCCATTACATAGAATACTTGCTGATGTTTTTAGATTGATACTGCTTATCATTTTATTCCTATACCTTCTAGTGTTGTAATAGTAACAGGTACTGTATTTTGTCACAGGCTTCTGCATCTATTAAGATAATCATATGATTTCTGTTAATTTTATTAATGATATGGTTAACCTAGGTTTGAGTCTTGTACGCTGTGTGGCCTCCAAAAATCAACACTCTTAATTACCTGAGGAAACTCCCTAAGACTATGCATTGCAGAACACTTGACAACAGATCTTAAAAAACCCATCCCCTAATCTTCCTGAGGTTCTGTTCTAATTCTTCCTAATGATACGAAACTGAACCTGGTTCTTGGAAACAGAATACAAGCACCAAGTTCAAAGATTTTGAGAACTGAGCAATTAATTGTGTGTCTTCTATCCTGTGGACCAGCATTGATTAAATTTGGACACAGGGTGGTGAATTTTTCAACTACAGTGTTCTTGAAGACAATCTAATGAGTCTTATAGGGCAAGGGGATTGTATCTGAGTTGTTAAAAGGAGTTACTTCATGAATGAAATGACAGGTTCTTCAAAGTACTAACATAACTAATATTCCCCCTAGTTTAGTAGGTAGGATAAGCTCCAAAATGGACCTGCTCTATATAATAAATAATATAATAATACATAGCATAATATGTAGCAAGCCAGACAAGATTCTAGAATAATACATTTACATACACATTCATATAAAGTTTATTTTTTCCCCACTTACATGTAAAAATAATTTTTAACATTCATTTTTAAAAATTCTTTTCCCTCTCGGGGCAACTAGGTAGCACAATGGATAAAGCACCGACCCTGGAGTCAGGACTACCTGAGTTCAAATCCGGCCTCAGACACTTAATAATTACCTAAACTGTGTGGCATTGGGCAAGCCACTTAACCCCATTGCCTTGCAAAAACCTAAAAAAAAATTCTTTTCCTTCTCTCTGAGATGACCAATCTGATATGGGTTATACATGTGTAAACATGTAAAACATTTTCATTTTAATAATTTTATTGAAGAGATTTGTCATTTTGTAAAAGAAATTTTCTTTAAATAATTTTAAAATATGGAACAAATATTTTCTCATCTCTAAAATGTTGCAAAGCATGCTTGTTTTATTAATAGGAATAGAAAGAACTTTCAAAATTGGAAGCTTAAAAAAGTACTTTTCTTCTGGTTTTGTCCATTTCAAATCTCTATGAGTACCTTCAGAATGAACAGGTTAAACAAGTAAACAAACAACATTTATTAAAGTTAAACTAAGTTTTATTTATAAGCATAACCTGAATAGTCTTCAAGATTGCTACTTGCCCTTTAGTATCCTTATGAAATATTCTAGGGATAAGTTTAAAAAATTCAAAACCAATTTACTATCAGATTATGGTGTGGTTCCTCAAATAGACTTTATCATGCCATAGCATAATAATCATTTAGAAGATTCTGATAGATCAATCCTGGACCTCTGTTGTCAGTGTTCTACAAAATGAGGACTATTACCTCTTGGGAGACCATAACATGAAAAAAGGGCTCTGTGATTAACCAATCAGGAATGAAATACCTGGTTCTTCCTGTGGTAGCCTAGTTGACCAATCATGGGCCTTATCTCCAATACAAGAATAATTTCTCTCAGGTTTACTTATTATCACTCTCATTGCTACGTAAACTCTAAACCCACCTAACACTCACTCCCTGTATCTAGCATTGGCTACTTAGGGAAATTATAACACAGTCCCTCCCTGGCCACTTGGCATCAGTTGCACAGATTCTGTTGGAAAAACATCACCATCCTGCAGGACAGGCTGTGTATTTTAGATCCTGTCACATAAATTAGTCTGACTGTCCCCCTTTTCATGATTTTATGACCTTTTCTTGATATATATTAATGCTGCAATCTGTATCTGTCTCATTACATTATATTATTGTCCAAATCCTATTTAAAATTTACCCTATTTCTATCTTCACTTTCAACCAACTCATATAACCAAGCAATTACTGTCTTATTTGGGCTATCTTTATGTCACCTTTCCATTCACATAGCCAGGTCCCTAGTTCTGACCCTTACCTTCTTTGTGCCTAGACTATTGTAATTACGGCTATAGCTACATAGCCCAGTGGAAAAGGTGCTGGACCTAGAAACAGGGAAGATCTGACTCAAAGCTGGCCTTAGATCCTAACTGTAAAAAAACTTAGCACAGGGCTATATAAATGCTTGTAGGTGCTATATAAATGCTAATTAGAATTATGATTTATAATTATAATTTCTAATTAGAATGTTTATACCTCAAAACATTCTTCACTCTAATCCAGCCTCCATATATCTACCAAAATGATGTGCCTAAAGCACATGTCTGGCCAGTCACTCCCCTACTCAGTAAACTCCAGTAGCTCCCTCTTTAGTCCTAAGATCAATCATTAAGCATTTATTGTAGGTATTAAGTACCTACTTTGTGCTAAACAGAACTGTATTCTGGTGATAAATCTCTTCTTATAAAGAGTTTAATCTGGTTCTATTCTGTTTTTCAAATCTGTACCCCGTGGTTTATCCAAACTACCTTGCTGTTTTTCAAATTCTCATTAAAAAAAAAAATGAATATCCAAACACTGACAATGGATATGTAATATCACATGAAAACAATACCATATGAAGAAAGAGGAATGTATTTATATCATCAATTTTCTGTTTAATTAAAATCAAATATTTAAAAAATCAAAAATCTTCCTTGTATATAGGGAATATCCACACAGAGAAACAGGTATCTAAAAACACTCCTCTGTTTGACTAGAATTCCAATGATCAACTAAACTATTAATTACTAATACTTATATTTAGAAGTCTACCACCATCAACATTACTCAGGAGTTTCTTGTGCTGTAAGTATATAAAGTATAAAATAAAAACTATTTTAAGTATTTTTATCTATATCTTTTCCTTGAATTTATTTGTATATTTTATAATGTATATAATAGTTTTAGTACAATATATGTATAATGTACATTTTGGAATTATATTTTTGTCTTATTTTTAATATGTTGTTTATAGGTAAATATTTAGTAAAATTAGGTAGAGAACAGTCTAATATAAAAATATAGTACAGTGTAATTTAAATGTTAAGGGAATATTCACAAAAATATACAATATTGCTAAAATAAGTTGTCTGTTATGAATTCCAAGAAGGTTTGATTTCTACTTATAGAAGCTAAACAGAACCATAGATAAGATTGAGTATTAAGCTTATTTTAGGGAATAAAATTTATATTGTATTTTATTTTAAAGTTGCTATCACCTTAATATCACCTAATATTTCAAAATAACTGGGTTCCTATTGATCCTAATTCTAGGATAAATTAATATTTATGACTATGACTTTTCATTTTCCCATTTTAATTAAAATTGTTTTTCTCCTTGAGTACTTGATATTAAAAAGATAATTTGAATGACTATATTTTAGTTTCTAGGTATGGTTATTTTAACAGTGCCTCAACTCAAGGCATGTACAAAACAGAATGTCAGTACATCCTGCTTTCTAAGCTATGCCTGGATATAGTCTTGGTTCTGAATATGCTACTGAATGGCTATGCCAGAACTTCAGCATTCCTTTGTAAACATATTTCTAAACCTGTTTAGATGCTGATCTTTAAATCCTGTTTCATAGATGCTTTAAGTACCTTTTAAATGATTAAAATATCAACAAATGATTTTAAATGGATTTTTACTGATAATATATATTTTAATCACTTTCATTTACAAATATAACCCTACTGATAACCATCCATCTCTTGTAACCAAATATATATGTATATATATATATATATATGCAGCATTTCACCAAAACAAACTGAAACATCAATATTGTAGCAATGCTGTCCACCCAGAGTATCTCAGTTTTTTCTTCTGCAAAAAAGGGAGTTGAATTTTCTCATATCTTCTTTGGAGGCAAGTTTGTTCATTGTAATTATCAAGTATTCATTTTTGTTCCCATTGTCCTTTTAGTTTTGTTGTAGTCATTTTGTGTATTGTTTTCTTAGTTCTTGTTTTCACTAAATTATTTCTCATATCTTCCCATACTTTTCTTATTTCTTTATATTTGCTTCTTTCTACGCAATATAACTACATTTAAGATCAAAATTTGTTTAGTTGTTCCTCAGTGAATGATAGTTTTTTGCTCCCTCAAAAAGGGCAACCATACTTATTCTGGTATATATGAAATTTCACATTCTGTCTTTTAATCTCCCTAGGTTATATATCTTGGGAGGGTTACTTTCTTAGCATAGTTAATTCAAAACTGCTTTCCAGAATGGGTTGAATCAATTCATAGTGAGAAAATCAAATTGATTCTGACTCCATTTTGTAATTGATTTTATTCTGCATTATCCCCAATGTTATAAAATTCCCCTGTTTCTTTTTCTCTGAATTAAGTTCAGAAGTTCAGCTTTTCTCTCTTAATTAAATTGTCCCATAATATACCTCAATTCAAAGAAATATATCATATCTTACTGCCTATGTACAATTAAGGGAGATGCTATCTCACTTACAAGGTAGACACCAGGAAGTTTATTATCTTTACAATATGGACTGTCCTTCAGGAAAGTCTGTACTGTTATCCTTGCAATAATGAGCAACAGAGTGGAAGGGACTGTTGCTAGTCCTTCATTCCTACCATCCATCCAATTATACTGTTTTTCATAATCTGTGATACTTAAGATTCTGTAACCAGTTTTATGATTCTTGTTTTGTGTTGTCTATTATTTCCCCAAACCATATTAAGGCTTCTAAGCCCTATGTCATGGTCTTTTGAATAAGGAGTCTACATCTCTTTTATTGATAATTGCTAGCTTTACCAATAAATTGAATATTCTTGGAACTATGGGCTTCTATCTTAATTTCTATCACAACAACAACAATTTTAAAAAGTAACCATTCTTATGCCCAGAGAGCAATAACACTATACATACCCTTTGATCCCAAAAGAGATCATAAGAAAGAATTAAAAAACCCACATGTACAAAAATATTTCTAACAACTGTTTTTGTAAGGGCAAAGAATTGGAAATTGAAAGGACACCCATCAACTGGGAAACAGCTGAACAAACTGTGGTATATGAATGTGATGGAACACTGTTGATCTATAAGAAACCATGAGGGACCAGACTTTAGAATAGCATGAAAGACTTTCATGAACTGATGCTGAGGGAAATGAACTATGATGGACTTGATCATTTCTGTAATACAATAATCAAAACAGTATTAAAAGATTTGTGATGGAGAATACTATCCATATCCAGAGAAGGAACTGTGGAGTTTAAATGTAGACCGAAGTTTACTATCTTCAATTATTTTTTGAAAAAGTTTCTATGAATTATGTCACTTTTTTCTCTTCACTTTTTTTCTTTTCTGTCTGGATGTGATTTTTCTTTCATAACATGAATAATATGGATCTATGTTTAGCATGGTTATAGATGTAGACTCTTTATTATATTGCTTTCTGTTGGGGTGGGGAGAGGGAAGGGAGGGAGGGAGAAAAATGTAAAAAAATTGATTTAAAAAGTAACATTCTATTCTAATTACAGAAGAAAATTATTAAAATTATTTCTTGAAGCATATTTACTAAAAAAAAGATTTATACTATATGGCAGAAGAAAAAATACTATAATATCAAGGGTCTTTTTGATATACTAGTGAATATACTGGTAAAACAAAAGTTATCTTATAAATATTCAGTCACATTAGGATAATAAAATTGTTCCTAAAAGAGAGCTATGCAAATTGGTGCAGCCTCACAATCTGACTACAACTTAGCTAGATTATGAAGCAAGGGAAATTTTTTAATAAGTTTAAATTCAAAAATACAGGTTCTATGCAGAGGATGACATTCCAAACTTTAAAGGTTAAAAATTTTTTTTTCTCAGCTGACAAACCAGAAAACCAATCTCTATGACTAATTTAGATGGTATCTTAATAAAAACTTAGGAAATCAGGATGATGTCATCTCTTGGAGGTTCTGTTTTACCTGCAAAAATAAAATGAAGTTAAGTAGTTAAATTCACAATGTGTGTGCATATGTATAATATATACTTAATACACACATTTTTATATTTAAATAAAAAATATCAAAATACCATCTCAATGTCAGGTCTCTTATTTTTCTTTTCATGAAGACAAAGGCTAGCAATAGAATACATATTTTCAACAGAAGTGAAATCCACATCATTCATTTTTGCATCAATATAATCTTCAATATGTTTTTCTTCATCTTCAATTTCCTCTTTGATATCTAGCTTTGAAATTAATAATAAAATTTAGTTTAAAATATCCAATAAAGAGGTAAAGAGTTACTAAAATGCAGAGTTAATTAAGTCAACAGTCATTTGTTAAGGATCTGCTATGTATAAGGCATTGTACTCTTAAGTGTAAGGGCTATAAAGAAAAGCAAAAACAGTTCCTGCTCTCAAGGATCTCATAGTCTAATGTGAGACAGAATGCAAACAACATCTACATGCTAACCAGGATAAATTGAAGAAAATTAAAAGCAAGAAGGCATTTTTATTAAGGAGTCTAGGGAAAGGATTCCTGTAGGAAAGTAAGATTTTTAATGGGATAACCGAAGGAAACCAGGGAAGCCAAGAGGCAGAGGTGAGAATGGAGAGAATTCCAGGCATAGATGGATAGCAAAGTGAAGAGAAGGAAGGGGGAATATTAGAGGGTCCAGGTTATGAAAGGTGTTAAAAGACAAATATTTCACTTTGATTTCAGAAGTGTTAGCCTCTGGATTTACTGAATAGGGAGTCTTGGGAAGATTAATATGACAAGGGTGGCTAGGTAGTACAGTGGATAAGAGCACCGGCCCTGGAGTCAGGAGTACCTGAGTTCAAATCCGGCCTTGGACACTTAATAATTACCTAGCTGTGTGGCCTTGGGCAAGCCACTTAACCCCGTTTGCCTTGAAAAAAAAAAAGATTAATATGACAGATGAGTATAGAAAGTCTGGCTGTACTCCAGACAAGGGGTAATAATGTGATGACTGGAAGGATGATACCTCTATATTGATAGGAAAGTCAGAAAAATGGGAGGAATTGGGGGGAGAAGATGAATTCAGATTCAGACACATTGAATTATGTTTCTGTGAAATTCAGTTCAATATGTGCAAGTTGAGGTGCAAAATTGGAACTTAGCAGAAAAGTTAGGGATGGATTATGTAGATGTGAGAATCATCAGCATAAATGCTTACTGAGTCCACAGCAGCTGAAAAGAACACCAAACGAAGAAGAATAAGAGAAGAGATTCCTGGAGAGAAACTTGTGCACACAGAAAGTGAGTGTGTCCTAGATGAAGACTGCGCAAAAGTGGTCAGGTGGAAGAAACAGAAGAGAATAATCACAAAAATTTAGAAAAAAAGAGTGTTACCAAAATGGAGTGATGGACAGTGTCCATTCAGAAGGAAGAGGGCTGAGGAAAAAATAATTGAGATTTGGTAATTACCACTGGTAACTCAGCAGTTTTAGTTGAATGAAGTGGTCAGAAGCAGAGGGAGCATAAGAAAAGAGGAAGTTATACATGGCTAAAATAGGACACGAGAGCTATAGCTAGCAGAGATGGATGAATGAATCACAAAGTTTTTTGAAGATGCAGGAGATATGGACATGTTTATAGCTCTTAAGGAAATAATCAGCTAGGGAAAAACTGAAAATTAATGAGAGTAAGGGTGGCAGAAAGAATGGGATGGAATAGAATCACTAGTATATGCATGAGTAAGCCTTGGTAATAAGATAGGCCATATCTTCACATGGTCTTAAAAGACCATTTAAGTTTTGTAAATCATTTTTTAAAAATACATAAATTTCATATTGCCTATAATTTTTTAACAGGATTTTTTTAAGGTTTTGAAGTTAAGTGAATAATTAATGTAGCCTCTATAGGAATAGAAATCCTGTAGGCTTCAAAAGCCCTCAAAAATAAATGGAATTCAAGTAAAATGCATTTTTTCTTTTAATTATATTTTTATAATTAATATTATACTTAAAAAACATGAATACAATTTCATAAAATATATCTTTCCTATATTATAGGGAATGTAATTTTAGGAATTTACATTTATGACAAACAGTTATGCCCATATTATCAGTGCATCACAAACAGAGCTGTAAGCACAGATAGGAACTTAAGACAGTGAAATCTGCTACCTGATAAAGTTCTGAATTTGGCTCCCTTTGACGGACTGTGCAAGATGGTACAATGGGTAGAGCACTGGCTCTCAAACCAGGAGGACCTGAGTTCAAATCTGGTCTCAGACACCTACTAGCTATGTGACTGTGGGAAAGTCACTTTACCCTGGTTGCTTCACATACAGGGCCATCTCCTGATTCATATCTGGCCACTGGAGCCAGATGGCTCTGAAGGAGAAAATGAGGTTGGTGACTCAGCACAGTACTCCTTCACTAAAACCCAATTCATGGCATCCCCTCCCTGATGTCAAGGTCTTTGAAAATGAAGGACAACATTATTATTATTATTTTATTATTGTTGTTATTATTATTCCCTGGTACGGCTTTTCTCCCACCCAAAATATGGGTGGCTTTATCTTAAAGAAGACACTGCTTATAGACATGATTGGTCCTGGCTTTTCTGATAGTTTCCTAATCTGTAGTTTGTGCTAATGGCTTGTAGAAAGTAGAATACTGGGGGCATTAAAAAGTCCTTGCCGCATAGAATCTAGGCCTTCCATTGAGGTGCCATTCCTAATGAGTTGGAAGTCAGTCATTCTAATCTTGGTGCTTACCCTTGCTGCATTAGGGCAAAGTAAAATTCTTTTCCTTAAATGTTCAATGACTTATAAGTGCCTCATTTTATTCCAAAATAAATCTGATTTTAGAGAACTCTAGCATTACAGCTGTGTTCTTGATTCCTTTCCCCACACAGACCCTCTGACAGAAGAGAGGGGAGAAATGGAGAAGTAATAAATCTTTTTGTTTGGCACCAGTTTTCATTTGTATTATACTTTCTACAAGCCATTAGCACAAACTACAGAAGAGGAAAGGAACGGATAATCTGGTTGAAAAGGGAGCAGTGGTAAAGGGAGGAGAGAAGTATGTTCCCATCTGCCATTCTATGACCAAAAAAAAATTATTTTTTCTTAAGTTTCTGAAACTTTGCACCCATCTAATAAGTGTGAACATTATAATAATAAGTTTTCATTTTACAGTGCTTTTATGGTTACAAACACTTAAGTTTCTCATCTGATCCTCCCAGAACTGCTATGAAATAGATAGGTCCCATTTAAAGCTGTTCAGGATAATGGTTCCTTTAGTTGGTAGAGTCAGAACTCAAAACCAGGTCTTCTGATGAATGTAATATGTCCTAAAATTTCCTATTTACATGTTTTTATTCAGGCTCTTCCCTCCTTCTAGAGGGAATTCTCTAAATATGCTATTCAAATTAAATTCTTGCTTTATATTAAAGGCCTAGGTCAAATGTCAACTAGAGTAGGATGTACAAGTATTCAAATATTTGTTAAATAACATGGATCAATCCTATTACTTTACAATCTATTTAAGAACCTTAAAAATATTTAAAATTGGCTAATAAAAGCAATGCTCTGATAATGACTGACCTTGTAGACAACATCAAACTCAATGAGGCACATCTAGATAATTGGTTTTCATTGAAGTTAAAGCTTTGATATTTTTTGACACAGTGAAGGGATGTGATGAATGATTAAAAATGAAAAAATGAAATCCTGACTCTTGGATCAAGTAAGCAACAAAAGTAGGCATTTTCCCCAATCCCCATACCTCTTGAACTTTTTCAAAGGAGAAATTATGCAGCCAAGATAAAATCACTTCAGCTATTTCTAAGGTCTAGGAAACCCATGAACTCAAAACAACATTAAAAAAAAAATCTAGAACTGATACTTAGCTTCCCTTCCCAATCACCCACACTTAATGATGGTAAGGCCATCCAAGTACATCCAAGAAAATGACACAGGCTTACATCAAGTACAATCCTTTAGGAGCAAAGAGGCTTTCAACCTGGAAATATCTATGCTGTAAAGCTCCAATTTGTAGGTAGATGTGAACTGTTGGTATGAGGAACACCAGGCTCTGAACTGCTGGTACCTGGCCAAAGAACTAAGGAATAGGCTAGATCACTAGATGCTCAGGAAAGTGGGGTCAGAAAGACCACAGACAGAAATATGGCCTACAAATCTAGAAAATGTATTCAATTATCTATCAATAAATATTTTTGTTGTTCATTTTTCAGTTGTATCTAATGCTTGTCATGATACCATTTGGGCTTTTCTTAGCAAAAATCCTGGAGTGATTTGCCATTTCCTTCTCAAGCTCATTTTTCTTTAGGATTTTTTGGCAAGGCAAATGGGTTAAGTGGCTTGCCCAAGGCCACACAGCTAGGTCATTATTAAGTGTCTGAGACGGGATTTGAACCCAGGTACTCCTGACTCCAGGGCCGGTGCTTTATCCACTGTACCATCTAGCCGCCCCATCAAGCTCATTTTACAGATGAAGAAAGACTCAGACAAGTAGGGTTAATTTATTTGTCCAGGGTCACATAGCAAGCAAGTATCTGAAATTAAATCTGAACTCAGGAAGACAAATATAACTTTGGGCTCAGTGATCAGTACTTTGCCACCTAAAGTTGCCCCGCTATGAATAGATATTGCCAAACAATAAAACTGATCCAATGCTTCATGAGATCCTATGGAAATTTAGGAGAACATGGCACCACAACATATTGCTTCTGAGTGATTTAAAATGAAAAATGAAGATGAGAAGAGTAGAATTTATAACCTAAATAGTAAAAACAATAAGCAATATGCAACAGCAAGTCTCACCAAAAAAAAAAGAACAAATGTAAATACAGAGAAGTGAAGCAAAAAATATGAACATTAAAAGAAAATATGCTTATACAGATCTCAGAGACAATGCATAGAAATAACCTAAAGATTACAGGACTCTCAGAAGAACATGACAAGACAAAAAAAATCTTAATACCATAATGAAAAAAATAGGGAACTTTGAACATAGAAAAAGAAATTTAATTGAAAGAATCCACAGATCATAATAATAATAAAAAACATGATAACAAGACATATAATGGTTGTTTACAATTCACTTCAGAAACAAGTGCTGAAAGCCATCAGGAGAAGGACCTTCAAATATAAAGGAAAAGATATTTGAATAATGCAAGAAAAAACAAGGATGGAATGGAATAATGTGTTCGGAAGAGCACTAGAGTTCCCTAACTCTAACCCAGGAGTGATCTACCCTGCAAATATGAGCCTAACCAGTCAAGTCAACAATAAAGAAAAGTTTGACTCATTTTTGAAAGAAAACCACAAATAAAAAGATTATATGCATATTGAACACCCCAAACAACAGAAATGAATATGAATAAAATGCATACAGCAACAGAATGTCAACAGAAGGACTAGTAAGAAACATGTTTTCTAAATGTTCACAAGGAGTCAGGAAGAGAGGGATGAAAGCACTATTTAGGAGATGCATCAGTCAAAAAGTGAACAAAGGGTATTGTGGACAGAATCTGGCAATATATCGCCTATAGGTGAATGCTCCTTTTGTGGGACTACACAATACAGGAAAGCCCAGGAAGAAGCACAACAGACAAAATTATAGACCAATCTCCCTAATGAATATTGATGCAAAAATCTTAAAACAAGTTATTACCAGGATAATACACCATGATCAGGTTGGATTTATACCAGGCAGGCAGGGATGGTTCAATATTAGGAAAACACTCAACATAATTAAACATATCAATAATAAAACCAACAGAAATCATATGATTATTTTAATAGATGCTGAAAAAGCCTTTGATAAAATACAACATCCATTCCTATTAAAAACACCAGAAAATTTAGGTATAAATGGAGTTTTCCTTAAACTAATAAATAGTGTCTATCAACAAATATTATATGTAATGGGAATAAACTTGGAGCATTTCCAATAAAATCAGGGGTGAAACAAGGATGCCCATTATCACCATTACTATTCATTATAGCAGTAGCTATAAGCTATTCATGCTAGCAGTAGCAGTAAGAAAAAGAAATTTAAGGAAACAGGATTTTCAGAATGGGGTTGTTTAATTTGTTCTTTCTCCAGCTTTTTTTTTTGTTGCATATCCAATTCACTGATCTCTTTCTCTATTTCATTCATATAGGCATTTTAGAGATAAAAAGTTTCCCCTCAAAAAAAAGGGAGCAGGTGCAAAGTGGAGTGAGCTCCAAATACCTTAGCATCCAATATATAAAGGAAACATCTGGCAATGGGGAAGCAAAACTTTCACTATTTGCAGATGATATGATGGTATATCTAGAGATATAGATGGTATACCTAGAGAACTTGAGAAAAT
Organism: Macrotis lagotis; assembly: GCF_037893015.1. Classification (NCBI taxonomy): domain Eukaryota; kingdom Metazoa; phylum Chordata; class Mammalia; order Peramelemorphia; family Peramelidae; genus Macrotis; species Macrotis lagotis. The sequence goes on along the minus strand of NC_133664.1, from coordinate 216,305,895 downwards.
CATCTAAAAAAACTCCTTGAAACAATTAATAAATTCAGCAAAATAGCATGATATAAAATAAACCCACATAAATCATCAGCATTTCCATATATGAACAACAAAGCCCAAGAACAAGAAAAATTCCATTTAGAATAACTGTAGACAGCATTAATTACTTGGAAATCTACCTCCCAAGACAAACTGTATAAACACAATTATAAAGCTCTCCTCACCCAAATAAAGTCCCATTTAAATATTGGGAAAATGTCAAATGCTCATGGTTAAATTGAGCTAATATAATAAAAATTACAATGCTACCCAAATTAAATTATTCAGTGCCATACCAATTAAACTACCAAATACTTTACCGAGCTAGAAAAAATAGTAACAAAATTCATCTGAAGCAACAAAAAGGCAAGGGAAATGATAGGGGGAAAAAAAGGAAAGGAAGGTGGCCTAGCTCTACCAGATCTAAAACTATACCATAAAGCTTCAGTCAACAAAATTACCTGGTACTGGTTAAGAAATAGAATAATGGATCAGTGGATTAGGATAGGTTCAAAAGAAACTGCAATAAATGACTACAGCAATCTACTATTCAACAAACCCAAAGACATCAGTCTCTGGGATAAAAACTCACTATTTTGGGGCAGCTAGGTGGTACAGTGGCTAGAGCACCGGTCCTGGAGTCAGGAGTACCTGAGTTCAAATCCAGCCTCAGACACTTAGTAATTACCTAGCTGTGTGGTCTTAGGCAAGCCACTTAACCCCACTTGCCTTGCAAACAAAAAAAAAAAAAAAACCAAACCTCACTATTTGACAAAAACTGTTGGGAAAACTGTAAAATAGTATGGCAGAAACTAGGCATAGATACACATCTCACACCTATTACCAAAATAAGATCAAAGTGGATACAAGATTAAGACATAAATAGCAATACCATAGATAAATAGACCAAAAAAAACTACTCTATCTCATCTATGGAAAAGGGTTAAATTTATGACCAAACAAGACTTAGAGCAGATAATAAACTGCAAAATGAATGATTTTGACTATATTAAATTAAAAAGTTTTTGCACTAATAAAATAAATGCTGCCAAAATTAGAAGAAAAGCAGAAAGTTGGGAAATAATCTTCACAACCAGGAGTTCTAAAAAGGTCTCACCTCTAAAATATATAGAGAACTGCATCAAATTTATAAGGTCACAAGTCATTTCTCAATTGATAAATAGTCAAAGGATATGAACAGTTTTTAAATGAAGAAATTAAAGCTATATATAATCATATTTTAAAATGCTCCAAATCACTATTGACTAGATAAATGCAAATTAAAAGACCAATGAGGTACCATCTCACACCTATTAATTTAGCCCAGATGAGAAAAAGGGAAGATGATCAATGTTGGGGAGGTTGTGGGAGGATTAGGACATTGATGCATTGCTGGTGAAGTCGTGAATGGATCCAACCTTTCTGGAGAGCAATATGGAACTGTGCCCAAAGAGCAATAAAACTGTTCATACCCTTTGATCCAGCAATTCCAATTCTAGGACTATATCCAGAAGAAATTGTAAAAAGTGGTTAAAGTCCTACATTTTCCAAAATATTCATAGCAGTTCTTTTTGTAATAGCAAAGAATTGGAAATTGAGGGGATGTCCAACAATTGGGGGAATGGCTAAACAAGTTATAGTACATGAAAACTATGGAATATTATTGTTCTATAAGAAACCATAAATGGTCAGACTCTAGAGAAACATGAATGACTTACAGAATCTGATGCTGAGTGAAGGGAGTAGAGGCAAGAGAACGACATACACATCAACAACATTATGAGATGAACAACCTTGATGGAAGCAACTCCTCTTGAGAATCCAGAGAGCTAGGACAACTGTATTAGAGTGGTAATGGTCTATATTATTCTCAACCAGAGGAAGAAAAACAAAACAAAACACAGATAAAAAAAACACCCCTCCCGAATCTGAGGAACACTTTATAAAAATTATCTCTTATGTATCCCTTTCCCTTAGTCCTAACTCCTCATGCCAAAAATTACTAATTTGTAGATATGCTTAACAAAATATGTATGTAAAATGCTAACTTGACTGTTCCCCACTGAGGGGAAGGGGTTGGGAAGGAAGGGTGGAGGGAAATTTTGTAACTTGGAAATATGCATGTACTGGGGTGGCTAGGTGGCATAGTGGATAAAGCACAGGCCCTGGAGTCAGGAGTACCTGGGTTCAAATCCAGTCTCAGAAACTTAATAATTACCTAGCTGTGTGGCCTTGGGCAAGCCACTTAACCCCATTTGCCTTGTAAAAAAAAACCTAAAAAAAAATGCGTGTACAAATAGATGAAAATAAAAAAATAAATTAAAAAAATAAAAACAAAGTATAGGACTACTCTCCAAGTACCACGCTCTGTCCAACCTACCCCAGAAGGGTATTTAATAGGAAATGCTACCCCTTTGACCCTCTTGCTTCTTCCAGTTTCCCATTCAGAAGGATGGGGGTTTCTCTGGCTTTTCCTCAATCCACGTGGAGCACCATGGGCGGCAACATGTGGACTAGTTAGCCAAGCCCCATGGCTAGTTGCTTGCCTGCCTCTCTCCCACCCTCCCCTCCTCTCCATCCCTCTCTCTCTCTCCCTCTCTCTCTCTGGTTCACCTAGTCTGTCCTCAGGGTGCTTACTGCTTTCCTTTTTAATTCTGGCCAATATACTTTGTAACTGTATTTTCCCATAATAAAATCCTGAGCAGTTTTAACATCCCAGAGAACTGCAAATTCCTTCTCTGTTTCAGTGGCCTTAAATTTTCTGTCTTCAATCTCTAAATCTCTGAAAATTGGCAATAACCTGACTTGGTAAAGCTGCACACTACAAAAATAAATACTCAAAAATCAATAGCATTTCTATATAATAAGAAAATAAAAGAAGCAATCATAGAAAGGGAAACTAATTTCTAAATAACTACAAAAATGTTTAAAATACCCAGGGATTGCCCTTCCAAAGCACATAAAAGATTTCTATATAGAAATGGAAAGAAATGTAAGGAAGCCATATAGATCAAGCATGACTCAAATGAAGAGATTTTACAAGTTTTCAAACTTTTAGGATGTATTTTTCACTTGTGCAGATTTTCCCCCTCTTCTTTTTTTTAATTTTTTGGACTTAAAAAGAATATTGTTATGTAGAATGGCTCTTTGGGAGAGGAATAAGTGGAATTCTGAAGATACTATAATGATGTAAAAAAAAAGACAGATAACTTATTTACAAATAAGACAAATCAAGATGATGATAAATTAAGCACCTGCCATTTGCCAGATTGTATCCTTATTAGGATACGAAAAAGGGCAAAAAAAAAAACCCCACAAAAAAACCTACTCTGAAGAAGTTTACAGTCTAATGGGAAGCAACATGCAGACAACTTTGTATAAAGAGGATGTACATGGGATAAAATGGATATCATCAATAGAGGGCAAGCTACCAAGATTAAGGGTGACTGGGAAAGACTTCTTTCTGAAGATGGAAGTTTTGGTGAAATTTGAAGGAACTTAGAGAAGTCAGAAGGCAGAGAGGTGAGAAAGAATTCCAAGAATGAGGAACATTCAGCAAAAATGTTTATAGACAGGTCATAATGAGCAATGTTTGAGAAACAGTAAGATCAGTAGAATCCAAAGTATGGGTAGAAATAGGAGAGAGTAAAAAAGATTGAAGGGGTCAAATTATAAAGATTAGAAGCCAGAGAATTCATATAAATATGTGGATCCTGGAATCGATAGGTAACCACTGGAATTTAATGAATAGGGACATGAGGCCAGACTCTGAAGCTTTAGCAAGACCAATTTAATAGAACTGGAGTATGAACTATAGTGAGGAGAGACTTGAGAAGCAAGAAAACCAACCAGCAGGATAATCCAGGTTTGAGATAATAAGGATCTACATAGGTTAGGGCAGTCAGTGTAAGGACACATGGGATCATTAAAAAAGCATGTTACGTAGGTAGAAATTACAGACTATGGAAAGTGGCTAGACATGGTAGATGAAAGACAATGAGAAGTTGAGGATGTTACCTCAGTGTGACTGGGAGGATCACTGTACCCTTGAGATGTTAGGAAAAGAAGTGGATTTTATGGAAAAGATAATGATTTCAAACTTAAAATAATTTTGAAAAAAATTTCAAAGAGATATATTTTCTTCCTCATCTTCAGATTGAGTGTTTTGATCCTTCTTGGGATCACAGGCAAAGTATTTCTCAATGGTGTTCCTCTTTTTTCTCTGCTTACTCATTTCTCTAGCCTGTGCCTGGTTTTGGGGTGCTTCCTGAGCTTTTGAGTGTGTGAGACTTTATCTTCCCTCCTGGTCTATGAATGACCATAAGCACCCCCCTCTGCCACGGGGCTGAGGTGGGGAGGGGGGCCCTGCTGTTCTCTGGGGGGCTTAAACTGTGATCAGGATCTGAATGCGGTCAGAACCCCAAAGTCCTGTTCCAGGGACAGAGGACAGAGCTCGGCAGTCTCTCTCCACTCCCTTCCCTAGGCTCAGCACTCATGCCCTGGGGGCTCCTGCTTACAGGCTCTGCCTGCTTCTAGTCCTGGATCTGGGCTGCCCGGCCACTCTGCCCGCTATGTGCCCTGAGGGCTAGGCTTCACGTGCTCACTTTGGCAGAGGTCCCCTGCTGATCCCCCAAATTGTGCCTGGTGCTTCCCGGGTTGTAGGTCAGGAAACTGCCCCCACTGCTGTGAGCTGGGGCTCCCAGTGCCCTGGGGCTGCCTCCAGGAGGCTGAGGTTCCTTCACTCTGGCGGGCCACCCCTCCAACCCTGTGGAGCGGAGCCTTTCCCCCTTTTCCAGGCTATCTTGGGTTGGAGAACTGCCTCACTGGGTCCCTCTGTGGGTTCTGTCTCTCAAAAATGTAGAGTCCTTAGTTTATAAGTTATAAGAGAGAGCACCTAAGAGATGATCCTCTCTTGTCACCATCTTGGCTCCGCCCCCCCATAACTCCTTTAAAGAAGAGAAAATCTCAGGATATGGCAAAATATATTTCCAAATGGCAAAAAATAAAGGCTTACAACCAAAAATAACTTGGACAGTTGAGCTCAGTATAAATCTACAAGGGAGAAAATTGGACCTTTTCTGATGAAAATATCAGATCTAGGAATATAAACAAAGGATACAAGAGAAATCTAGAAAGATAAAACACTTGCACAATTGGAAGGGGCTAAACAGTGAAGTGTTTACATTTTAATAGAGAGTAAAATGTCTCTTCAGAACTTGGAAAGTCATAAAGGTATCTAAGAAAATAGGGCCCGGGAGTGAATTTTAGACAGATGTGTTTCTTTCATACCCAAGTAAATCCAATAAAAAAGATAAATGATATATCTTCCTGGCTGAATAAGAATAGAAATCTTATATATATATATTTTGCAATCCCTTTACAAAAATGTGCTAGGTAAAGCAAAAATAATGCCAGAATAAATGCAGAAAAGCATAAGAATTAAATACTCCTTTACTGACAGCAATGCCATAAAAATTATCTTCAAGCAAGGGTACTTGATATAAAAATATTGACTAAAATATCAGCAAAGAGGCTAAGTAACAATATATTAGAAAGAGTATTCACTATAACCAGATCTATTCATATCAAAAATGCAAAGTTGGTTCAATATAAACTATAAACATAACAGACACAATATTAATAATAAAAACCATAAAAATCATGGTTATCAATAGAAAGGAGTTCTTTCCTCACAAATCAATATTCCCTAAAAAAATTAGAAAATATATGAAATAAGTGAACTTCTCCTTAATATGGTAAACAGTAGGACAGTTATAGCTTTAAATAAATTACCAAATTCGACTTTACAGTAAAGAATTTGTGGGGTGGCTAGGTGGCGCAGTGGATAAAGCACCAGCCCTGGAGTCAGGAGTACCTGGGTTCAAATCCGGTCTCAGACACTTAATAATTACCTAGCTGGGCAAGCCACTTAACCCCACTGCCTTGCAAAAAGAAAAAAAAACAAACCTTAAAAAAAAGAATTTGTTCTCTATGCATCCCCCCCCCCCGCCCAGTGTGATCTGGGCACTCCCCACTGCACTAAAAGAAACAAATAAAAGCAAAAACTCAGGACCTTAAAAAAAAAATCTCCAAATGAAAATATAAAACTAACACCATTGTCCTCATCCAGTATATTCCCATCCTCTCCTGCCTAGCATTCCAACATTACTACAGAAAGTGAAACTAAGATAGGTTGGACACATTAAAATATCAGCTGTGTGCTTGTCCAAAAAATTATAGAGGACTCACACATGGGAAGCGCTCATAAGGGAGTCAGAAGAAGTTATACTAAGACACCCTGAAGAACTTCTCATTGAAGAACTTCAGAATTGATTGTCCAGCATAGGAGACATTGATACAGGACTGTCCAGCATGGCATGCCCTTGTCAGTGAGGTTGCTGCACTCTATGAGGAAGGCACAATTGAAGTAGCTAAAGGAAACGTGACATATGTAAGTTCAGAATACCCATTCAAGTATTCACATGGACTTCTTGTGCCCAAATTGTCCTCTCCTGTCTGTGCCTAAGTTTGTGTCCAGGCCCACCTGTCTGCCCTACTTAAGTTTTCTCTGGGTCTCATTCCACCCCAAGGACCCTGCATATTTCTTCTCCTACTTTGGCTTCTCTGTCTCCGACACCCTGCTGTCCTTGAACCAGTGCTGGCTCTCTTTTTCCCCAGAGCTCTTTTTTCTTTTCCTTCCTCCTTTTACCATCCTGATCAAATTCATTTTGGTAAAAAAAAATCACTTTATGGAGATATCTGTGGAACAATCCTCTTATTTTTGAGTGAGACCCCATCCATAAAATGAGATGGAGAAGGAAATAGCAAACCACTCCAGTATTTTTGCCAAGAAAACTCCAAATAGGGTCACAAAGAGTCAGACATAACTGAAACAACTGAACAACTACCAAACAGCCTAGTTTTAAAACAATCTATATATTAGTCCAGTTATAAAACTAGACAAGAATCACAGCAAAATTCATTGAAGGAACAAAAAGACATGAATCTCAAGAAAAAAAAGAAAAAAGTGGGAAGTAAAGGAGTTGCTATGAGGTAGTTCTCTGTCTGCCAAAGATCAAAATTAAAAGGGTGGCACAAAAGTAATTAAAGCAGCACTTTTTTTTTTAGTAGCAAAGAACTGGAATCAAAATGGGTGCCTACCAACTGAGAAATGACTGAACAAATTAGATAGTGAAGGGGCAGCTTGGGGTATAATGGATAGCACTGACCCTGAAGTCAGGAGGACCTGAGTTCAAATCTGCCCTCAGACATTTAATAATTAGCTAGCTGTGTGACCTTGGGTAAGTACTTAACCCCATTGCCCTGCAAAAATAAATAAATAAATAAATAGATGGGGAAAAAGTAAAGTAGATAGTACATGAATTTAAATTAATATTATCAAGCTATTGATATAACATAAATAATTATAAATGATGAAATGAATATGAGTGATCCAGAGAAAGATGGAAAGACTTGTATGATGTGATGGACAGTTAAATGAGTAGGAACAGAAAATTTTATATGGTGATTACAACCATAAAGGAAAATAATTTTGAAGACTTATGGATTCTGATCAAATGATTAATCACTTTCAAGACTGATGACTAGAAGTACACTTCCTCCTTCTTGGCAAAAATCTTTAGATTGTATACACAGAAACCTATTTTTTAAATATATATATATATAAAACTATTATTAACTATTTTCTTGACTAAATTTAATTTTTAGAAGCAAAGGATTTAGAAGATGGGGAATTGGATTTGTGTGTGAACATGGTGATAGAAATTTTAAAAAGGGGACAAAATGGGTGTCAGTGAAAACTTTGGGGTTTTTTTTGGCAAGGCAATGGGGTTAAGTGACTTGCCAAGGTCACATAGCAGGTAAGTGTCTTGAGGCCAGATTTGAACTCGGGTGCTCCTGACTCCAGGGTCAGTGTTCTATTCATTGTGCCACCTAGTTTCCCCTGGTGGAACCTTTAATAAGACACAAAAGGAAGCTGAAACATGCTCAGACAGGGATACAGTTAGAGAACAAGTTATTTATACTTCTAAATTTAATATATATTTTAAAGAAGAAAATCTACATGATAGAGATTCATGATTTCATGTCATCCCTTTCTCTTCTTTGTATAGGGAAATGTTAAAAATAAAAAGGCAAATTCAAGAAATTAAGTAGGAGCTGAAGAGAGGCAGATTTAAGTTCAATGAAAGAAAAATTTCCTAACAATTAGAGCTTGCCTTGGTAAGTAATAGATTCCTCCTTACTATAGTTTCAAGAAAAATCTAGATGTCTACCTATTAGGTTCCTGCAGGCATACAGGTTGGACAAAGCTTCTAGTATTAGGTTCTGTGAAAGTGAAAACAGTAGTGTCCACTTGGACATAAAACAGAAAAACAATCATTTTTTCCCTCTGTTCTATAAATATTAGAGGTAAATAATGAAATGACAATGGGAAACTGAATTGGATGAGGGAAATAAAGCAAAGAAAGGCCAAATAATTGCAAAAGGTTAGACAAATTTTTTTTGGTAAAGCCAGGATTAGAAGGCTAGACTACTGACTCTTAAACCAATCTTTTTTCCCACTGTTTAGGAAAGGATTGCAAAAAATGAGTCAAATGCCAATGCAAAATATTAAAGATATTTATGTGAAGTCTATTTTAGCAATTAAAAGACAAAGGAAATATATTTTTAAAACTTTGAAATCTACCAATAACTGAGGTTCCCGTTGCTCATCTACTGCTGGAAGTCCAGTTATTATTTCTAGTAAAACCTATGGAAAAAAAAACAAAAAAACACAAATAAAATATTTAGGAAAACACTCAATAAGGTTTAATGAGAATAAAATATGATTTTGTTCATACATAACTTTTTCTCTACTATACTAAAACAATAATGTTATCCAGAGATTGCCACCTCTATAACCCACAATACTGCCCAGTCAAATGAAATTGATCCTAGCCAGCTCTAGTTTTCTCCTTCCCAAACATTTAATAAGTAATTATCAATTCAGCATTCTCTGTACTTTTTCTAAATGGGTGGAGCGAGAGGATATCAATTTGCTATTTAGGTTTTTAGGAATTTTTGCTTCTCCAATTGTGTTCCCAGAAATAATTACACCTCAGTATATTTTCCAAGATCTCAGAGATCTTACAATCCTATATTTTAACTTAATGGGCTGACAACACAAAAGCATAATGTTGAATATGTTAAAAATTAAACAAATTCCTCTTAGCCATAACAAAATAGGAGATTATATTAAGTCAAAGTTAATTTCCTTTCTAAATATTATTTTTAAATTTTAATTTAATTTCATAAAATTAATATTCCTAAAATTACATATTTTTCAGTTTGACATATTTATGTTTTTATTTATTAATGACAGTGCTAGGAAAAAATATGACTGGTGATTACATTAAAATAAGTCAGAGAATTCTGGGGATAGGGAGTGAGACCTTGGTCAAGATATCTGGAGTTTCAGAGTTCAGAATGAATTTGTACTTAAGATTCAATTGTCTTTCAATTTATTACATCCCAGAACATAACACAAGAAAAAGTACAGAAGTGATATTGAGTTAGTAGAAGAGAGGAGAAGGGAAAGTAGAGCTATATGGCACAAACAGGAAGAGTCACAATTGAGGACAGAAGCACAAAGTCAAAGGTCTAAGAATGCTAAAGTTGGGAGATTCTGACCAAGGACTGTCTTAAAATCACCTTAGAATTGGCTCTTCTGCACAACAGGTTAATCTGAGCCCCATTTGGGTAAGTCACACAGAAGGGTGGTGGATTGTTTACTATGACTATTAGGGTCACAAAGTATATATAGTTGCTTTGTCACATATTTACAATGATGGTCATATCAGAAAACAACTAAAATTTTATACATATAGAAAGAAGATTTATGCCAAGTAGTGGTATTACTGTGTCATAGTTACCTTTTAGATATGGTTGCAAAATATTTTCCAAGGCAACTGAACCAATTCATAATAACACTAGTAATTAATGTGTCCTGTCCTACCAAAGACCCTCTAGGAATTGCTATTTTTCTCTTTTGTTATTGCTGATCTGATGGTTATGAAATAGAACCTTAAATATGGATTTTTAAAATCTGATTTGAACTATTTTTTCCCAAATGAAAATCTTATTATAGGATGTCCCAAAGGATAGTTTTAAACTTTAATAATTTAAAAGTAAAAATACTATAAACTTACAAAAATAAAAATTGAAAATTATTTTTAATTAGTTTTATGAAAATCTGCATATACAATTTTAATTTAATAAGATTGGGCATTCTTTTTCATGTATGATAGTTTCTGAAGGACCCTTTCTCAGACTGGTGAATCTTCATAGACCACCCTGATTGCCTGATCTTGACTTTTTTTTTTGTAGAATCACATCTAAACTGTCATTTATCTATGAAAAACTCATTCTTTGTATGGTCACAGAACTAAGATTATAAATGCAATCCTTTCAATCATTGAGCATCAACTAATGAAAGTATTTACAAAGTCTGAAAATCAATACAAAATATAACACAAGATACTGGTTTTGTTGAATTTTAATAAGTAATAACAACATTTAAAAATTTTAAATAACCTCACAATTTAAAGAGGTTTGTAGGCTTTAAACTTCTAAGTTATTAAAGCTTAAAATGTCAATAAGACTTTTTGGTATACCATATATATTCATATCAATTCCTATATGTCTTGTATATACCAGGATTTCACTGGAAATAATTCTGTTAAGATTTTTCTCTTGGTAATGACTTCCATTTTAATTTCTTTTTTTTCCTCTCTTTTTTTTTAGATTTTTTTTTTTTTGTAAGGCAAACGGGGTTAAGTGGCTTGCCCAAGGCCACACAGCTAGGTAATTATTAAGTGTCTGAGACCGAATTTGAACCCAGGTACTCCTGACTCCAGGGCCAGTGCTTTATCCACTACGCCACCTAGCCGCCCCTTCCATTTTAATTTCAACTGCATTGATTCTATTTGTGCAAAAGCTTTCTGTTTTATCTGGTCAAAATTGTTCATTTCATCTTTCATGATCACCTCTAATCCTTGCTTAGTTAAAAAAAGAAACAACCCACTTCTCCTAAAAAGAATTCTATCTCTTTGAGATAGAATAGGCAACCACTAATTTGATGTAAAAATGTTTTATATTTAGATCATTACATCCATTTGAAGCTTATTATCATATATGTTGTGAGATATTGGTCAAAGTGCTTTCTGATTTCCCAAAAAAGCTATTTTAATCAAATATGGAAGTCTTACTGTAAAGTAGCTCAGATTTTTATAATTTATCCAATACTATGCTACTGTGTTTGATTGCTTCTATTTTAGTTACCTAATCTATTCCAGTGATCAATGCTTCTAATTTTTTAATCAAATAATTTTGAAGATTACTGAAATAAAGCATAAAATCTAGTATCTTAGATTTTTTTTCCACCTTTTTTCAGAGGTTTTCTTCTTTGACCATCCTATTCACCTGATCTGACGGCTGTGAAATAGAACCCTAAATATGGGTTTTTAAATTTTGATTTGAACTATTTTTTCCATATGAAAATCTTATTGTAGGATGTCCCAAAGGTCAGTTTTTAAACTTTAATAATTTTTTTTAGGTTTTTTTGCAAGGCAAATGGGGTTAAGTGGCTTGCCCAAGGCCACACAGCTAGGTAATTATTAAGTGTCTGAGACCGGATTTGAACCCAGGTACTCCTGACTCCAAGGTCGGTGCTTTTATCCACTACGCCACCTAGCCAGCCCCTAAACTTTAATAATTTAAAAGTAAAAATACTATAAACTTACAAAAGACAATTAAAAGTTATTACTAATTAGTTTTATGAAAATCCGCATATACAATTTTAATACACACACACACACACACACACACACACACACACACACACACATATATGTATGTATTCTAATTTACTCACTTTTCTTGATCTATTTTCTTTAGTCTGTACTATCTCTATAGAGGACTACATTTGAGACCATGATGTGTGATGTTATGAGTCTATACATAATAAGGGTACTATCCTTGGTGGTGAAAATAGTTTATTATAAGAGTCTTTGCAGAGTTTTTCTATTTTTCTCTTGTTTGTGGTCCTCCTTCCTTTTTCATTCTTTAATGACTTCAGAATGATTTGACATATCTGTCTTTTACCATGCTTTCCTAAACTTGTTTTTACCTTCCCTACTTCTGTTTTATATTTTGTTTTATGATTTTATAAAATTTTTCAACATCTTTCTTTGTAAATTTTACAAACAAATTTATATTCTAAATGGCTGTAACTTTGACTTTAATCTCCACTTAAAAAGTATTTACACTTTCCAGGTTCTTTTGGTCTTCTTTTTTATGGCAACTGATTTATAGAAGTTAAAAAGCTGTATAAAATCATTATAATTAGTGTCAATGTAATTTTTACTATTTCTCATTTTTCCCTATATATATGTAATTGAAATTACTTAAACAGATGAAGATTGAATTGTTTCAATTACACTCCATAACATTTTATCATTCATCTTTTTTTCTAGCTCTAAACCAACTAATCTTGCTTCTAACAAGTCAGTGTAAGACTGCACATAGATCATTAATCCAAGAATGACTCATGTCATAACTATGTTATAATATAATCTTCATTTTTTTTGATCAATTTCAGTGCTTGCCATATCCAGGGTCTAATTCTTTTCTCTATAAAGTATTCAAGACAAAGAGACTTTTGTGTACTTTACAAGTTATGATCATATCATTGTTAAAGTAGAGTTAAAATGATCTTTTTCTAGTCATACACATCTGGACAAAATAATTTTTTTTTTTAAATCAGAAAGAATACGGCCCTGGAGTCAGGAGTACCTGGGTTCAAATCCGGTCTCAGACACTTAATAATTACCTAGCTGTGTGGCCTTGGGCAAGCCACTTAACCCCATCTGCCTTGCAAAACAAAAAGAATAGCATTAGTAACAATTCAACATAAAACTTACCACACCAAAGCTATAAATGTCAGATTTTGGTGTTATCTCTCCTCGCAAAGCTTCAGGTGCCATATAGGCTGTCGTTCCCACAATTCTGCTAGTCATGACTGTTTGGTTAAGTTTTGCAGAAGTTCGTGCAAGTCCGAAGTCAGAAATCTTGGGTATGAAGTCCTCATCAAGTAAAATATTTGCACTGGAAAAAATTGAAATGTTGCAAATAAAATTCTCCCAACCAAGTAAAACCACTGGCTACATAACTGTTAAGTAATATTTTGAACTTCACAAAGTATAAGAATATGTATTTAGCGTGAAAAGAGAATTTAGAAACCATCTCGTCCCTTCATCTTATCCAAAGTATATTAAAAGCCAAGAATTTAAAACAGTTGAACTAGAATAGTTGCCATCTTTTCATTTTTACTTAGTGAAATAAAAATCAAGTATTTCATGCTGGTTATTCTATATAAACTTTACCACAGGCCTAGATTGCTTTTAAACTAGTATTTAAAATGCCTCTTCTAAAATCCTCTCAGTTTCTTTGATAATTTATATCATGAGCAAACATTCAAAAAAAATAATTTCAACATCCTAGCCAATATCTTCACTATCATTTTTTTCTTGGAACATAAAATGTTTTAAGAATAATGGGTAAAAGTAAAATTTAAAAACTTTATTAATAAAAAGTTTAATGGAAACATTTACCTTTTAATATCTCTATGAACATGATGGTTGGCATGTAAATAGTGGATGCCATTAGCTGTTCCTTGAGCAATTCTGCATCTTTTATGCCAAGAAAGTGGTGCAGAACCATCCTTAAAATGGGGGTGGCGGGGTGGGGGGAGAAAAGAAATAGCAGAAATATTTAATTTACTTTTGGTTGCTAAAAAAAGAACTGTATATGAAATAAGCGATTTCTATTCACCAGTAAAGTGCTAATTAAAAGTCTAATTCTTAAAGTTAAAATTTTGTTTAAGCAACTATGATGAAACTAATGAAAACTGAAATTTTATCTAAGATCAAATTGCATACAAACATATTTTCTTCCATTTTAGTCTAATTTGAATATGATCCTGAAACCTTCTATAACAATATAATATTTTTATATCCTTTTCAGAAAAATTCAAAGGCGAATAGAAAAATGAGCAGTGGGTCCAACTATGGCAGGTATAAAAGAAGTTGCATATTTTTGATACTGTCAAATTTAATTAAATTTAATTAAATTACCTGAAATAGAAAATAATTCTGAGATACTAAGTTTCTGAGTAAATATTGATTTAATATTAACAATCAATAAGTTACCATTAAGTCAGGTTAATTAATCCCTCAGTAATTAGTGAGAAAGGAATGATTTATAGAGCTTATTTTTAGAACAGAAAAGAGAAATTAAAAAAATACATTTTCAACATAATTCAATTGGACAAGTCAAATCATCAGGCTTTCTTTTTTCTGATTATATTTTAATTTAATTTTTTTCACATTGCTACAGTAGCTATAATAGTCAGGATATAAAAGTAATCATAATCCCCCCTCCCCCCCAAAGAAAGAGAAACTTAAGAAAAATAAAATGGGAGGGAAAAAAGAGTGGACTTCAGTCTTTATTCAGATACCATCAAGCTCTGTCTTTGGGATGAATAGCATTCTTTACCAAAAGTCCATCAGAGAAACTGCTTCAGTATTTTTTTCCCCCACAGTTGCTATTGCTGGTTATATTTCCCCTCCCTCCTATTCCTCCCCACCCCCATTTATTCTATTCTCTCTCCTTTTCCCCTGTCCCTCCTCAAAAGTGTGTTGTATCTGAGCACCCTCTCCCAGGATCTTCCCTGTCTTCTATCACTTACTCATCCCTTCCCTCTGTCCCCTTTCTCCCATCTCTTACCTCTCCTATTTTCTTCTAGGGCAAAAATAGATTTCTATACCCAATTGAGTATGTATGTTATTTCCTCTCTGAGCCACTTCCGATGAGAATGAAGGCTCACTTATTCTCCTTCACCTTCCCCTGCTCCTTCTACTCCATTGCAAAAACTTTCTTACCTCTTCTAGGTGAAATAACTTAGCCCATTCTACCTCTACTTTTCCTTTCTCCCAGTACATTCCTTTCTCATCCATTATTTCCAATTTTTAAAAATATTATACCTTCATATTCAGCTCCCTCCTTTGCCTTTTCTATATTTGCTCCTTCTAACTACTTTAATAAATGGTAAGGTTTATAGGGGTTATCAGTTTTATCTCCCCATGCAGGAATACAAACAGTTCAACATCATTAATCCCATCATAATTTGCACTTCCCATCCACCCTCTTCTATGTTTCACCTGAGTCCTGTACTTGAACAGCTCTGGTTGTCTCAACGGGAAAGTTTAAAAGTCCCCTATTTCATTGAAAGTCCATCTTTTCCCCTGAAAGAAGATCTTCAGTTTTGTTTGGTAGTTGATTCTTGGTTATAATGTAAGCTCTTTTTCATCATACCCTAAGCCCTACGATCCCTTAATGTAGAAGCTACTAAATCTTGATTTTTCCTAACTGTAGGTCCATGATATTTGGATACCTTCTTTCAGGCTGGTTATAATATTTTCTCGTCTTGGAAGTTCTGAAATTTGGCTATAATATTCCTGACAATTTTCATTCTAAGATCTCTTTTGGAAAGAGATAAATAGATTCTTTCAATTTCTATTTTACCCTCTACTTCTAGGATATCAGAGCAGTTTTCCAAGATAATTTCTTGAAAAATGAAGTCGAGGTTTTTTGGTCATGACTTTCAAGTAGTCCAATAATTTTTAAATTATCTTTTCTGGAAGGACTAACTATGAGGAATTTAATGATGTTGAGCTGTTTGTATTCTTGCACTGGAAGAAGATATTGATAACTCATATGAACTTTCTCATTTATAAGAGCTGTTAGAAGGAGCATATATAGACAAGGCACAGGAAGGCATGGGATATAATGATATAATATGGTAAAAAGTTGGAGTCAATAGGTGATAAAGGATAGTACTGGGAGGAAGAGAAAGGAGAGGAAGAAAGGGCTTAGATATTTCACATAAGAGTCAAGAAAAGGCTTTTTCAATGGAGTGGAACAGGGGAAGGCAAGGGGGAATGAGTGAGCCTTCATTCTCATCAGAAATGGCTCAGAGAGGAAATTAACATACACACTTAATAGGGTATAGAAATCTATCTTACCCTAGAGAAAAAATGAGAAGGGAATAAAGGAGAATTGGGGGAGGGAAGGGGGAAATAGGTGATAGAAGAGAGGGAAGATTGTGGGAAAGGGTACTCAGATACAACACAATTTTGGACAGGAACAGGATGAAAGGAGAGAGAACAGAATAAATGAGAGTGGGGAGGAATAGAGTGGAGGGAAATACAGCTTGTGATATCAACTATGCAAAAAACATTCAAGCAACTTCTCTGATGGACTTATGATAAAGAAGGCAAGTCACCCCAGAGACAGAGCCATTGGAATCTGAACACAGACTGAAGAACATTTTTTTCTCTCACTATTCTTGAAGTTTCTCATTTTCTTATAACAAGATTACTGTATGTAAAAAGTAACAGGATGCCTTCTGAGGGGGTGGGGGGAGGGAAGCAAGAATGGGGGAAAATTGTAAAACTCAAAATAAATAAAATCTTTCTAAAAAACCAAAATTATTGTATTAATATAAAACAAATAGACCAAAAAATTGTGAGAAAAAAAAAGAAATGGGACTGAGATGGGAAGTAGGATAAGAAGTGGATTCCAGTGAAGAAGGTTGTAAGAAATATAGTGTCCTCAGGGGGAATACTTGGTTTCTATCAAGTTGAGGAAATAAAACAAGTATTGCAGAAATAGTTTAAGAAAGTCAGAGATTTTTGAGTGAATGTCCATCAATTGGGGAATGGCTGAAAAAATTGTGGAATATGTATGCTATGGAACATTATTGTTCTATTAGAAACCAAGAGGGATGGGAATTCAGAGAAGCCTGGAAAGATTTCCATGGACTGATGCTGAGCAAGATGAGCAAAACCAAAAGAATAATGTACATCATAACAGCAACTTGGGGTTGATGATCAACCCTAATGGATTTGTTCATTCCAGCAATGCAATAATCAGGAACAATTTTAGAATACCTGCAATGGAGAATACCATCCGTATCCAGAGAAAGAACTGTGCAGTTTAAACAGAGTCCAAAGTCTATTACCTTCAATTTTTAAAAAAAAGTCTCTTATGTACTACATAATTTTGCTGTATCTAATATTTTATTTTCTCCTCAAGGATATGATTTCTCTTTCAACACATTGAATTTCGATCAACATGTAGCATAGAAACAATGTAAAGATTATCAGACTGCCTTCTTTGGGGGGATAAGGGGAGGAAAGGGAGGGTGGGAGTAAAACTAACATTCAAAATGTTACAAAAAATGATGTTACAAAAAATGATAGGTAGAAACTACTATTGTATATAATTGGAAAACAAATAAAATACTAATAAAAAATTATCTCTCCTGGATCTGTTTTCCAGATCAAGTTGTTTTTCCAATGAGCAATTTCACATTTTCTTCATTTTTCATTCTTTTGATTTTGTTTTATTGCTTCTTGATTTCTCACAAAGTCATCAGCTTCCTTTAGTTCCATTCTACATTTGAAGGACTTTTTTCCAATGGCTTCTTTGGAGAATAATATTTGTCCTTCATTTTTGAAGAAAGTCACTACATCAGGGAGGTAATGCCATGACAAGCATGTGAATTGAATCTGAGTGAGGAGAGTGCTCTGCTAAATCATCAGCCTCACTTTCTCCTCCAGAGCCATTTGGGTCCAGTGACCAGATATAAATTAGGATATCTAGCAGATGGCTCCGGATGGGAGGTAATCTGTTTAAGTGACTTGCCCAAGATCACAAGAGTCAAGTCTCTGAGGCCACATTCAAACTCCCATTCTACTGACTCCAAGGCCAGTGCTCTATCCAATGATGAAATTTTTAGGTTTAAGCACATGGACCACTTTATTTGCATGACTCCAAATTGCTTTCAATATAGTTATACTGACTACCAGCTTTGCCAAAAATGCCTATGTTCCTATCATCTCGCAACCACTCCTACATCCCATTTCTTATCTTTGTCAACTTTTAGGGTGTAAAAGGAAAGACTATTATTAGTGATTTGGAGAATTCTTTTTTTGCAAGGCAATGATGTTATATGACTTGCCCAAGGTCACACAGGTAAGTGTCTGAGGCTGGATTTGAACTCAGGTCTGCCTGATTCCAGGGTCAGTGCTCTATTCACTGTGCCACCAAGCTGCCCCTAAAGTATTCCTTTAAATGACTGTTCATAATCTGTAATTTTTTTTTAGGTTTTTGCAAGGCAAATGGGGTTAAGTGGCTTGCCCAAGGCCACACAGCTAGGTAATTATTAAGTATCTGAGACCAATTTGAACCCAGGTACTTCTGACTCCAAGGCCGGTGCTTTATCTACTACACCACCTACATGCCTCATAATCTGTAATTCTTTTGAGAACTATTTATTAATTTCATTTAACTAAGGGGAATGGAATTTTGTCTTAATACCTATTAAATGTTTGTTTGCATACCAAACATTCATCAGAGGAATTTATACAAAGATTTCCCTCTATTTGATTACTTGCTGAATACTTCCATTTTTGTTGTAACTGTTTTATTGTTTCTACAGAAACTTTTCAGTTTCATAAGTCATATATTTCATCTTTTGTAAATGATATCTTTTGATTAATAATATCTGCTAATAGTTATGAATAGTTTAATAACATAGTCGTGTTTTCCATTAGAAATATTGTATGTATTTGCATTAGAATATATTGTAAAACATTATGTAAGATATTGTTTTAGTTTTCAGCCATTTCATTCATGTCTCTTCATGATCCCTTTTGAGGTTTTCTTGGCAAAGATCCTGGAGAGGTTTGCTATTTCCTTCTCAGTCCATTTTACAGATGAAGAAACTGAGGCAAATAGGTTTAAGTGACTTGCCCAGAGTCACATAACTAGTGACATCATACAAGTATCTGTGGCCAGATTTGAATTCAAAAAAGAATCTTCCTGATAGTCCAGCCCAGACATTCTATCCACTGTACTATCTAGTTGTTCTAAAATTTTCTGTTGTTTAGTCAATTAGATGTGTCCCAACTTTTGGGACTTCATTTGGGCTTTTATCTTTTTTTTTTTTGAGGGGGTGGGGTGAAGATACATTTCCTTCTCCAGGTCATTTTTACAATGAGGAAAATGAGGCAGACAAGATTAAATGACTTGTCCAAGGTCACATAACTGGTTGTCTAAGGCTGAATAAGGTCATTCTCATTCCAGTGCTGGCACTCTATCCACTGCACTACTTAGATGCCTATAAATGTTATTGGATTATGCTACTGTTCAATCATTTCAGTAGTGTGTGACTCTTTATGACTTCTGAAGGTTTTCTTGGGAGAAATACTAAAGTGGTTTGCCATTTCCTTCTCCAGTTCATTTTATAGATGAGGAATTTACCCAGAGTCACACAGCCAGTAAATATCAGAGAACATTTGAACTTGGGTCTTCCTGACTCTAGATTCTGCACTCTATTCACAGCACCACATAATCTTAAGCTTAAATTCTGCCAAATTGATTTCCAATTTCCCAGCACTTTATAATCAATAGAAGTTCTTACCCAAGTAAATTTTTCCAGTTATTTAATATTTCCCTTTTCTAGTCTATTCCATTGATCTACACCTCTATTTGTTAATCATTACCACATGGTTTTGAAGACTGCTGCTTAATAATATTGTTTGAGGTGTGGAAGTGCTATTCTACTTTTGTCCCTACCTCTTCTCATCATTTTTTTAATATTCTAGATCTTTAACTTTCAAAATAAATTTATTCTTACAAAATTTAATAAAATTATCTCTTTGGTAATAAAATCAGTATAGTATTAAAATTATAATTTAACTTTGATAATATTGTAATTTTCATTATGGCAGGCATGGCCCAGCCATAAGAACTAAATATTCTTCCACCTATTTACGTTATTCTTTATTTCGTTAAGGAGACATTTCGTAATTGAATCTAAACAAATCTTTTACTTTTGAGTTTTGGTAGACTGATCCTTAAATATACATTTTTATGGTTATTTGGCATGGGGCTTCCATTTCCAATACCAATTTTTGTTGTTAATATATAGAAATGCTATTTATTTTTTAATTTATTTTGTTACCTGAAACTGGTGAAGCAACTGTTAATATTTGCTGTTTCTCTAAAATTTTCGGCAAAAAAATGGATAGTATTTTCTTTGTGACTTTAATTTCTTTTTCTTGTCTTATTACTACTGATAAAAATTCCAGCTTCCGCTCCCTGCCCCCTGCGCGTGTGTCGGTCATGGCCCCACTGCTGCTACCCGGGCTGCTGCGCCCCGGCCCGGGCCCTGTGCCCACCGCCCTTGTGGCCCGCACCACGTGCCTTCCGAAGCCTCCTGGGAGGAGTGGCCACCGGACCAGGCCCTGCACATCCCTGCCTGCTGCAGCCACCCCAAGTGGGCCCGGGCTCTGTTCGTGCACTTGCAGGGGCCTCCACACGGAGGGAGACAAGGCCTTTGCTGAATTTCTGACAGATGAAATTAAAGAGGAGAGGAAAATCCAGAAACACAAATCTCTCCCCAAGATGTCCGGAGATTGGGAACTGAACATACAAGGAACAGAAAGAAGCCAAGCTATTCCAGAGATTAGCTGGGGAGAGGATCACAGTCACATTCAATATTAACAACAGTATCCCGCTGACCTTTGATGATGAGCCACCAGAGGGACAGAAAGCCCAAGAACAGCAAGACCCTGAACTTACGTCAACCCCCAAACTTTGTGGTGAAAGTTGAGAAGGACAATACCAAGAAGGCCCTTGTCTTGGACTGCTACTATCCAGAGGATGAGGTCGGACAGGAAGAAGAGGATGAGAATGACATTTTCTCCATCCGGGAAGTGAGTTTTCAACCCACCAGTGAATCTGACTGGAAGGATACCAATTACACATTGAACACAGATTCCTTGGACTGGGCCCTGTATTAACCACCTGATGGACATCCTGGCTGACCGAGGGGTGGACAACACATTTGCAGATAAACTCATTGAGCTCAGCACAGCCCTCAAACACCAGGCATGCATCAACTTCCTGGAAGATCTGAAAGGCTTTGTCAAGTGTCAGTAGGGAGGCTGAGGCAGAAAGACCATGTGGACCTAGAACATCTAGAAGCTATCATGGGAAAGTCAGCTAAAATACTGGCAGACATAAATATCAATTATGTTCCTCACCCACTTTTATTTGCTTGCTCTCCTAGTGTTTTTGTACACCACCACAGAATGATGAAAATAAAACTGCTTAGACCCTTCCAAAAAATAAAATTCCAGCATTATATCAAATAATAGCATGAAGAGTGGGTATCCTTGCTTTTATCAATATTTACTGGTAAAGTTTCTTAAAGTTCTCATTGTATATGTTATGCTTACTTTTTTGTTACTAAAAAAAATAAAGTCCCTCTTTGCCTATTTTGTAGTTTGTTTCTGTTTTGTTTTGTTTTTTGGCATAAATGAGAGTTAAATTTTTCTAAATCAAAGACCACATGGTCATCCACTTCATCCTAGACCATTGAGAGTTGTCTTGATTTTTCCCTTACCATTAGAATTCCATGATTCTGTGCATCTCTTCTTCACCTACGATGTCACTGGTGTTCTTTAAAAATGAAGGAGAGGGGCAGCTAAGTGGCACAGTGGATAAAGCACCGGCCCTGGAGTCAGGAGTACCTGGGTTCAAATCCGGCCTCAGACACTTAATAATTACCTAGCTGTGTGGCCTTGAGCAAGCCACTTAACCCCATTTGCCTTGCAAAAAACCTAAAAAAAAAAATGGAGAAATAACAATTTGGTCTCCAATTTATGTATTTCTCCTTTACTTCTGTCTATTTTCATTTCTAATCAATTGTTCTCTCTTTTGCTTCTTTAGTAAGATTTATCATTATAGACTCCATTTTCCTATACTTCTAATTATTTCTGCTGTATAGGTCATATATTTTATGATCCTTATTTCTCTTGAACTATTTGCAAACATCTCTCTGTGATTCCATGTTCTCTTGGGAATCTACAGTATCCTGTTAGTGTATCTGCTTGTGCTCAAGTTCCCTGACAGAGTTTTCTTTTTCCTACTGAAAACTCTGACAATTTCATTTTTTCATTTTTGTTCACTTTCTGATGCTTTCTTCTTTGAAAGTGGTTTCCTGAGAGCTGGGTCTAAAAGTTGTCTGTTTCTTCCCATGCTGGAGTTATTTATTTTTCAATATCTTCCATTTCTGTCCCAAGGAAGTGTCAGAGGTATATATAACTCTTCTCAGATGAATATTTCTCCTTTTCTTCAAGCCTGGCAGAGGTCCACATATATGTGGGTACCATGCCCTAATTCCCACTGTTGCAGCCCAACATGTGCTATTGCCATATAATTGTTCCAAGCAGAACACACCTACTGCTTCCCACAGCAGAGGCTGGTTAGATGGAGGCAAAGTTGCAAACCTTTGGGTTGGCTAGTACAATCCTGTCAGAGTATAGTGGCTAGTCAGGAAGAGAGTACAGAGTAATCATGTTAATGTCAATCCTTCATCACTGATTGAATGAATGATTTAATGAAGCATTTGTTAATACCTTACTAGCAAATCGCCATGCTGAATGCTGGAAATGCAAATGGAAAAGTCAGAGAGTTCCCTATTCTAAAAAACCTACATTCTAAGATATAGACCATACATATGGTTCTGACTTTAAGTTAGATGACAAGGTCCCAAAAATCTTTGGAATATATCTCAGAAAATCAGGTGAAAATGCCTATTCTTTAATGTAATTTCCACAAATAAAATCATGTCAGTTTCTGATAATGGCCAAAGGAACAAAAATGACAAGGATATTGGTGACAAGGACTTAATTTTCTATTTCTTCAGTAGTTGCAGTTGTTAACACCTGCTGGAGCAACTATCAACTGACAGACTGTATGTCCCCAGAGATTTCTTCCCAAGACAATATCTGATAGCACTGGGCTGAAAGCCTAACTATTCCCAAAGCTCCTAGTTTCAGAGTCCTAGTTTGTTTCCAGAATGGTTCAAAATTAAGAAAATAATCAACATGATGGAAAACAAGTATTTTTAAAAATTACTGTATATTTCAAATTGGATGTCCCATTAACATCTAAATGTCAAGACCACAACAAAACTATTTTCCCCCATATCTCTCTTCTAAACGTATTTCCAGTGAATGCATCACTCTTGTTCATAACCTTGATATCATCCTCGATTCTTTTTCCCTCTCACTCCATATAACACATCAGTTGCTAAATTTTCCTGTTTTTACCTTCATTAGCATCCTACCTCCTTCTCTCTACTCCCACAACTATTACCTCTTGTCTAAATTATTTTGGCAGTTTTCAAATTATTACTTGGGGTGGGGTTGGCAGAACAATGGGGTTAAGTGACTTGCCCAAGGTCACACAGCTTGGCAATTATTATGTGTCTGGGATCAGATTTGAACTCGGGTCCTCCTGACCTGAGGTGCTCTATCTACTGTGCCACCTAGCTTGTCCTCCAATTATTATTCTTACTGCACATTTGTCTGCAATTCAATCTATCTTCCACACAACTGCCAAAGTCATTTTCCTTAAGTATAGATCTTATTACCTCAAGAATAAAATGTAAACTCCTCAATTTAACTTTTAAAGTATGTTATAATTTTATTCAAACATGTTTTTCCAGCCTCATTACTTCCCTTTCCAAACTTGGCAATCCACCCAAATTGGCTCTCTATCCTTCATACTTGGCACTTCATGTCTTATGTTTATGTCTTTGTATTGTTTATTCACTGTATCTAGAATCCATTCCCTTTTCACCTCCATCTTAAAGAATCCCTCTTTTCAAGGCATAGTTGCTCAATCACCATCTCTTACCTCAAGCCTTTCTTTAGACCCTCAGCTGCTCAGGCACTCTGTCTCAAACTTCCTTGCATACTTAACCATTCTCTGTATATGCTACTATATATTTTTTTGCATTCCCCCATTAGAACAAAAGCACCTTATGATTAGAGATTGTTTCCTAGCATTGTATCTGATACATTACAAACAATAAATGCTTGGTGAATGATTAAGAGTTCACAAGTTTTCAACTGGTCAAGTTAAATTTACTTTAGTCAGTAGGGGATATAATTAACTCAAGGCAAAGACATTTGAAATGGTACAGTAAGAACAAATTCAGCATCTCTCCCAGAAACCTGGGGTACATTTTAGAACAAAAACACAAAGATTAATTGCAAAAAGAAAATGCCTTAGAATTGATTAGCAGAGGTTATACAAGGATAACATGTAGCCAAGGCAACTTATATTTCCCTCTTCCATGTCATCTTCTAATTGCTTCATAATGTTCCTCATGCAGACATTTTTGTTGGGTGAATTCCTAGGATACTGAGAGGTTTGATCAGATTCACAGAGCTAGTAAGTGGTAGCTTGACCCAAGTGCTTCAAAGTAGGCACTATCACACTGCTTCTCAGCATAAAGGCATATAATCAAAATCTTTGATCATTAATAATGGAGTTAGGCTTGTCGTGTAATACAGCTAGGGATCAAAATGAACAACGAAGGTGCTATATTTACCACATACAAAATGCTAAAAGTTCTCAAGTGAGTCCAGCAAAATATTAAAGAGCTCTCTGATGCATTTATGACCATACATAGGCAAAAATAGCATAGGATAAGATGTGGATGGGGTATACACTGCAATGTGAGAAATTCAGATATAGATTCACTGAGCTATAAGGGTATGGATTAAAAATGTGAGCAGAATGGAACAAAGTATAATATCTGCACAATTCAGAAAATTTAAATGTCTATTTTTTTTAACAAAACTTACTAAGAAACTTACCAGACAAGATAGCCTGTCAAGCAATGAGCCATTAGGCATGTAGACATATACCAAACAGAAGTTATCACAGTCACTTGAGAAACCAAGAAGCTGTACTAAGTTTTCATGCTGACACCTGTGGTAAATAAATTTTTAAAGGAATTGAGTGTTTCAAATCTTAATTAAGTTCAATTCAAAGCTGAAAACTTTTTAAGGTTAGCCATAAAACAGAGGATAGTTATTTGGTATAGTAGAAAGAGTACTAAGCCTGAAGTCAGGAAAATCTGAGTTCAAATCTGGTCTCAGAAATTTGCTAGCTGTGTGACCTAGGGAAAGTCACTTAATCCCTATATGCCTCAATTTCTCGTCCACAAAACGGGAACACACTGGAGAAGTAAATGGCAAACTACTTCTTTATCTTTGAAAGGAAAAAAAAAACTCCTAAATCAAAAAAATTAAGGATGAGAAAGAGGAATGGACTCAAGAAAAGGAAAAGAAGAGAGAGGTAAACTGGGGTAAATTATCTGACATAAAAGTGGCAAGAAAGATTTTTTACAGTGAACAGGAAAATGGGGGAGATGGAAGAAGCTCATGAACTTTATTCTCATTTGAATTGATTCAAAGAAGGAAAAATGTACACAGTCCAGCTGAGTATAGAAATTTATCTAACAAGAAAGTAGCAAAAAATGAGAGAAGGGATGAGGGTCAGGGGTAGGTTGGTTGGTTCTTGTCCTTAATTCAAAAGATCCTCACTATGTTTGTTTGAGACAAATTACAGTATGGCTGACTGTGGCTGATCAGATCAACATGAGCTCAGAATAATCTACTACAGGTCAGGCACAAATAGTCCATGTGAACACCTGGAATGCTTATTCTAAACTTATGGATGTCACATTTCCTTAGAGCTGCTTCAATTTTGACTTCCTCATAGAATGCAGCACTCTCGCTGATGCCAGTGCCAATGTGTCTACCAGTTATAGAATCAATTGTAAACCTCTTCAATGAGACCTTTAGGATGTTTCAGTATCGCTTCTTCTGTCCCCCTTGTGAGCACTTGCCATGTGTGAGTTCTCCATAAAATAGTTTATTTGTCATTCTAATGTGTCCAGTCCATCATAGTTGCACTCTCTGTAGTAATGTTGGAATGCTAGGAAGTTTGCTTGAAAAAGGACTTCGTTGTCTGGTATCTTCTCCTGCCAAGATCTTCAGAATCTTCCTAAGATAATTTATTTTTATTTTTTATTTTATTTTATTTTTTTAGGTTTTTGCAAGGCATTAAATGGGGTTAAGTGGCTTACCCAAGGCCACACAACTAGGTAATTATTAAATGTCTGAGGCCAGATTTGAACTCAGGTACTCCTGACTCCAGGGCTGGTGCTCTATCCACTGTGCCACCTAGCCGCCCCTTCCTAAGATAATTTAAATGGAAGCAATGCAGTTTCCTAACATGGCACTGGTAGACTGTCCAGGTTTCACAAGCATATGACAATGAGGTCAGCACAACGGCTCTGTAGACCTTTAGTTTGGTAATCAGTCTAATACCTCTTCTCTCCCACACTTTCTTTCAGAGTCTCCCAAATGCTGAGCTAGCTCTGGCAAAGCATGTGTAAACCTCATTGTCAATATGTACTTCCCTGGAAAGAACACTGCCAAGATAAGTGAACTTGTCCACAGTATTCAAAACTTCTCCATTTGCTGTTATCGATGGTTGTACATATGGATGCTGTGGTGCTAGCTGATAGAGCCACCTGGGTTTTCTTGGTGTTAATTGTTAGATTAAAATTAGCATAAGCAACAGAGAATCAATCCATACTTTGTTGCATCTCAGCTTCAGAGGCTGCATTGAGTGCATAGTCATCTGCAAACAGAAGATCACACACTAAAACTCCCTCCACTTTGGTCTTGGCTTATAGCTTTTTCAAGTTGAAGAATTTGCCATCAATGTAGTAAGATGACATTGAGGCCATACTCATCCTCAATGAAGGTACTTGATAATATGGCTTAAAGCATCATGCTAAAAAAAAAAACCCCAACAATTCAAAACTAACAAGAAAGTAGCAGGGGAATAAAAAAAGGAATGAGGATCCAGGGGAATGATAGAAGGGAGGCTGGATTCAGGAAGGTAAAAGTCAGAAGCAAAATTCTTTTGAGAATGGAAAGGGAGAAAAGAGAAAGAGTGCAGGATAAACAGGAGAAGTAGGATGAAGGAAACTACATAGCTAATCATAACTATGGAAAAAACTATAGAAATTTCAAAGTTTTTCTGAAAAATAACTTATTTTTCAAACATTTATCAATTGAGAAATGGCTCTTTGGTTTATAAATTTGACTCAGGTCTCTAAAAGCCATTTCTCAATTTATAAATTGTCAAAAGATAGAAATAAGCAGTTTTCAGAGAAAGAAATCAAAGCTCTCTAGAGTTACAGGGGGGAAAAATGCTCTAAAATGCTCTAAATCACCAGTGATTATAGAGAAAAGACGATTAAACCAAATCTGAGCTACCACTCCACCCCTAATAGATTGGCTAATATGATAGAAAAGGAAATTGATTAATGTTAAAGTGAAAGTGGTAAATTAGAAATACTAATGCATTGTTAGTGAAGTTATATACTGATTCTACCAATCTGTAGAACAATTTGGAATTATGCCCAAAGGGCTATACGGTCATGCATATCCTTTGACCAAGGGATACTGCTACAAGGTCTATCTCCCAAAGAAATTAAAAAAAAAAAGAAGGGAAAATATTTGTAGCAGCTCTCTATGATGGGGGCAAAGAATTGAAAACTTAGGGAATGTTCATTAAATAGGGAATGGCTGAACAAGTTTGTTGTATAGAATTGTGACAATACTATTGTGCCGGACAATACTATGAGCAGGATACTCTCAGAAAATATGAAAAGACAGATGAAATGATACAAAGGACATTGTACAGATTAATAACAATCCTGCGTGATGGTCAACTGTGAATGACTTAACTATTCTGAGCAATACAATCATATAAGACAGTTTTTTCTTTTAAATTTATTTTAGTTTTAAATTTCCCTCCCTAGCAACATGCTAAAGCAAGTTTCAATATTTAATTCCAAAACCTTGAGTTCCAAATTCTCTTCCTTCCTCCCACCCAACTCCCTGCTTTGAGAAAGTAAATTACTTGGTGTAGGGTGTAAGTTAAATATGTGTAGCCTCAAAAAACATTACTACAACAGTCATGTTGTAAAAGTAAACATAACTACATACACACACACACACACACAGAAAAGGAAACCTCAGGAAAAATAAAGTGAGAAAAAAATATGCTTCAATCTCTATTTAGAAACCATCAGTTTTGGGGATGGGTAGCATTTTTTTTGGGGGGGGGTTTCAAGGCAATGGGGTTAAATGACTTGCCAAAGGCCACACAGTTAAGTAATTATTAAATGTCTGAGGCCAGATTTAAACTCCGGTCCTCCTGACTCCAGGGCTGGTGCTCTATCCACTGTGCGACCTAGCTGCCCCTGGATAACATTTAAGTCCATCAGAGAAATTGCTTCAATATTTTTTCCCATAGCTACTACTAATGCTGGCTGTGTTTCCCTCTATCCAATTCCCCAATGGAGTGTGTATGTTATACCCTCTCTGAGCCACTTCCAATTAAAGTGGAAGGCTCACTCATTTCCCCTTACTTTCCCCCCTTTCACTGCACTGCAAAAATTCTTTCTTGGCCAGAAGAACATTGTACACCCTAACAGCAACATGGGCAACCTTAATGGACTTGCTCATTCCATCAATTCAATAATAAGGGACAATTTTAAAGTAACTGCAAAAGAGAAATGTATCCAGAGAAAGAACTGTGGAGTTTAAACAAAAACCAAAGTCTATTACTTCAATTTTTTTAGTGTCTTATGTACACCATAATTTTGCTATCTCTAATATTTTATTTTTTTCCTCCTGGATACAATTTCTCTCTCAACACATCAATTTCAATGTACAGCATGGAAACAATGTAAAGATCATCAGACTGCCTTCTGTGGGGGGAGGGAAGAGGGAAGGGACTGTGAGGGGAAAATTGTAAAATTCAAAACCACACAAAAAAATGATAGGTAGAAACTATTATTGTATATAATAGGAAAACTAATAAAATATTAAAAAAAAAACTTTTTCTTGCCTCTTCTAGGTGAAATAACTTATTCATTCTAGCTCTCCTTTCCCTTTCTCTTAATAATTCCTTTCTCCCCCATTAACTCCATTTAAAAAAAATATACCTTCAAATTCAACTCCTTCCTATCCCTTGTCTATATATGCTCCTTCTAACTCCCCTAATAAATAAGAAGGTTCATATGAATTGTTAGTATCATCTTTCCTTGCAGGAATATAATTTAATATCATTAAATTCCTAGGAATAGAAGCAGTTTTATTATCACTAAATTCCTAAGAATTTGCCCTTGCCATCCACCCTCTCTATGTATCACCTGAAGCCTGTACTTGAAGATCAAACTTTCTGTTCAGCTCTGGTTGTTTCAAAAGGAAAGTTTGGAAGTTCCCTATTTCTTTGAATGTCCATCTTTTCCACTGAAAGAGTATGTTCAGTTTTGCATTCTGGAATATCATATTCCAAACCCTACAAGCCCTCAATGTAGAAGGTGCTAAATCTTGTGTTATCCTGACTGTAGTTCCACACTATTTTAATGGTTTATTTAAGGCTGATTATAATATTTTCTCCTTGTCTTGGGAATTCTGAAATTTGGCTATAATATTCCTGACAATTTCCATTCTAAGATCTCTTTTGGAAGGAGATATATGGATTCTTTCAATTTCTATTTTACCCTCTACTTCTAGGACATCAGAGCAGTTCTCCAGGATAATTTCTTGAAAAATGAAGTTGAGGCCCCTTTTTTGGTCATGGATTTCAGGTAGTCCAATAATTTCTAAATTATCTTTCAATTGTTTTTCCAATGAGCATTTCATATTTTCTTCTAGTTTTCATTCTTTTAGACAAAATCATCAATTTCCCCATTTCCATTCTATATTTTAAGGAATTATTTTCTTATTCTATATTTTAAGGAATTATTTTCTTCAGAGAGCTTTTGCATCTTCTGTCTGGCCAATTCTGTTTTTAAAGCATTTTTCTCCTCATTGGTCTTTTTGGACTGCTTTTTTCATTTGACCCAAACTGGTTGGGTTTTTTCCTTGTTTTTTTTTTTTTTTTTGCAAGGCAAACGGGGTTAAGTGACTTGCCCAAGGCCACACAGCTAGGTAATTATTAAATGTATGAGACCTGATTTGAACTCAGGTACTCCTGACTCCAGGGCCGGTGCTTTATCCACTATGCCACCTAGCCACTCTCCAAACTGGTTTTTAAGATGTTATTTTCCTCAGGATTTTTTTTTTATGTTTCCTTCACCAAGCTACTTAATTTAATTTTCATGATTTTTCCACATTGCTCTCATTCTCTTCCCAGTTTTTCCTCTACCTCTCTAACTTGATTTTCAAAATCTTTTTTGAACTCTTTTGAACTAGCCTCTGACCACTTTATTTTTCTTGGGAAGCTCTGGATTCAGAAGCTTTGATTATGCTATCTTCTGATGTGCATTTTGATCCTCCAGAGAAACAAAATAATCATCTATGGTCAGATTTCTTTTCTTCTGTTGTTCATTCATTTTTCCGGTCTATGACTTGATTTTAACTCTTTGATAAGGTGAAGTTCTGCTTCTAGGGTAAAGGGTATACTGTCCCAAGTCTTTGAGGGGGTTTTAATAACTATTTTCAGTGATAGCCCCCAGGGACCTGCAAGTTCTCAATTTCTCCAAAGTCTTAAGAGAGGCTCTCACTGCTCTCCAGACATATGCTCTAGTCGGTGGATGTCCACAAACACTCCCCTTTACCCTGGAACCATGAGGAAGGTCCTTGCTCTGCTGCAGGCCATAAGCTTTGTTGTGCTTCTGCTCCTTTTTCTGGAACTGAGGCCTTATATTGTGACCGGTCCTCTAGGGCCAGGTCTGTGCTGAGCCCTACACTTGACTGGGCTTTGCTCACATTGGTACAGCAGTTTTCTTGTTGACTTTCCAAGTTGTACTTGGTAATCCCCTGGCTGAGAGGTCTGGAAACCACCCCACAGCCACAGACCTAGGTGTCTCCAGGGATCCAGGAGATCCACCCTTTTTTTCTGGATAGCTGGAGTCAGTTTGCTCTCACTTGACCCAGGTCGCACTGCAGGCCCTTTCTAACTCCAGTGCAACAGAGCCTTCCCATGGATCTTCCAAGTTATCTTGGGCTGGAAAATTATTTCATTCAGGTTTTTTTTGTGGATTCTGTCACTCTAGAATTTGGTTAGAATCACTATTTAAAGGTATTTGAAATGGTTTTGGGGAGAGCTCAGGTGAGTCCCCTGCCTTTACTCTGCCATCTTGGCTCAGCCCCCAATCCAAGACAATTCTGAAGGACTTATGATGAAAAATGCTATCCAGAAAAAGAAGTAATGGAATCTGAATGCAGATCAAAACATATTTTTTCTTTACTTTCTTATTTTTCTTGTTTTTTTGTGTGTTTTTCTTTCATAACATAACATGGAAATATGTTTTGTGTGACTACATATATAACCTACATCAAATTATTCACCTTTTCAAAGCAGGGGAAGGAAGGGCGTGAAGGAAGAGAATTTGGAACTCAAAAATTACAAAAAAAAATATTATTAAAAAATTATTTTTTGTCATTGGGGAAATAAAATATTATTATAAATAAATCTTTTCTATCAATTAAAACAAATCTTCTAAGATCTACTAGACAAAAATTTGAATGATATACTTTTTTTGTTTAATATAAGTTGCTGAAAGATCAGAGGATTTCAAGTTATACTTAAACCTTGAAAATCATTTAGAACAACCCCCTATTATTTTACAAATGAGTACACAGGTTAAAAGAAATTGACTTGCCTTAGGTCATCTTATTAGCACTTTTAAGTAATAAAAACCAGATTCTTTATCTACAAATTCAGTCTTTTTTCACTTTGTAAGAACTGTTTTTCATTACGAACATTTGTCAGCAACAAAACTATCTTTTATAATCTCTTCTGATTCATATTTTTATCTCTCTCTCTCTCTCTCTCTCTCTCTCACACACACACACACACAAAACCCTTAACATATTCCCCCACTAATTAGGCACAGTCCTTCACAATTCACAATCACTAACAATACTGATGACCTTTCTGACCAACACAGCTCTGAGGGCATTTAGATTTCATTCTTGGGTAAGTTGTTATATTTTATAACTCCATGAATCATGTCTCTTTTTTAAAAATCCCTTAAATGTCACCTAAAATTAATTTTCTCTATTGATTTTGTGGTAAATATCAAATAACATCACAAATAAAAATGACTAAATTTTAGTACATAAGAAAAGATTCATCATTAATATGAGCTATCCTAAGGCTGTATAATAACCAGACCATCAATCTGTTAAGATAAAAATTTATAACACAAAAAAAGGAAGATCTGATCTAGATTTAAATAAGTTATGGAAAATTAATACAGGGCAAATGGACAACAGAAATTTCAAAGACACCAATTAAAACAATTTTATCCACAAGTTAAACAAATATTACCTGCAATGATAAAGAGATCAAAAACCTATAATGCACCTGAGAAAATATATATTTGACTTAATTCCCCAATGAAGAGAGATGACATTAGAGGCAACACTGATTTTACATATAAATTCATCTGTAAAATCTAATAGAGGATGATGATGGTCTATCATGAGCAATAACATTTCATAAAGCTGAGAGAAGTAAGAAGAAATAAAACCAGTCTAAAAATAAACTAAGTCTTCCCAAGGATAATGATGATGAAACATAAGAAAAATGGAAAATGGAAAGTGGAAAACAAAAAACTCAATTTTTTTTTTATCATCAAGGAGAGTGAAACTATCATATTTGTTCCCTAACATCCTGGAATCTAAAGTGCTTTTAGAAGGGGTAGAAACAACAGTAAAGATAATAATAACTAGCATTTCTACAGTTCTTTAAGATTTATAAAGCACAATACATGTTATCTCATTTGATCCTCAGAACCACCCTGTGAAGTAGGTATTATTATTATCATCCCCATTTTATAGAAGAGGAGACTGAGGCATAGAGAGGTTTAAGTGGCTTGACAGAGTCATAGCTAGTTTCAAAATGTATTCTCATAGCTAGGGATATTTGGAAATCTCCTTACTTATAGGCATCTGGCCTTAGGAATTCTGAGGACCTTCTGTATTTTAAAATAATGAAATTCTATTTGATTTCTCATGGTAATATTTTGCAACACATGATTGTTTATATATTTTGCTGATTTACCTATCCATAGTTATACTGATATGAGAGTAATAATTTTAAAGTTAGAAGGGACCTTAAAGTTGGTTTACTTGTATTTTCATTTTACATATGGAAATTATGTGCCTTAAACAATGTTACACAGATTATATCAAAGACAGGAATAGAACCTACATCTTCTGACTCCCATTCTGGTGCTTGCTTTTTTTTCTGGTGTATGCTTTTTTTTCTTTTAATATACAAAATTGTCTTTTTAATACTTACTTTGCCATTATTTTTATTTCTTGGTCAAACTGCTGTTTCAGTTCCTCAGTACACATATCAGCCATCTATAAACCAAAAATATCACCAAATCACAGACCCAATAATTAAAAGAAACTTCAAGTCTGGCCCTTATCAGATAAAAAAAAATACCTGAAGCCCAGAAGATGAAATAACTTTTCCAAGGTCACAAAACTTTTCAGCTAAAGTATGAGGTAGGAGTGGGGGAAAATATAAAATATCAATAAAGGAAATTACATGAAAGCATATTTTATGGAGCAACTTTTTCTCAGAGAGTTTGAAATCAGGGACTAGATCACTCTCAGATGCTTATGTTTTTGAAGATCCAGCTGGAAAGCAGAAAACAGAAATAGAAACCCAGAATTTTTACTTACAGTTTTCTGTTATGAAAATGTTGTGGTTTTATAAATGTTTGATAATAAAGTAGAGTGTACATAGTGAGCCATTTAATGAACCAAGGATAAAGCAAAGAATTTACAGTTGTACAG
The DNA here is from genome assembly GCF_037893015.1 of Macrotis lagotis. Classification (NCBI taxonomy): domain Eukaryota; kingdom Metazoa; phylum Chordata; class Mammalia; order Peramelemorphia; family Peramelidae; genus Macrotis; species Macrotis lagotis. The sequence goes on along the minus strand of NC_133664.1, from coordinate 216,271,966 downwards.
CCAAGAATGAATTATTCTTTTTACTTTAATAATGTGGTCTATGGATAAAGATCATTAGGCAGTGAATTAGGTTTATTCACAACAAAGACAACTAATTTTTTAGCTTCCTTAATGCATTTTGTCTGTTTTTTCTAGGTTGTGACAGTACAACTTAATAAGAAAAATTAGTCTGCTTAAAATTGTTTGTATATAAAAACTGTTTAATCTTCCACAAAAATAATGTTCTAATTTCTCATAAAGATGGGGGGGCATGATGAATTCTTAAAAGTTGTGACTGAAAAAGCATAAGTTTTGCAGGTTCTACTAAGTTAGGAAGGTTTTTAAGGATGGATTTGTAGATGGACTACATGTCTGATGTCTGAAAAATTACCTATTTAAAATTGAAGAAACTTATCAGCAGAGTGGTGGAGAATGATTTTGCCAGGGGCAGTGGGGGAAGGGGTGAGGGACACAGGAGCTGGTTACAATATTAACTATTAAGTTTTAGGGGAACTGTAATTTGTTTTGGTTGGGGAAACATCCATACTGATGAAATCACAAATCATTAAGTTGATGTAAAAATAAGGAACTATAAAATTCTGCACAGATATGAACAACTACCTATTTAAATTTATGAAGTGTTTTTTTTCCAATCTTAGATGTCTACTGATGTCAGACTAGCTATTTCTCTTTTATCATTTTAATTACAGTGACAACTCATTTCTATATTGTGCTTTAAGGTTACAAAGCACTTTCCTCATAACAATAGAGTTAAGTAATTGCTCTTAGAAAAAAAATGTTAGAGTTACATGTGAATTCTGTCTTTCTTCAAGTCCAGCACTCTTTCCACTATATCACACTATCCAACATATAAAAAAAATTTTGGTTAATGCTAATTCAAGTGAGTAAAAGTAAATTTTTATTTCAATTTATTCCAATGCAATAAAATAATTGTCTAAAATTGTTATTTTTCTGGGCATGATGGGGGTCTGTAATTTCTACTACTGGAGTAGTCTAAGGTTGATGGATTGCTTAAGTTTAGAATTTCTGAGTTACAGTAAGGATAAAGCCAATTGTATGTCTGACACCATTATGGAGAGAATTTCCATATCAATTAGCAACAGAATTAGCCTGTGACTTGGATGCAATATGTCAGTCTACGCAAAAAAAAAAATGGAGACCCAATCTAAACAAAAAAATAAAAAAAGATTATCTCATTACAAAATAGCCATCTAGGAGGTGGCTAGGTGGCACAGTGGATAAAGTACTGGCCCCGGAGTCAGGAGGATCTGAGTTCAAATTCAGCCCAGACACAATAATTAGTACCCAGCTGTGTGACCTTGGGCAAGTCACTTAACCCCACTGTCTTGTAAAAAAACCCATCAAAAATAAAACAAAATAACCATCTAATTTTTCCTCTAGGAAAAGGTAACTTACAGTTGAAAGTTTCTTCACTGCCACAGTTCTGTCATTGATAAAACCTCTATACACAACTCCAAAGCCTCCCTCTCCCATTTTATTTCCGCCAGCTGACATGGGGTGCTCATCAAAGTTATTTGTAATATTCTTTAATTCATAAAATGAAAAATTTTGAAAACCTGCAAACATCAATATGAGAAAAAAAAGTTAATCAGATAAAAGAAAAATTCAGAGTTTTCAGATAATCAATGATTTGTTCCAATTTAAATACTAACATTACAGGAAGTGACCTTTATTGACATTATACAAGGAAAAAAAAGATTAAAATTACTTTCCCTATCTAAACTTATAAGTTAGTATGTCTAACAGACTTAATAAAGAGCATGTATAAGTCCCTCACACACACACATATGTATTTAGGTACTTTCAAGTTTGACCAATTTCACTTGGCTTCTTGATGTCTATAGTGATCCACGGCCATGATTCACATCTGGACACTGGATCCAGAAGATCTAGAGGCTGGTGACTCAGCACAGCATCCCCTCACTCAAATCCAATTTATGTGCTTGTTATGACATCACATCTCCCTTGATGTCATAGTCTTCTTTGAGAATAAAGGACAACCATCAGCATCATAGTGATCCAGAATAATATTTGGATAATTTATTACTCATTAAAAGACTTGCAACTTTGTTGTTGTTTTTTTTTAGCCATAAGTTTTGTCTGACTCTCTCTGAACTCATTTAGGGTTTTCTTGGCAAAGATTCCAGAGTCGTTTGCCATTTCTTTCTCTCAGTTCATTTTACAGGTGAGAAAACAAGCAGGGTTAAGTAACTTGTTCAGGGTCACACAGTTGAGTAAGTATCAGAGGCTGGATTTAAACCCAGATCTTCCTGTCTCGAGGGTCACTTCAATGCCCCAAAACTTGAAGTTTCTTGTCCATAATTAACTAAACTTGATCTCCCACTTTAATTTATTAATATTATTCAATGGCCTACATAAAATTTCTTTCCATTAGTAATTACTTACCTATACTTAAATATTAATATTACTGAATATATAATTTAACAAGAGCAATTAAAAACAAATATATATATGTGTGTGTGTGTGTATGTATATATATATATATATATATATATATATATATATATATATATAAACACAACAATTTACAATTGACTTGGTTATGACCAAAGTCACCATCAATGTAACTTAAAAGCCTCAAAGAACCCCCCAAAATTATATTATTGCAATTAATTGGTATTGTGTAACAAAAACTTGAACTAAAGTATAAAAGAAAATTCACTTTGTTATTGTCATTCAACTGATTTAGTCATGTTCAACTCTTCATGATCCCATTTGGAATTTTCTTACCATAAATACTAGAATGGTTTGCCATTTCCTTTTCCAATTCATTTTATAGATGAAGAACTGAAGCAAACAGAGTTAAATGACTTGCCCAGAGTCACCAAGTTATTAGGTTTATGAGATCAGATTTGAACTCAGGAAGATGAATCTTTCTGATTCCTGGTTCAGTATTCAATAATTGCATTGAATAATGACACTACTAAATAATGATGATTAAGTCTGTAGACAGTCTTGGATATGATTGGTAAATAAAGGCTGTAGGAATTAAGCATAGAGAAGAAAGCAAGAGAAGAGTCAGATCATAATATAGAAGGAGATTATATATATATATAATATAGAAGAGCTTTAATCAAAATCTACTGAAGTGCCATAAACAGAAAGAAAATTTAAGCACATAGTGAAGAGACAAGAATAAACCTAAAGGAAAGTTGAAGTCTGTTTGCATTGACAGTGTGAATGGAGGGTTTGAAAGTAAAGGATTTTAGGGCGGCTAGGTGGCACAGTGGATATAGCACCAGCCTTGGAGTCAGGAGTACCTGGGTTCAAATCCAGCCTCAGACACTTAATAATTACCTAGCCATGGGCAAGCCACTTAACCCCATTGCCTTGAAAAATCTTAAAAAAAAAAAAAAAACTAAAGGATTTTAGAATTTTGGAGAAAAGGAGATCTGAGGAAAGGTTTTGATAAGATTTGAGGAATTTTTAGAGAAATGCTATATATTTTTCCCAATCAGTTTACTTCCTTACACAAACAATATGATTACAAAAGAAATTTCTGAAGAGTTAAGTAAGAAATTAGTGTGTGTGTGTGTATATATATATATATATATATATATATATATATATATATATAAACTACAAACACACACACACACACACACACACACACGTAAACTGACCGACTGATTGATAGAGAAAATATTGTTTCTTTGTTCTGGTTTAAATAGTTATGCTAAAGATCTTTGTAAAAAAAAAAAAGTAAGTAGCTTTTCCTGCCTGCCTGATAAATAAAATTCCAGGGGGTAAGAAGAAATATGCCCTTTATCTGCCCTTTAGTACACTGGTGGGATTAAGTTAGGTTTAACTTATTTATTTGGCTCTTTGAGTTATTTAAAGAAATAAAGAAACAGTTATGGGGAATTGAAAATGCCACCATGAATTCTTAAATATGAGCTACCTGAAATCTTGGGGGGAAAATGAGATTTAAACACTATCATAAGTGAATATAAATCAAGAATTAATTTGGGTGAAATTTTTCATCTGAAACTAAAATATATTTGTGCCTTTGAAAGAATTTGATAGGACTTATCAATTTTTAAAACAGTTTATATTTGTTGTTCAGTTGATCAGATATATGAACTCTTTGTGAACCCAAGGGCCACAGCATGCCAGGCTCGTCTATCCTCTATTATCTCCTAAAGTGTATCCAAGCTCAGGTTTGTTGCTTCCATGTGACTTCTCAAGAAATAGAACCGGTTCCAGCTAGATGCTGGGCTCTTCCTGTGGGAGTGCCACATGGCCCTCTACACACATGTCCTGCCCCATTTCTTTTTTTTCTTCAGATCTCCGGTCTAGTGGTACAGAGAAATGCTATAATGCTATTGCAACCTGAGAAAATATCTTCTATTTTGGGATCTAGATCTCCACTGTACCAGGAAAAAGGCACCATTAGGTAAGGGGAAGGCGCATAGTTGAGCTTTATCACAGTCCAGATTCATGTCCTGCTCCCTTCTCTCTCTTCATGACACTTGAAGGAGGGAAAGGAGGTCAAGGTATGGAGCTGAATTTCATTGAAAGCCCAGTGTTGCAGCCCTACTTCTAAAGTATGTTAAGTAGTAGAGTTTTCACCTTGTTTGGTTTCTGGGTGTCCTAAACCATGGAGACAGCTGTAACTACTTTATCTCTAGTGCAATATTTTTCTATTTTTAAAAAGACTTAAGAGGTTTTGAAGATCTGAAAAAAATTTGGTATTATTTTTTTCATTGGGAAAGCAGTGCCATCTCTTGCTGATGACTACTTCCCTTTCTAGATATTTACTACTCAGTCCCTTGAACATATACATTCTAGACTTTGACCAGAAATTCAAGTCAAAATCACTAGTCTATCTATAGATTAAAGATGCTATTCTCTTGTTATTTTTTCTTTTTGAAATTTTTTGGGGGGTTGGGGGGGAGTTTTTTGCAAGGCAGTGGGGTTAAGTGACTTGCCCAAGGTCACACAGCTAGATAATTATTAAGTGTCTGTCAGAGGATGGATTTGAATTCAGGTCCTCCTGACTCTAGGGCCAGTGCTCTATCCACTGTGCCACCTAGCTGCCCTCTTTTTAAAAATTTTAAAACAAAATACCTTTCTAGTTCTATTGAAACTTCTTCATTTTCCTCTAAACTTCAAAGAAAATTTATATTATTTATAATGAGAATTATTTTCATGAACTAGATGATTACTGTGCTCCCTTACAATTCTCAAATACTGTTTCTGGGTCAATGGTTCCTCAATCACATCCCATTAGTTCTTTCAGTAGCCTGAAATACATTTTGCCTCAGACTAGGTACTTTAACTTATTTTGAGGCAGCTAAGTGTTTTCTTACTATCCTCTTATTTATCCTCTTAAAGATAAGATTTCAAAAAACAGAGATGGAAGTATATTCAAAGCATGAAGAATCTAAGTTCTAAAATTGTATGGGACCTCAAAAACCGTCTTTGTCAATGCCCCTGATTTCTGTTTTACAAATGAGAAAACTAAAGCTGATGATGTTTAGGTGAATTACTCAGGGTTACACAAGTAGTGAATATAAGAGATGGGACATGTAGCTTATCTGAATACTTGGAGGTAAAAGGACAACAGGAGTATTTTGAAAAAAAGAAAGCTAATAACATAATCTTAGTTTGGGGAGTAGTATAAAAAAGACTAGAAAGGTAAGCTGCAGCCGCACTATGGACAATCTTAAAAATTAGGTTTAGAAATTTTACTATTTATCTTACAAGTAGAAAGTCACTAAAGTTTCTGGGCATCAGATCCTCTAAATTTAAAATATTATTTTAGCAGCTTTATGTAGGCATGAGTGGAAAAAAAAGAAATTATAGGAAAAGATATCTATTAAGTAATAGCAGAGAAGCAGTGATAAGGAACTTAGTAGAGGTGGAAATAGAAAAAAAGGGATAGAAACAAAGGATAGTATAATATTAGAACTGAAAAGAACTGGTAGATGTTTAGATGTGTGGAATTCAAAAGAAAAGTGTCAGAGATTACAATGAACTCTCAGACCTAAATACCTGGGAGAAGCAAGTTGCCATTAACAGAAATTTAAAAGCTGTAAAAAGAGTCAGGATTAATTTACAAAGGTAATAAATTTAGTTTTAGACATACTAAATTTGAGTTGCTAATGGTGCATCTAGGTAGCAACAGCTAAGAGAAAGAGCTAAGACTGGAACTCAGAAAATATTTGAGTTGAATATAATTAATTAGGAGTTATTAATAGAGGGTGACAACTGAACTTTATATCAGATGATATCCACACTTAAGAAGTGGGAAGATCATGAACTGCCTAACAATTTCAAAAAAAGAATGATTAGACAGGTAGAACAAAAGTATCAGAATATCATTATTAAATGTATCAAATACATAGCATTACAAAGAAAACCAAGTATATTACAATGAAGGTGTAAAATATCTATTTTTAAAAGTTCAATTTCTAAGCTAAGAACCTCCGAGGATGGTATTTGAGTACTTAGTAAATATATCAGAATGAAAACACCTACCCCAATTGCTTGATTCCAATCTCTTTTTTTTTCTTTTTGGTTTTGGTAAGGCATTGGAGTTAAATGACTTGCCCAAGGTCACACAGCTAGTTAATTATTAAGTATCTAAGGTCAAATTTGAACTCAAGTCCTCCCGATTCCAGGGTCAGGGCTCTCTACTGCATCATCTAGAGGCCTCCCAATATATCTTTAAAAGTCAACAAAATAATTCAAAATTCTACATAGGTATGGCTATTTCTATTTCAAGTTCAATACTAGAATCCATTAGAGTTCTTCATTAAATTATTTGGATTAGGTTTTGGTTTTTTAAATTACTTACGTGTATCACTGTCTTCTAAACTTTTCACGTCTGAGCTTGAGAAATCCAGAGATGAAGAGATTTGTTCATGATTGTGAATAAATACAGGATTCCCATGCGTCTTGTCTTTTTCATAAAGAGGCAGCAATTTCTCTTGAGGGGATATTTCTTCTTGTGGGAGTCTATGAACAATTTCTGGAACACTCTCTGAAAAGGTAACTAAGATATTTTATCTTCCCCTTAAAGAAAATGATATGGCCCAACACCATCTTGTCTCACTTAACATTATTCCAATTTTAACATAAAACAACAGGCATAGCAAAACAGCTGATAAGGGTTAAGATATAAAAGAAAGGTGAAAAGTATTCAATTTCTAATGTCATAGGGGCTGAAAGCTGGGAGATGAAAATTACAATGCCAGAAAGATATTTAATTTCCTGGTGCATACAAATTTATGGGACTTTTAAAAAAGCTGTATCTTGTTGAACCCCTTTTTAGTGCAAGATCATATGCTTTCACTTTCAGGGTCTAGAGATAGTGACATTTATCCAGGAATTCTAAATTAGAATCATGGACCCAGCAATTTATAATTAATTGTTCTTTGTCAACCAAAAGATTGGAAGAAAGCTAAAAACAAAAACTCTTTTCATTTCTTTACTATGAAAAAAGCAAGGGAAAAAAGAAATGTTCCCACTTCCGCATCTTTCCTTATCAAATCTTGAAAAACTGTACCTGGCAACAACAGACGTGCTGGAGCTAGAAATTCATTTCTGATTAAAAGATCTACAAGGTCTCCAACTGTACAATTTGTGGTTCCCCAGTCAAAGAGTAGTTCACTAGTGGGACTCTTCCCAGCTTGAATTAATCCTTCAAACCTCCTTGAAAAAAAAAAGTGAAACAGAAAAAGTAAAATTAATCTCTAAATAATACTGAGAAGTTTTAGGAGCAATATGAATATACTATGAACATAAATTGGAAAATTTCATTGTCCCGAGATTTTAAATTAAATGAATTTAGTTAAGTGTATTCTTGTATAGAAGCAAAATATGTTTACATAGCTTATATTCCCTTTGAGACTTATGAAGCAGTGCAAATTCAATTTATGATATATGATGAAAAACATAAATAGCATGCTAGGTACCTTTCTTTTGATCTTCACTATTTTATTTCCATTAAAAACGGAAGCATCAAAGTTAAAAATTTTTCCTATTCTAAAGAGATTATTTTCTTGAGAATGGTAATTTTTAAAAATTTCAATCATAAGCATTGCTAGTTATTTATGTCTACTACCTTCAATTTTGTCTTATAAATTTTAATTCAAGATTCATTCTTATTAAGAATTTCATTCTTTTAGTTTTAATCTTATTTTCTGAATGTGGTAATCAGGAATCAAGACAGTCTCCTATTCAGATAGTTCAGATTTCAAGTTCTTTTGTTTTTAGGTTTTCCATCTCTCCCTTTGCTTTCTCTGAATAATCCTATTCTTCATCATGAACTGCAATCTCTTGATTCCTTTATTCTCTCCCAAGCCATTTCCCCTGCACTAGCCATTCTATTCACCTCCATTGTGACTCTTTGATGAATCAGTTCAACTCTATACTGTCTTCTCTTTAATTCCTATAATTCTTATTCCCTTATCATCTCTCCAATTATCCCAGTCAAGTCTTGACTCACTCCAGTGAAAATAATGCAACATATCTTACTGGGTCCAATTCAAATTTACACTACATAACCTCAAATGGGCCTTCACTACTGGTAGGCAGTCTTGCTATATATCTTCCTGATTCCATTTTCCACATTAGCGCTTACGAATGTTTTCCATTTCTTCTCAAAACCTTCCCCACCACTTTCTGAGATGAGAATCTTATCTCATTTTTTTCACTTTTAATACTATTTTTTCCAATTAAATGTGAAGATAATTTTCAATGTTCATTTTTGTAAAATTTTGAGTTCCAAATTTTTTCCCTTCCTTCTCTTCCCTCCCCTCTCCCCAAGATAGCAAGCAATCTCTTCCAGACTGGACATCAGCAGAGAGATTGGGGAAGAAGGGGTTGATTTGAGAATGGATATAGAATATGATCTGAGGTAAGATCCACCAAAGAAATTAAAGGAGTGAGAAGAAGACAGAAGGAAAACTAGAAGAGAGTGATATCCTGAAAACAAAGAAGAGAATGATCCTCACTGACAAAGGCTGCTAAATGAGGTTTGAGAAAAGGTCATTTGATTTGGCAGGTAAGAGATCATCAATAATTTTGAGGAAAACAGTTTTGGTGAAAAGATAAAGTTTGTAAGGGCTTAAGAAAGGAGTAAAAAAAGAAATTGGAAGTACAAATTATAGATGGACTTTTAGCTACACAGGGAAGAAGAGATATAGGATGACAGTGGGGATAGAAGGATCAAATGAGGACTTCTTCAGGATAGGAGAAACATGGGCATATTTGTAGGCAATAGGATGTGAACCGATAGAGACAAAGAGATTGAAAATAAATAAAAGAGTAGAGATGACAGTTTAGGTAATCCACTGGAAGAGATGGCATAGACTGGAAACACTAGAATAGAGATGTTACTCTTGGTAAGAAGTAGACCTTGGGGCGGCTAGGTGGCACAGTAGATAGAGCACCAGCCCTGGAGTCAGGAATACCTGGGTTCAAATCCGGCCTCAGACACTTAATAATTACCTAGCTGTGTGGCCTTGGGCAAACCACTTAATCCCATTGCCTTGTGGAAAAAAAAGAAAACCTAAAAAACATAGACCTTTACAGCATGTGAGGGGTGAAGGATAGTGACAAAAGGCATCTGAGAGATGAGAAATAAAAAAGAGAAGGGAAAATGGAATTCGCAGAGAATGACTTAAATTTTTCCCCTGTAAAATATGATGCAAGAATACAGTGATCAAATATAATTCTAAAAGACTTGTGATGGAAAATGCCACCCACATCCAGAAAAAAGAACATGAAATCTAAATGCAAATCAAAGTCTAATATTTTAACTTTTTTTTGCTTTTTGTTTTTTGTAGTTTTTCCATTTTGTTCTGATTCTTCTTTCACAATATGACTAATATGGAAATTTGCTGAACATGATTATACTTGTATAATCTATAAGAGATTACTTGCTATTTTGGGGAGAGGGGAGGGAAGAGAGACAGAAGGGGGAAAATTTGGAACTCAAAATTTTACAAAAATGAACACTGAAAATTATCTTTGGGGTGGCTAGTGGCGTAGTGGATAAAGCACTGGCCCTGGAGTCAGGAGTAACTGGGTTCAAATCCAGTGTCAGACACTTAATAATTACCTAGTTGTGTGGCCTTGGGCAAGCTACTTAACCCCGTTTGCCTTGCAAAAAACCTTAAAAAAAAACACCTAAAAAAAAAAAGAAAATTATCTTCACATTTAATTGGAAAAATACTATTAAAAGTGAAAAAAAGTGAGACAAGATTCTCATCTCAGAAAGTGGGGGGGGGGAAGGTTTTGAGAAGAAATGGAAAACATTTGTAAGAGCTAATGTGGAAAGTGGGATCAGGAAGATGTATAGCAAGAGTGCCTACAAGTAGTGAGGGCCCAGTTAAGGTTATATAGTGTAAATTTGAATTGGACCCAGTAAGATATGTTGGATGCATTAGAGTGATTCAAGAATTGACTGGGCATAATTGGAGATATGATAAGGGGAATAGGAATTAAAGAGAAAATGGTACAGATTCAACAAGGAGTCACAATGGGGATGAATAGAAGAATGGCTAGAGCAGGGGAGATGGCTTGGGAGACAAGGAACCAAGAGATTGCAGTTCATGTTACAGATGAATACTTTAGCTAAAAAAGTTTTGTGACCTTGGAAAAGTTATTTCATCTTCTGGGCTTCAGGTATTTTTTTTTAATCTGATAAAGGCCAGACCAAATGATTGAAGTTTCTTCTAATTACTGGATCTGTGATTTGGTGATATTTTTGTTTTATAGGTGACTGATATATGTACTGAGGAACTGAAACAAGTTTGACCAAGAAATAAAAATAATGGCAAAGTATTAAAAAGACAATTTTGAATATGAAAGGAAAAAAAGCATACACCAGGGTCAGTGCTCTATCCACTGCGCCACCTAGCTTCCCCAATTCTCCAGCACATTTTACAGATGAGGAAACTGAAGTAAACAGGATTAAGAGATTTGCCCAGGACCACACAGAGGTCAAACCTGAGGCCACATTTGAACACAGGTCTTTCTGATCCCAGGTCAGAGCTCTATCTACTGCACCACCTCATAGCCCCTTCCTTGAAGGTAAGGATATCCCTGGTACCTACACAGTACCCGGCATAGAGCAGACACATATTAAATTCTTGTTGAATGAATGTACTAATGTACACCTTTTGATATAAGATTTCTGGTATTACCATTTTCCAAAGGAAAGGACTTTATACCTTACCTTATATGAAATTGGTTATATCTATTATCTCCAGAAGGTTTTTTAATATCAACTACTAACTTTTTCCATCCTTCCTGAGGATCAATAAAATCTGCCAACTGTCTAATCAGGCCAACATTTAGGCACCTTACATATGTCGATGAAGTTATGGTTTTGTTCATCTTCTCTTCATAAGATAAGGAATTTTCACATCAAATATTGTTATTTATAGTTTATATTTAAAAGTCCATAGATCCATTCTTTTCTAGTTCACAGAAAAGGCGAAAGGCAACCTAAAATCCTGTATAAATACAAAAAATATGAAGATATACATTTACCAACAGTATTTATTAAAATTTAAGAGACTTAGAGGAAAATAACGAAATTAAACTCTATATCAAAATAATGATCCTGAAAAACAGAGGAGAAAATGCACACTTCTCTCTTTAAAGATGTAGGGGATTTAAAGTGCTTTTCTTTTTTTTTTTAAGTTTTTTTTGCAAGGCAATGGAGTTAAGTGGGCTTGCCAAAGGCCACACAACTAGGTAATTATTAAGTGTCTGAGGTTGGATTTGAACTCAGGTACTCCTGACTCCTGGGCCACTGCTCTATACACTGTGCCACCTAGCTGCCCCTGTGTTTTCTTCTTTTTAAAAAATTGTTTACAAAGATATTTTCTGGGAGGAGGGATAACAGAAGAAGAGGGACCTACTAAGTAATAAAAGTAATTTAAAATGATGCCAATAAAATATTAAAATACAAGTAATATACACCTAGAGCTTGCAAGTTTATTTTAAAGGAAATTAAAATGCTACCTGCCTATTTTTTGATGTACCACCAAAAAAGACATCCAAAAAAATCATTATATGAATAATTAAATTTCTACCAGTCTCTCAAGATTTACTATGTTTAATCAAAAGTAAACAGTTTTATTAGTCTTAATTCTTTTGAGTAAAGGAAAAAAAATCTAGTTTTTCAAGAACTATAACATATATGGAAGCTATAATCTCTTAAAACTTCTTGTAAGTACATTTGGGAATCAGATTAATTAATTCTATACTACCAATTTAGAGATCAGAAGAGCCAGAGATAGAAAATGCTGTAAGTTCTTGGGCTCTTGGTCTTTAAATGAGCTTCCTTAATTCCCAGAGAGACCCAGTTGTTGAGAACAGCTTCAAATGAGGGTTGGGAACAGCAGCAGCAAAAATGAGAACAATGAATTATCAGTTTTTCCTTTTTTTTAAAAAGAAAAGAACTCATCTGTTGGTAGTATAGAACATTTTTATTTGGAAACATATTTTGTGTATAGGTTCTTTTCCTTCAGTCCTTTAGAAAAGGAAGCATTTTCCATCAAATAAAGTAATTAAAATAGGTAAGAGATACTCAATTTGATCAATCTATTAATAAGCCTTTATTACATTCCTCTAAGGTATCAGGTGCTATGCTAGATATTAAGGATATAAATACAATTCCTTCTTCCTTATGTTTCTTTTTCTCTTTTCTCTCTCTTTTTTGTTACAAAGATGACTCTCCAGGAGCATGGAGGGATATATCTGATAATCAAAATTTTAAAAAGATAAAGAAAAATCAAAAGTAATACACACATGTAGCTTTCAGACTCATTTTAAAGGAAACTGCTTAAAACGTATTTCAGAAACTTCTTAATACCCGATGAGTTCCTTTTATGATTTTCTTAGAGATTTATTTGACTACAAGTCACAGGCAATGTTAGAAATCTTCTTGTATTTCTTCTCCTAAGATCCCATACCTCCTACTTGCAATGAGAGAGTGAGTTAGTTGGGAGAGGAGATCCTTTCCCAATTTGCAAAACTAGGACCTAATATTCTAACTAAAGTGCAATTTTTTTAAATTATGCATTTCCAAATTATGATTTCTAAAGGGTGCTTTAAATGATGAAATATTCTAGTGGGTTTAGGGGATTTCAACTCCTTAGAACTTTTTTTTAAGGTTTTTGCAAGGCAAATGGGGTTAAGTGGCTTGCCCAAGGCCACACAGCTAGGTAATTATTAAGTGGCTGAGACTGGATTTGAACCCAGGTACTCCTGACTCCAGGGCCGGTGCTTTATCCACTACGCCACCTAACCGCCCTCCTTAGAACTTTTAAAAATAGAAACTTTATGAAATTTATACTAACAGAATGTCATTTCATCCCTGAAGAATGAAAAAAATTATTGTTTCAATATAATAGAGGATCACCAACTAAAAAATACTCAGTCCTTAAACAGAACTGAATTGAATTTAGCAGAAATACCAAATAATAATTTTAAAAACTTTGTATTTTGCAGTTTTTAAGCCTTATCTTATTCCTGAGAATCAACAAATGAAGTTAATACTTCTCTCTAGTTTGGAAAGAGGCTGGTTTTAAACAGGAAGCAAATAAATGGGAATATATATATGAAATTTAATCTTAGAAGAATGTTTTACCTTACTATTGTGTTGCTTTTGTGAGTGATTTAAAGAACTTAATTATATAGATGAATTCAAAGCAAAGTTATCTAAAAGGAATTGAAATAGGACATGCATTTGCCAGCTCCTAAGAACCCAGCTGGTGAAGTTTCACTGACAAACTGAGAAACTGTACACTTGGATGTTTCAATTTTGATGAAGGAAACAGTAAAAGTTGTTGCAAAGAATTCAAGTTGCAAAAGAAAACTAGTTGTGAAAATGGCTTTGGGATAAGACTAGGAAATAAAGATTGAGGAATTAAGAAAGCAATAGTGAAGGAAAGTGAAAAGATGAACCATAGTACAAAGAAAGCATGCAAAGCCCACAAAAAGGGAAAGTTAAAAGGAACTTGGAGTCTGCACTGGCAGAGAGTGAACATGATGTTCAATTAGAAGATAATGTTTTTAGAAATGGAGAACATCATTAAAAACAAACTATACAATTTTTATTACATTAAATTAAAAAGCTTTTGTACAGACAAAACAACTGTAACCAAGATCAAAAGAAATGTAGTAAATTGGGAAACAATTTTTACAGCTAGTATTTCTGACAAAGGACTCATTTCTAAAATATACAGAGAACTGAGTCAAATTTTTAAAAAAAACAAGTCATTCCCCAATTGACAAATGGTCAAAGAACATGCAAAGCCAATTTACAGATTAGGAAATCAAAGTGATCCATAATAATATGAAAAATTGTTCTAAATCACTACTTATTAGAGAAATGAAAATTAAAGCATCAAATGAGGTACCACTTCACACCTCTCAGATTGGCCAATATGACCAGAAAGGACAATGATCAGTGTTCGAAGGGTTGTGGGAAATCTGGGACACTAATGCATTGTTGGTGAGCTGTGAACTCATCCAACCTTTCTGGAGAGGAATTTGGACTAATGCCCAAAGGGCAATAAAAATGTACATACCCTTTGATCCAGCAATACCACTACTGGATGGTACCCTTTAAGAGCTCATGAAAAAGGGTAAAAACATCACTTTTACAAAAATATTCATAGCTCATCTGTGGTGGCAAAGAATTGGAAATTGAGTGAATGTCCATCAGTTGGGGAATGGCTGAACAAACTGTGGTGTATGTATGTCATGGAACACTATTGTTCTATTAGAAACCAGGAGGGATGAGAATTCAGGGAAACCTGGAAGGATTTGCATGAACTGATGCTGAGTCAGATGAGCAGAACCAGAAGAATATTGTATACCCTAACAGCAGCATGGGGGTGATGATAAACCTTAATGGATTTGCTCATTCCATCAGTATAACAATCAGGCACACTTTGGGGGTATCTGCGATGGAGAATACCATCTGTATCCAGAGAAAGAATTGTGGAGTGTGAACAAAGACCAAAGACTATAACCTTTAATTTTTTTAAAAACCGTTATCTTATGTAATTTTGCTATCTCTAATACTTTATTTTTCTTCCTTAAGGATATGATCTCTCTCTCATCACATTCAACTTGGATCAATGTAACGACTAACAGACTGCCTTCTGTGGGGGGGTGGGAGAAGGTAAGCGAGATTAGGGAAAAAACTGTAAAATTCAAAATAAATAAATAAATATGAAGACGACAATGTTTTCTTTTTACTTCCTAAAATAGCAGGAATATAGAACTAATGATTTACAACCAACTTATTACAAAACAAAGTCCTTATATCTATCTAGCAAAACATCTAGTATAGGCCAAAAGAAAATTCCAAGTTTCAGAATATTACTGAAAAGTGTAAGGAAGTTTTAGATCACATTGATGTAAGAACTGAGACTGAATGAAGTGAGCAGAACCAAGAGAACACCTTGACAGAAAAATCATGTGATGACTTGGCTCTTCTCATCAATAAGAGAGACCTGTGATATAAAATACCCTCCATATCCAGAAAAAGAACTAAGGAATCTGAATGCAGATCAAAGCATATTATTTTACCTTTTTTAAATTTATTTTCTGTTTTTTCCTTGTGTTTTTTTTCTTTTGTTCTGATTCTTTTTTCACAGTGTGACTAATATAGAAATATGTGTAACATGATTCTAACATGTATAACCCATATCAGATTACCTGCTAGCCTCAGTTGGGAAGAGGAAAGGATGGGATAGAGAAAACTTCACAAAAATGAATGTTACAAATCACCTTTATGTATAATTGGAAAAAATAAATTAACTTTTAAAAAGAGTGATGGATCAGTAGAATAGTTTAGGTGTACAATACACTGTAGTAAATGACCATAGTAATCTAGTGTTTGATAAATCTAAAATCTGCCAGGAAAACAGAAAAACAGAATGGCATAAACTGATATGGGCTAATATATCAGTACATATCAAGATAGGTGAAATAGGTATAAGAACACCTAAAGAGTGATATCATAAACAAACAATGAATAGTTTACCTGTCAGATTTATGGATAAGGGAAGAATTTAGAACCAAAGAATTTATAGAGAGAATTACAAAATACAAAATGGATAATTTTGCTTATATAAAATTAAAAAGTTTTTACAGAAACAAAATCACTGCAACCAAAATCAGAAAAGCAGAAAACTGGGGGAGGGTGACTTTTTATACAAGTATCTCTGATAAAGACTTTATTTCTCAAATATATATAGAGAACTGAGTCAAGTTTATAAGAATACAAACCATATTCCTCAAATGAAAAACAGTCAAAGGATATGGACAGTATTCAGACAAAGAAATCAAGGCTATTCACATAGTCATATGAAAAATTTCTCTAAAGCACTACTAATCAGAGAAATGTAAACTAAAATAAATTTGAGGTACCATAATCACACCTATCAGATTAGTTAATATAACTAAATAGTAGAGGATTAATGTTAGAGGAGATGTGAGGAAAGCTGGGACACTAATGCACTGTTGGGAGTTGTGAACTGAAGAGCAATATCCAAAGGCTATAAGCCAGTGCATACCTTTTGATCCAGTAATACCATTAGATCTATATCTCAAAGAGAATTTTTAAAAATGAGCAAAAGGAAACTGTACAAGAAATTGTTTATAGCAGTTTCTTTAAAATTAAGATAATGCCCATGAATTGGGGAATGGCTGAACAAAGTGTGGCTTAAGATTGTGATAGAATACTATTGTGCTATAAGAAATGACTAGCAGATGATTTCAGAAAACCTGGACTTAACATGAACTGATACAGAATGAAGTGAGCAGAATTAGTTAGAACAGTCACAGTAATATTTTATGAGGAAGAACTGTGAATGACAACTATTCTCAGCAATACAATAATCTAAAATCATGATGAAAAGTGTCATCCTATCTCCAAGAAAGAAATGTGTGAATATAAACTGAAACATACTATTTTTCCTTTCTTCTTTTCTTTGTAACTCTTTTGTCTTCCTGTACAGATGACTAATATGGAAATATTTTACATGAACGTCCATGAATAATCCACATCAGATTACCTACATCTTCAAGTAGGGGGAAGAATAGAATTTAGAACTCAAAACTTTAAAAAAAGGAATATAAAACTTGCTTTAAGTGCAAATGGAGAAAATAACAGATTATTTAAAAAAAACACAAATTATAAAAGTCATTCTTAGCTCTAGGGCCTACAAAAATTTAGAGCAGTGGAATGGGCCAGGTTGGCCCTTCTGTCCTTATTGTCAACCCCTTAATAAATGAAATTACCATGGACCAGGAATATGAAGACATAGGTTCTGGCGATTTTTGCTTACTAAGTGGTTGTGTTTCTATGGACAAATCGACAAACATTCAAATTCTTCCTGTTAAAGCACTGGGGATATTTATTATAAGGACAAAAAAATTTTCCCAGCCCTTTACCTCATTGAACAATCTAACAAATCACTCTCTAGATTATAGGTTCCTTATAGGGGCAAGGTCAATCTAGTGGATATCCAGGATTACCTTTAACTCAAGTATTTTCTAACTCCAAATCTCAATTATTTAGGCAATTGGAACTTGGTGTCAACTCCGGCTAGAGCAGCGGCAGCGGCGCCGGAGACCGCAGGGTCTCGTTACCTGAGCTCCGTCCGCGCGGCCGCCGGCAGGAGCCGAAGGAGAAGGCGAGCACGGGGGGCCAGGAGCCGCGAGCGCGCCGCGGGAGCCGCCCTTCCGCTTCCTGGCTGCCTCCGGAACAGTGGGAAGTAGACGCGGGGCGGGCCGGCCTCGCCCCCGGGGGGAGGAGCCTTTAACGCGCACCAATCGGCAAAGGTCTCCGCGTCAGACCGACGCAGGCTCTGGGAGCCAACCACGCAGGCGCACCGGGAAGGTACGGGCTTCCTTCGCGCTCCGCCTGCCGCGGCTTTGGGGCCAGGGAGGCTGGGGCTGGGCAGCGAGGTTGGAGGACCGCTCGGATCCGAATCCCAAAGCGTCGTTCTCCTTAAGGCCGTACTCGAGGGAATGCTTTTCAGCCCGACCATAAAGAGGAGCACGAGCTTGAGGAGGGTGGAGAGAAGGATTTAGAAATCGGGGGGAATTGGAAGTTGGATTTTAAGGATGACTCCCGCGTGACAGCGGTTAGCTGGCCCCGTGGGGAGGGTGGACTGGCACACACGTGGGGAGGGCTGTTCGCGTAACATACTCCTCTCCCAAGAGCAACTTGCAGAGTTCCTTAGTGCCGATACACTTCCTTTTACACATCGGAAACGGGCTCTGGGATGTTCACGTAAATTGTGTGTGTTTATGTTGGTGGCAACTGGATGCCAGGCCTCAGACTGATTTGATACAAAGTTTTTTAAACACTGATTGCTCACTAGATCCTCCCATGGCCCTCCAGCCCGCACTAACTTTTCCTCTATATTCCTTTTTCTTCTTTTCCATTAGTAACCCTGTGTGCCTTTAGTGCCTAATGAAGATCCTTTCCTCTCCTGTTTAATGTGCTTATATATTCTTCCTATTTCTCAGTCTTGAGCTTCACAATTCTAATTGCTGACGAGACACTTCTTCCTGGATATCCACAAAGACCCTCTTTGGACTGCTTTACTTAGGATTTTATTAATTTTACACTATTATTACACTAATATTAATTATAATAATTTATTTTCTCTAGCATTCCTCAAATTTAACAATAAAGTAAATAAAAACAAAACCCGGATAATAAAGTTAAACAAATTCTGAAATTAGCCATTTACAAAAATGTAGGTCTCAGTCTACATTTTAAATCTATTGCCTCTCTAACAGGAAGGGATTAGCAGACAAAAATACCATATTTGGTCTTCTGGAATTGTGATTTGCTTTGAACTCCTTTAGCACCCTATTTTATTATTACTAATGTAATTAGCTTGGTGAGGACATGACCTTGGAGTCAGGAGGACAGGAGTTCTAATGTAGTCTCAGACACTTGACACTTAGCTGTGTAACTAGGGCAAGTCCCTTAATCCTGATTTCCTCACATCCAGGCCATCTCCAGTCCTGATTCACATCTGGCCACTGGATCCAGATGACTCTGGAGGAGAAAGGCTGGTGATGTCGTACAGCATCTCCTCACTCAAATCCAATTCACATGCTTGTCACATAGCTTGTCATCCACTTTAAGTTGACTCAGATTTATTGAGATACCATATACCATTGCTTCTGTCCCTGATGTCATAGTCTTCAAGAAGGAACACAAAATCATTATTAGCATTATTTATACTCAACCCATTTAAGTGTAATATCTTTAGTTAAGTTTCTCAAAGACAGAGACCATGTCTTCTGCAGTATTTTACCTTTTATAGTATATTACACAGATGTTAAAATATTTGGTGAATAAACATGCAAGTTTGTATTCATTCATTTTTTGTTTTGAAAGCACAGGTAGTTTGCAGAAAGAACTGCACTGTTTCTGGTATCTAATGTTTAAAAATGATTACTACAGAAATGATTCAGGCCATAGATGTAAATATCTAATGCCATTATTAGTTATAATTTCCCCCCTTTTAAGATATTTTGCTGATCAAATGCAAGGTGGAACATATAATTTTCCAAGAAAATTGCTACAGTTGTTGTCATATGAATATAAGGACTCAGGGAACTTGCATCTGTAATTTAAATAATTATTTCTGTAATGTGTAGATCCTTTGAAGGCTTGGTAAGAACATTTAAAGCATAACAGTGCTGGAGCACTTTTTTATATTTAGAAAACAAAATCATGTATACTTTCTTCAGTACTCTTATCAAGCTTTCAAGGGCACCCTACTACTGCTACAAACATGTCAGTTAGTTAGAGAAATTATTCAAACAATTTTTTTTCTTTTTGAAATTAAAGGATTTAACTTATTTAAAGGAGAAAAACACAGGTAAATAATATTAGGAACTTGGTATACTATTTTTAGGGGTGTAATGGTCTGACAAATATCAGAACAATTATATATATATATATATATATATATATATATATAACAATTTGTGTTTTAAATCATTTTGATAAGCTTCAGTAAGGAAAAGGATTAGTGTAAAAAATAAATATTTGGTTATAATGGAAATAAGTCCCCTTGGATCCTTCTAGAGCAAGACCAAGTATATATTGCTGAAAGGAAAATTCTTTGTTTAGATTTTTGTTCTAATTAATGAGGCAAAACAGGAAAATGAGAATTTAAAATAGATTATTAAAAAATATTTCCAGGAAGCAACATGTTGATGGGTTGATCACTAAAGATTAGCAAAGGATTTAAGATGAAGTCAGCTTTTATTTTTTCTATGTATTTATTTATTCTTATTTTGTACAAATAATGTTTTTTATACATTAATAAAATATTCCTGTTTAAGAGTAAACAGAATACCCCCTCCCCCCCCCCAAAAAATAAAGACCTGCATGAGTGATAAAGGGGAGAGAAAATTAAAATTAAAACTAAAAAAAAAATAAAATTATAGTAATAATTTTAGGTATGGCCAGGTGGCGCAGTAGATGGAGCACCAGCCCTGGAGCCAGGAGCACTGGAGCCCAAATCCAGTTCCATACACCCGACAATCACTCAACTGTGTGACCCCATGCAAGCCACCCCAACCCCATTGCCCTGCAAACCCCCCCCCCAAAAAAAAGACCCAAAATAAAATAGTAGTAGTAATAATAATAGTAGGGGCGGCCAGGTGGCAGACAGAGCACTGGCCCCAGGAGCACCCGGGTCCAAATCCAGCCTCAGACACCCAACCATCACCCAGAAGTCAGCTTTTATTGATAGGTTTTGTAATGAGATAAAAAAAAATTCAGACAGGCAAACATCAGCAAAAGGGAGTACATCTCACCTCCTCCTTCCTCAAATGCCTATACATGATACATGATGGCTTATAGGGAATGACCTGGTACATGAGAAACAGCAGGTAATACAAGACCTGGAGACTGGGTTATGCTTCCCTCTACCAAGCCTCCCCCATCACTGACTGACTGACAAGTAGGATTGACAGGCAGTAACAATATGGTCACTGAGACAACATAACTTTCATTAATATCTTCTTCTTCTTTGTGCCCCAGTCTTATAGTGGTACCTTTAAAGAACTAGGATATACTTTCTCAAATGGCCAAAGTCCTATTCCAGGGTATTCCTCCCACTTTAGCTGTTAATAACTAGCATTTCAATTCTATTTATGCAATTAATATTAATTTTTTCAAAGGGACAGTTACATCAAAGATTTAGCAAGAAAAAAAAAAACTAGATACATTCCACTTTAAGTTGACTCAGATTTATAGAGAGTCCATATACCATTGCTCCGGTCAAGTTCTCATCCCAATGTGGTATCACTGCTGGATGAATTGTTGGGTCTAAAAGATCACTTCTCACCCTCCCATTAGGCCTCATAGTTGGATTTTCTGGCTGCAAATTCTGGTACAAATTATCCTCCAGAAGAAATTAGATCTTTCCCCGGAACTCCCAAAGCTCACAAGATCATAATTCTAATCTTTATCAAAATGACAGAATAAACAAGGCAAAGATTATTTATTATTTATGTTGGTCTTGGATGAGAAGGGTCTCATGCCTCTCCCCTTACAGCATTGTCTCTGTCTCCCTATGCTATCAGCCAAAGTATCAACAATATTTAAAAGAGAAAAAGCTTGATGGCATGGTGAAATGGTATAATTCTTTTGGAAAAGTTTGGAATTATGCAAATAAAGTAATTAAAATGTCCATACCCTCCATTATTGGGCTTGTATCCCAAGAAAGCTATTAATAAGAAAAACATACTCATATACTCCAAAATATTTATAGCATCACTTTTTTTTTAGCATCACTTTTTTGAGACAGCTAAGAATTGAAAACAAAATAGGTGCCCACCAATTGGGAAATGACTAACCAAAATGTAGCATATAAAAGAAATGGAATACAATTGTAGTATAAGAAATTATGCATGTAGTAAATACAGAGAAGCATGGAAGGATGTAGTTAAAGTAATGCATAATGAAGTAAGCAGAACTAAGAAACTATACACAGTAAATATAACAATATAAATGGAAACCAAATGTAACAAAATTATAAACATCAAGTGAGGGTCAAATTAAAAGATCTGAGAAGACACCCCCAACCTAACTGTTGGTGGAGGTGGGAGGCTCATGGGTATTAAACACTGTATATGTTGGGACTTTTTCAATCAGTTATGTTGACTTTTTTTCCCTTCTCTAAAAAACTGCTATTCATCATGGGATAGCTCTTGGGGGGTGGGGTGGTAGTAAGGAATTGGATATGTATACTATGTTGATATAATAACCAAAATATCAATAAAATAATTTTTTAAAAATTTTTAAATATTTTATAATTCTAATAAAGGATATGACCATCTCTTTGTGTGGAACTTTAGGGGAATTGGGAGACCTAGTTAAGATGTGTTTGAGGAAGTATCAGTCTCTATGTTGAAATCCCCTATTTGAGGGCAGGAATTGAACTATAGGTACTCATTCCTCAGTGATTAACATCAGTGATGCTAATATTGATCCATGGACTAGATTAGGTACATAATATATAGAAGTAAAAACACAAAAATCTAGAGTTTGGTAAACAAAAAAATCCCAGTTATTGGGACAAGAACTCATTATTTGACAAAAACTGCTGAGAAAACTGAAAAATAAGCTGACAGAAATTGAACACAGACCATATACTAGGATAAACTCAAAATGGGCACACGATTTGAACAGTGTGATATCCTAAGCAAATTAGGAGAACATGAAAGAAATTTTGATTATGTAAAATTTAAAATTTTGTACACAACAAAACAAATGCAGCCAAAATGAGAAGAAGAGTAGGAAACTGGAAAAAATTTTTTTTACCAATAGATTCTCTTTTCACTCAAATATATAAAGAAAACTGAGTCAAATTTATAATAAAAGTCACTTCCTAATTTATAAATGCTCAAGGGATGGATATAACAGGCAGTTTTCAGAAGAAGAAATCAAAGCTAACAGTACTCTTATAAAAAATGCTCTAAATTACTAATTATTAGAGAAAACAATTCTGAGGTACAATCTCACATTCATCAGAATGGCTAAGATGATAGAAAAGGAAAATGATAAATGCTAGAGGAAATGTAGGAAAATATGTACACTAATGTACTACTGTGGTAAAGCTCTGAACTGGTCCAAACATTCTTTTGCCTGGAGTCAGGAAGACTAATCTCAAATCTGGTCTTAGAAACTAGCTCTGAAACCCTGGACAAGTCAATTAACCCTGTTTGCCTCAGTTTCTTCATCTGTAAAATAACCCAAAGAAGGAAATAGGAATCTAGTATCTTTGTCAAGAAAACTGCAAACGGGGTCACTAAGAGTCAGAAACTGAAAGAACTGAACAATAATTGGGACTGTGCCTAAAACAACTATAAAATTGAATATGAATAAAAATGACTATCAATAGTTTTGATTTCTTCTTCTGAAAACTACCCATTCTTTTTGTTTTGATCATTTATCAATTGATAATAACTTGTCTTTTTATAAATTTGACTTGATTCCCTGAGAAATGAGATCTTTATTAGAGAAGCTTGCTATAAAATTTTTTTCAGTTGATTATTGTTTTTCCCTCCATCTTCTTATTCCCATTTATCTTCTGGCTCTCTCCTTTAAGCCTGTTCCTCCTTGAAAGTTATTTCTTCTGACCACTGCCTCCCCCAATCCACCTTCTCTTCTATCAGTGCTCCCCTTCTCTAATCCCCCTCTCTTTCTACTTCCCTTTGGATAAGAGAGATTTCTATACCCAACTGCTATGCTTTTTTTCCTTTTGAGCCTTTTCTGATGATATTTAGATTCAAGAACTGTCTGCAACGCCATCCCCATCTTTCTTTACTCTACAAAAGGCTCTTCTCATCGCTTTTTTGAGATAATTTGCCCCCATTCTATCTCTCCCTTCTCTTCTAGTGAACCTCTTTCTCTTTAACTTTTCTAGATAGCATTCTGTCAGTCAATTCACATTCATGCCCTCTTGTCTATATAAACTAACTACCCTAACAATGAAAAAGTTCTTAGTATTTCTATGTGTCATCTTCCCATATAGGAATGTAAATGGTTTAACTTTATTGAATCCCTTATGATTTCTCTTTCCTGTTTACCTTTTTATGCTTCTCTTGAGTCTTGTATTTGAAAGTTAAATTTTCTATTCATCTCTGTTCTGTTCATCAGAAATGCTTGGGGCAGCTAGGTGGCACAGTGGATAGAGCACAGGCCCTGGAGTCAGGAAGACCTGAGTTCAAATTCAGCCTCAGACACTGGCTGTGTGACCTTGGGCAACTCACTTAGCCTGTAGCCTTACATAATTTTTTTTAATTTTAAAAAAAGAAATGCTTGAAAATCTTCTATTTCATTAAATATGTTTTTGCCCTGAAGGATTAAACTCAGTTTTGTTGGGTAGGAGATTCTTAGTTGCAATGTTAGCTTCTTTGCCCTCTGGAATATTATATTCTAAGTCCTCTGATCCATTAATGTAGAAGCTGATTAATCTTGTACTACCTTGACTGTAGTTCCACAATATGTGAATTGGTTCTTTCTGTCTGCTTGCAATATTTTAACCTGGCTGTAATATTTCTGTGAATTTTCTTATGGGAATCTCTTTTAGGAAGTGATCAGTGGATTCTTTCAAATTCTATTTTACTCTTTGGTCTGGATTATCAGAGTAGTTTTCCTTAATTTCTTATGAGATATCTGGGCTCTCTTTTTAACATGGTTTTCAAGTAGTTCAATAATTCTTAAATTATCTCTCTTCATCTATTTTCCAGGATAGATATTTTTCCAATGAGTATCACATATTTTCTATTTTTTTTCCATGTTTTGGATTTTGTTTCTTGATGTCTCATGTAGTAATTAGCTTCCATTTGCCAAATTCTAAATTTTTAAGGAATTATTATCTTCACTAAGCTTTTGTTCTTCCTTTGCTATTGTCCAATTTTGTTTTTAAGTCATTCTTATCAGTGGATTTTTGTTCCTCTTTAATCTTTTGGACTGCTCTGGTTTTTAAAGTTTTCAATTTTTTAATGCCTCCTTTACCAAGCAGTTGACTTTTTCGCATGATTTTTCTTATATCACTGTCATTTTTTTCCCCCTAATTTTTCCTCTACTTCTCTTATTTGATTTTAATTCCTTTTTTGACTAATTTTCAAGTTCTTTTTTGGACCTGAGACCAATTCATACATTTCTTTGAGGCTTTGAATAAAGAAGTTTTGACTTTGTGGTCTTCTGAGATTATTTGATCTTCCCTGTTACACCATCATAACTTCCTATGATCAAGTTCTTTTGTTGTTGTTGTTGTTGTTGTTGTTGTTTGGACCTTTTCTAGCCTATTTCTGTTAGTTCCTGATCTGAGAAGGGAAGTGGCACTGTCCCAAGCTTCAGGATTTTCATGTGGTTATTTTCAGAGTTTATACTGGAGATCTATAAATTTTCATTTTTTCCAAGGTAGAATTATCTATGGAGAAATATGGTTACTCCTCACCTGGCCTATACTCTGGTCTGTGACGGAGACAGCATAAGAAAATCAAAAGGACATCAAAAACAGTACCTATGGATATATGATTACAAGAAAATTTTAATATATAGTTTCTTGGATAAAAGCCTCATACCTCAAATGTGTAGAGAACTTTGTCAAATTCATAAGTGTATGATTCATTATTTATCCTTTATTAGCATTGTTGAGCCTACTTTTATGTGGCTATAAAATTACCTAACCCAAAAGATTTTGGTAGAGGTTAGGGCTAACTTCAGAGGCACTCCAGGGAAATCAAATAGTTATAAATGCTTAGATCTCACCAGTGCTTGTTTTGGATACATCCAAAACTTGTATTTTGTGATCCTCAAATTCAACTAACTTATCTGCTGATATGCACCTCAAACTGGTATTTTTTAGAGACTGTCTACTGCCTATGAGGCTATTGAGGCAAATGTCCTTACACCTTTGTCTAAACTCTATATAACATAGCTTCGAAAAGATTCTTGGAGGGATCCTCACGATTTAGTCTTCCTTCCTACTTAAAGACCTAATACATTTCTTTCTTAAACCATTTCATATTTTGGAACTTATTCTTGTAAACAATGGCTCTTAGGGTGAGAAACTGATAAAACCAAAACCAAGTTAGCTTTTATCTAAAGATAATAAATTAAAGGCTAATAAATTAAAGTCATAAGATCATAGACTTAAGAATTGAAAGGCACCTTAGAGAATTGGAAATTAAATCAATGTTCTTCAATTGGGAAATGGCTTAATAAACTGTGGTATACGTATGTCACAGAACACTTGTTCTATTAGAAACCAGGAGGGATGGGAATTTAGGGAAGCCTGGAGGGATCTGCATGAACTGATGCAGAGCCAGAAAAACACTGTATACCCTAACAGCAACATGGGGGCAATGATCAACCTTGATGGACTTCGTCATTCCAAAAGTGCAACAACCACGACAATTTTTGGTCACCTGCGAATGCTATCTGTATCCTGAGAGGGAGTTGTGGACTTTGAACAAAGACCAAAGACCTTCAATTTAGGGGGAAAAAAAAGTTATCTTATTGTGTAGTTTTGCTATCTCTTACACTTTTCTTCACATTCAACTGAGATCAAAGTATACCATAGAACAATGTAAACACTAACAGAATGCCTTCTGTGGGGAGTAGGAGAGGGAAGCAAGAATGGGGGAAAATTGTAAAACTCAAATAAAATCTTTCTAAAAAACAAAGGCACCTTAGAGGTAACTGAATCCCAACCCACTTATTTTACTAATACAGAAACTGAACCACAGTGAAGTTAAGTGATTTTGTCCATGGTCATATATACGTATATGATTATTCTCTTTTCTCCATGTTCTGCATCCTATCCAATTCCTCTGCCTACTATTTTTCAGCTACAAAATTACTGTATTAATTTTAGTAACTTCAATTTAATATACATTACTTTGTTAGATTATATTCCCTGTCTGTTATTCCCTATAGCTGTTGTTGAGTTGTGTCTGATTTTATATGACCCTGTTTAGAATTTTTTTGGTTTGCTGTTTCCTTCTCCAGTTTATTTTACAGGTGAGAAAATAGGATTAAATGACTGGTGTCACCAAGCTACCCATGTGATCCCTAATAGATCCTTAACTTTTTTGATTGCCAATTTTTCTTACTTTGTAATTTTATTAATTTGTATTTTAAGTAAAATCGAGTTTGTCATTAATCACTTTTACTCATGCTTTTAAAAATTAGCGTTTTACAATTCAATTTTTTTGCTTTCCATTCTATCTATCGCTGTTGCTTTTAGAATTCTTTTTTTGCTTCTTTTTTCTCTATTTCCTTGTAGTACAAACTTAATTCTTTTATTTTTACCTTTTCTCAGTGACATGTGACAATTCAGTAATATAAATTTGCCTGAAAGAACTCCTTTGTCTCCGTCATATATTTTGACATAATTTTAAGCTCTCCAATTTTATTTTTTCTTTAAACTAATAAATTTTATTTCCTTTTCAATTTCCAAGTAGTTTTTGTAGTTTCTGTTCTTGATGTTATTTAATTCCAATTTTATCTAATTAGGTCTGAAAATACAGCATTTATAATTTCTGCCTTTTTGTATTTATATAGGACTTCTCTGTAATCTATCATATGATCAATTTTGGGAGTGTTTTGTTTCTGCATGAAAAGAATTCATGTAACCCAGCTTCTTCCATTAGTTCTTGTAATAAATTGTAGTACTTTAATGTATATCTTCTTTTTATTGTTAATATTATTAATTGCCAGATTGCTTTATTATAAAACTATTTTACCTTCTTAATTATGGAATTATTCTTTTATTATGTTCTAATTTCAATTCTCCTTCAGATATTTACCAACATTCCTATTTTTCCTTTTAACTTACATCTTGCATGATATATTTTGTAATGTTTATCAAGTCATATGTAGATGAGGAAAAAAGGGGGAGGGCCCTGATGCTGAGAAAACTGAAGCTCTTACCTTTGACCTCCGTCTGCTCTATGGGCTGCTTTTTCTACATATTCCGATAATGAGGTGGCTGATATGCACTTGATCTCTCTCCTGTTTCAGTGCTTGTTAATTGATAGGGCAAATCTTTGAATACTGTAAGTGTACCAAGGAAGAAGGAAGAAATGGAGGCAGTACTCACAAAGAAGGGTCTGAGAAGATTACTTTTTTCCACCCCAGCGGAATCCCTCCTTCTTTCTCTTTGCTTCCTCTCCATGAGTGTGAGAACTGGAAGAGTTCTGGAGAGTGTAGGGCTTAGAGTGACCTGGAATAGCCCGGAGCACGGGATGTTGAGCTCCCTTCAGAACTGGGGAGCTGCTTTCTTCTCCACCGCAGCAAGGCTTTTCGCGCGGCCTGAGGCACGTGGAGCTTCCAGAGGAGCCCTAGGGACCACTCACTTTTCTCTCTCACCTGCCCGGGATGCTAATTCCGAATCCACGCACCCACCGCAAGACCCCTTCCAGCTACCAAAGCTGCGGAGGACCAAAACTGTGCCCTGGTCCGTCATTCAAACGCTTCCGCCGGAAACGCTTCCGCCGGAAACGCTTGCCCGCTCTCCACTCACTGAATTCCGCTCTCTCCTGGAATCTGGTCTCCACACCAAAGGATCCGTTGCTTTCGCGCTGCAGGCTTCCCGCCTGCCTGCGCCTGCCTAGGTCTGCCTTCTGGTCTGTCAGCCCAAGGCACTGGAAACTGAATTGGCTCGGAAGGGTTTGATGTTTGGTTGAAGATGAACGAGCTTGAAGGTGTTTATTTTTCGGCCGTCTTAAGCTGCACTTTCCTAGTCTCTTGTTTCCTGTTCTCCCTCATAAACCGGGCGCTCCGGGAGCCCTACATGGACGAGATTTTCCATTTGCCGCAGGCCCAGCGCTTCTGCTGGGGCTCCTTCCAGGTGAGGATCGCCCACTCCGCCCATTGCATTAGTCTGTAGCGGCCCAAGAGTCACCTTCAAGCTCTGGGGCATCTTCCCGCAATTGTAAAGGGGAATCTGCGGCAGCCCCTGCCCCCCCCCCCGAAATAATGGCCCTCCGGCAAAAAGGCAAAACATTCGAAGGCTTCCCCAGGTACATTTAAGTTTAAAACTGAAGAAGTAAGCCATTGAGGTTACAATCATACTGATTTCTCTTAATGATCTGACCCGCCCAGGGCCGGCTAGGTGGTGCAGTGGATAGAGCACCGGCCCTGGAGTCAGGAGTACCTGGGTTCAAATCCGGCCTCAGACACTTAATAATTACCTAGCTGTGTGGCCTTGGGCAAGACATTTCACCCCACTGACTAGCAAAAAAACAAACAAAAAAAAAGTTCTGACTCATCTGCTGAGTGTGCTTCACTAAATACTAGCTTAAGAGGCACATATTAAATCCCTTTCTCCCCCAGCCACCCACTCCTGATATCCATATGCAATACAAGTCAGTCACCAAAGCTCTATAGCAATTTTTCTCTCTATTGAATTTTACCCCAAAACTTAATGAAAATGGTGTCGGGGCGGCTAGGTGGCGCAATGGATAGAGCATTGGCCCTGGAGTCAGGAGTACCTGAATTCAAATCCTGCCTCAGACGCCTAGCTGTGTGGCCTTGCGCAAGCCACCTAACCCCATTGCCTTGCAAAAAAGAAAAAAAAAACATTAAAAAAAAAGAAAATGATGTCCACTAGTTGGACATGGATACCAAGTAGTTGGACATATTCACCAAGTAGATATAAATTCTCCCCAATATCTATTGAAGGAAGAAATCTTGAATCATCTAAGTACCTTTATGTAATCTACATATGCATGGTATACATAGGGTCACAGGTCTTTGAAAGAGAAAGTAGATTATTTAGTTCACTTTTTTTCAATTTTCATTTTAGGTTCTAGGGAAGTATAAAATTGCTCAACTAGTTAGTTGCAATGTCAAAATTGGAACTCAGGTCTGAGGCCTAATAAGCTCTCTTTCCTACACGTACATGATAGAATAATGAAGAAAATAAGATGAAAATTGTTCCTGTCTTTCGTTATTGATATTATATTTTGTAGCATCTTTATCACCATCCTTTTTTTCATTTTTAAGTGGGATCCCATGATCACAACATTACCTGGTTTATATCTAGTATCTGTTGGACTTGTAAAACCTGCAACATGGATCATTGGATGGTCTCAACATGTAGTCTGCTCCATAGGAATGCTCAGATTTGTTAATCTGCTCTTCAGTGTTGGCAACTTCTATTTACTCTATTTACTTTTTTGCAAGTTACAACAGAGGAACAAGGTAAGTTTTCTGACTAATTCACTAGAATAACACTCTCTCTCTCTCTCTCTCTCTCTCTCTATATATATATATATATATATATATATATATATATATATATATATATATATACACACACACATTTATTTTGGTTGATTCATTCTCAATTATATGAAACATTTCTCTAGCATTTAATATATGGCATATTTCTTTTAAAAATAAAGCAGGGACAGCTAGGTGGCGCAGTGGATAGAGCACCAGCCCTGGAGTCAGAAGTACCTGAGTTCAAATGGCTTCAGACACTTAATAATTACCTGACTGTGTGGCCTTGGGCAAGCCACTTAATCCCATTTGCCTTGCAGAAACCTCAAGTAAATAAATAAATAAAAAATAAAGTGGAAGTATTCATTAATTCTATTATTAAATTTATAGTTGTATAATTTAAGGACTTTTATTGATTTTTAGAATTAAATATAAACAAGCAATTGCTGATTAATGACATCAAACACTTGTATCTGGGTCTGTTTTCAAGAAAGTCCAGAAGAAAATGCTGGAAAAACTATCATGCAGCCAAATCCCCTGCCTAAGTTCTAGTATATACTATCTGACAAGCTAGTGGCTAGAAATGATTGCTATATTTAGCACTATATGTGCCCAAACTTTGTAAACTTTCCAGGTATGAAAGGGGTTGAGAGACTGTGTTTTTTGTAAGGGAGGTTAATGATTATGTAAAGATAACACTGGTACTACAGTGCTATGCAAACTTACTGGGAAAAAAGCAAAATATTTAAGTATATTAAGAAAATCATCATTAACAACAAATATTTATTTGACTTCTTAAGGGACTGAACTAAGTAATGGAAATTTTAAAAAAAGGCCAGAAAAACAGTCCCTACCTTCATTTTTTAAAGAGGAGAGCAAAAATACATTATTTGTATCAAAAAGAAAATGAAAAAGGATAGACTGAGAGGGAGAGAATTTGAGACTCAATTTTTTTAAATGAATGTTAAAAATGTTTTTATATGAAATTGGAAAAAATAAAAATATTATTTTTAAAATTTTAAAAAGGCATTTCAGAACAACTGAAGAGAAAATAAAAGACCTCCCCAGACATTCAGTCTGGGGAGACAGCATGCAAATAATCAAGTTATGTTAACTGTAAATTGGTGATCTTCTCAGAGGGAATGTTCCTTCACCTCAAGTTGAACCATAAAAAAAAAATGTTCATAACAGATATGCATGGTACAGCAAAATAAACTTCTGTACTGACCATACCCCAATTTAATTTTTTAGTTGGCTTCAGTATTTTCTCAATAAATCATCATATCATATACAAAACAATAATTTTATGTCATTCTCATCCATAGCAAGCATTTCTAGCATTCTGTTAAATATAATTTTAACAGGTATATTTGTTTTACCACTGATCTTACTGGAAAAGCCTCTAACTATTCTCCATTTCATATGCAACTTTTGGTTTAGACTCATTTTTTTAAAGAAAATTCTATTTACTCCTGTACTTTCCTAGTGTCTTTAACAGAGATGGGTTTGGGATTTTATTAAAAAAAAAACACCTTTTCAACATGTTATGACTTTTATTATGTGATTTGCATGATTTATGATGTTTATAGTTTACCTCATTTTATGAGTCCTGTTTTTTTAAGGTATGAATTCAGCCTGATTCTAGTTTTTAGTCTTTATTATATAGTATTGTAGCCTATTTGCTATTTAATATTTTTGCTTCAATGTTCATTAGAAATGTTGGTCTATAGTTTTCTTTGTTTTGTTCTTCCCTGTTTTTTGAGGCATCTGGGGGCACAATGGATAGAATACTGGATCTGGAATTAGATGAACTTGTGTTCAAACCTGACCTCAGATACTTAATTGCTGTGTGACCCTGGCAAAGTCATTTAAATTTTTTTTTGCCTTAGTTTTCTAAACTGTAATCTGAGCATAATAATAATATCTACCTTTTAGAGTTGTGGGTATCAAATAGGATAATATTTGCAAAAAAGTTTGGCATAATGCTTGCCACCAGTAAGCATTATATGTATATTCATTAACTTACTGACAATATATGAAACTTTTCCCCACTTATCTGTTTCCTTTTTAAGATTATTCTTCCCTTCCTTTTCATTTTAGGATCAGGTTCATATTTATAATATAGAAAAAAATTTGAAAAGGTTCCTTTTGCTGTTTTTTGCAGTTTATGAAGTATTAGAATTCAATATTCTTTTGATATTTCATGTAATTAACTTATAAATCTATCTACTACCAAAAAATTTTTTAACTAGTAAATTCAGTTTCAGATTATTCAATTTCTTTTTCATATATTAGGATATTTAGATAATTTGTTTTTATTAATCTGATTTATACACACATATAAATGTATACATATATATTTAATGTAGTCATCCATTCCTTTAAACTTTTGACTCTATTAATATACTTGGGCAAAATGTGTTCTTATTTTCTCTTCAGTTCTGAAATGCTTTTTAAAAATTTTAAAACTAATATTTTTATTTTTTCCAATTTCATATAAAAACATTTTAACATTCATTTTTTAAAAAAATTTTGACTCGGATTCTCTCCCTCCTCATTTTTTGATACAAATAATGTATTTTTGTCCTTCACCTTTAAAAAAAATAATCAGATTAGCTAGCTGTATGGTTTATTAGTTTTATTTTTTAAAAGAAATTAGTTTTATTTATCAATTTCATTGTATTTTTCCTTTCAGTTTTGTTGATCTGTTCTTTATATTTATGCTAGTAGAGACTAAGTCTTGTATGATACTCACTATGGATTCTTGGTACATGATTTAAATTTTGTTTTGGTTTGATTTGAAGTTCTGGATTTTAGCTGTGACATTCCTGGGGGGTTTTCATTTGGAAGTTTCTTCCCATAGGTGATCATTTTTTTTTTACTTTTAGTTCTGATTCTAAGTGATCTGGGCAGTTTTATTCTTGATTTCGTGGAATATGATATTATGAGTAATTTCTTTTTTAACTTTTATATAGCAGATCATAAAGTCATGTTCTGGTATTTCATATCTATGTAAGAGTCTTTGTAATAATGGAACAATTCTGCTTCTCAATATTTTTTGAGAGTTCACCATTTCCTAAGTGGGAACAAGACTCCCAGGCATATTAAAAGTATGAAATAATTTAAATTGTTTTTAGATTATTATTCTTTTACTCTTACAAAGATTCCTGCATCTTAAAACTCATTGGATTTCTTGTGACTGAGAGTGTTTTAGTTTAACTTTTTTAAAAAAGTGAGTGCATTATCTTGCCTTTGACAAGTATTTTTTTTTTCATAAGCTTGTTTAGCACCTATTTTTTTAGGACTGGTCTTGTTCTTCCAACTTCAGGAAACCTATATGAAACTATGGACAACTCAAGTATGGAAAGCAATCATATCTATCTGAAGATCTTTGATTTTTAAGGATTGTTGTTCATTCATTTCATTTTTGGCCATTTTTTTCATGTAACAATTTGAGATTCTCTTGCCAAAGATCCTGGAGTGTTTTGTCATTTTCCTCTCTAACTCACTTTACAAATGAGGAAACTGAGGCAAAAGTGTTTAGTAACTTACCCAAGGTTACACAAGTAGTTTATTTCCTGACCTTGTGCCTGATATTTGTCCACTCCACCTCTGAGCTACCTTTGAGGGATGTCTATTTTGCAGTAATAGTTTGTCATTTTGCTGCTTTGTTTTTCATTTTTGACTGCAGTTTACACATCATTGTGATTGACAGTTTTTTAATTGTGAGCTTGAAATATCCTTAAAATGTTTGACTCTCCCAAACCAGCAATCATTGCTTTTCACTGAAATATGCTACCTAATAGCTATAAATTTTACCTGTTCTTAGAGTAATAACCATTCTTTTTAAAAATAACAAAACACAGTAAAAGAGAAAAATGAAATGTACATGTATGGCACAGAATCCATCTGATAAAAGTATGGAAACTGGCCAGATCAATCCAATTTATGTACCAAAACTATTGATGGTTCCAAGTAATTTACCTATCTTGCTTAAGCATCTCCATTCTTAGAGCCCAAGGAATTTTTAAATTTCCCCTCAGTAACTATTATGATATTCAAAGGTACTTGATAGATCTTTCATAAATAGTTGTTGAATGAGCCTCCTAGTATATATACATATGCTATAGCTATTTGTAGAAATTGCCAATATAATTTACTTTTAAAAATTATTTTGTTATTTGGAATAGAATGATAACATAAGCTTATAAAAAATTGTAATAGCCTCAAGAGCTCAAAAAGACTTTTAAGAGGTTGTGGTCATTTTAAATTCATACTGTACTAAGACTTTGAAACAAAGAGTTTCTTCTAAGAGAAACATCAATCAAACGTTTGCAGTGTATAAAAGACCCATAATTTAAAATGTTACTGTTGCTTTTTTTGTGCTGCCAAACAAATGATTGTAAAACTGAAGTTTGTTAATTTTGTTATTTTTTTCTTTACATTGAGTTCTAAAATCAGACATAGGTTCTGAGGTTGCTAGGACAAACATGAAGTAGTCCATTTCTTTAAATGATGTTAATATTCCCCTGAGTAAGACATAAAAGTGTATACAAAATAAATGCAAGGTAATTTGGGAATGGGACTATGAGTTAGCATTAACATCTTGTGGAATGAGGAAAGCAAGAGGCATTTTACTGGAGTTCAGGAGGGAGTACATTCCTTGTAAGGAGACAAAAGTTTATTCAAAGGCATAGAAAAAAGTAATATTTATAAAAGGAACAGCAAAGAGACCAGTATACCTATTTTCTAGAGTTCATGTGGAAGTTTGGAAAGGTAGGTTGGAGGGTAAATTAAGAAGAATTTTAAATTCCAGATATATAATTGTGGGGTTTTTTAGGTCTTAAGCTGAGTATTTAAAAATATCAATTTTTTTTAAAAACCATATAGATGCCTTTTCATTACCCTACAAATGCTCACATTTGATTATTAATTCAGAAATAAACATTTATTAAGTACCTATTATATACAAAACACTAACTATATTTTTTTACCCTTCAGGCTGTCTCAGGTATCCAGAGAATTTTGTCAGCCTTAACAATGGCAATTTTTCCTACACTCTATTTTTTTAATTTCCTCTATTATACAGAAACAGGATCCATGTTTTTTGTTCTTTTTGCCTATTTGATGTGTCTTTATGGTAATTATAAAACTTCAGCCTTACTTGGATTTTGTGGCTTCATGTTTCGCCAAACAAATATTGTTTGGACTGTGTTCTGTGCAGGAAATATAATTTCACAAAAGTTAACAGAGGCTTGGAAGATTGAGCTACAAAAAAAGGAAGAGAAACTTTCATCCATCAAAGGACCACTTTCAGCATATAAGAAAATACTGTGCTTTCTTTTTGATTATGTCACATCCTTTAGGAACTTGAGTATGCTTATTGTTTTAACATGGCCCTATATTCTTTTAATAATTGTATTTATTGCTTTTGTAGTTTTAAATGGTGGAATAGTTGTTGGTGATAAGAGTAACCATGAAGCCTGTGTGAATTTTCCTCAGCTATTTTATTTTTTTGCATTTACTTTCTTTTTTTCCTTTCCTTACCTGCTGTCCCCTGCAAAAATTAAAACTTTTCTTCACTTAGCATGGAGACACTGGGGACAATTTGTTGTATTTATGATTGTTTCCTTATTTTTAGTCTGGAAATTCACTTATGTTCATAAGTATTTGCTAGCAGACAATAGACATTATACATTCTATATATGGAAAAGAATCTTTCAGAGACATGAATTTGTTAAATACTTGCTAGTTCCATGCTATTTGTTTGCTGGTTGGAGTATTGCTGATTCATTGAAATCCAAATCCATTTTCTGGAACATAATGTTTTTTATATGCTTATTTGCAGTCACAGTTCCTCAAAAACTTCTTGAGTTTCGTTACTTCATATTACCCTATATTATCTATAGGCTTAACCTTCCTATGCCACCCCTGCCCAAGCTCCTTTGTGAATTAGGTTTTTATATGATTATTAACTTTGTAACATTTTATCTCTTCCTGAACAAGACATTTCAATGGCCAAATAATGATAGTATTCAAAGGTTTATGTGGTGACCAAATGAATATCTTCCTTTTATGAGCAAATTGATATTTGGAACTTTTCCTCCACAAAAACAAAACTTTATTTAATAGCAAGTCAGTGTTTATGTAGATAGAATAAATTGTGAAATTTAATTTGTTCCATGTGTTAAAATATTAAATTATGTTTTAATTGTATTAATGTGTTTAATTTGTTTAAAGCCATTTTATTTTCATGAATGAATTGAGGATGGCCAAAAATTATGAAAAAGAATGAAAAATGAGAATTATTTTCATTTACTCTGACATATCTTCAAAAAAACACTTTTATTTAACCATTAAAAAGACTTAGATTCTTCTCATGTATATGCTTAGGAAGGATACCACAGTGGTCCTAAAAATTATTTTAATTTTATATCCATTGAAATAGCAAAAAAAAAAGAAACCAGCTATTTGAAAGCAATTAGACTGTGGATAGCTTCAAAAACTTCAAATATTTCAGTATATGGTTAGTATTTTTCCATAAATTTAGGGAGGTTTGGGAATTACATTATTACTTAAAATTTAATATATATGGATAGTACAGACCTTTCACATCTTTTCATTTTGAAAATAAATGTTATGACTAAAGCTAAATTGCACTGATGATAATACTTATTTAAAAGGGACTGGAATCATTGAGATGCATTACCGAAGAAGTCTTAAAATCAACCTCTATATGATTTTTAAAAGTACAACTGTTTCCTTTCTTGAATCATTTAATTGCAGCTCCCCTATGTGAAGACAGATGTAGACAACATGATTTTTTGAGATCCTTTTCACCTGGTAATTATGTAGTAGGAATTTATAAAGCCCAATTTTAACTACTGATTAATTTAGTTTCTTGTGAGTTTTTTGATACAATGTCTAAATCTTTTTGCAGTATTATTTTAAAATCATTTTCACATTTTCCAAACTGATTGTGAATTTTGATGCATGGAGAAATAATTGTATTTTTATATAACTTGTATTACTTTCCTAAGAGAGATTATTTTCACTTCCCTTTTTAGT
Source organism: Macrotis lagotis (assembly GCF_037893015.1). Lineage (NCBI taxonomy): Eukaryota > Metazoa > Chordata > Mammalia > Peramelemorphia > Peramelidae > Macrotis > Macrotis lagotis. The sequence goes on along the minus strand of NC_133664.1, from coordinate 216,234,588 downwards.
TACTGAGTTCAAAAGGCATTCTGTATTTGTTAACTGCAAATTTATTATTATTATTTTTAAATAAAAAAACTTGAGTTTTCATTAACTAGAATAGTGGAATTATTTTCATAGAGTCTAGTTCCATATATTAGTTCAAAGTATATAGCATATTTCAAGGTTTTCTGTTGTATGGAGAAAAAAATCTCATTAAAAGAAGTCTTAAAAGATTATCTTTTTTATCACAGATTTACCATATGACATTAACTCCTCAAAAGTTAAATTTTAAAAATAGGGAATTTGTGATGAAATCTTTTGTTTTTCTCTTCTGACTAAAAATTGGATTCAGGAGCTATTATTCTGATTTGGCTTCAAAAGGTGATTTAGTTCTTTTTGGTTCCTCTTATACTTAACAATTAGATTTGAAAAGTATTCTGTATTTCTTACTGCAAACCTATACAGGACTTATTCTTCCATATTGGAATTTAATGGAAAAAAATAGAATGGATAATTTTTATTCCAGGAAAAATTAAGAGTTCTGGGATGTTAATACCCAGATTTTGTTCTAGGGCATTAAAATAGCATAAGGGTTTATAATCAGTAGGACTGAGCCAAGGGTAGAGATTATGAAGGCAAAAGAAACTATTTCACATGGGGAGACAATTGTTTGTGGTGGGAATAATCAAATCCTTTAAAGGTATTTAGGTGATTTTTTAAATGGATTTGCACAGGGAACTAAGAGCCTGTTGATGTCATTTCTTGGTCACTTGACTAAACATAGTCAAGAAGGTTTTGTCTTGATTTTTAAGATTTGCTTGGTGGGTTATTATAGCAGGGAAGTTTAGCTCTACTGAAGAATAATAATAGCTAACATTTATCTAGTGCTTATTATGTGCCAGAGACTATACTTGAATGTTTTACAATTAACTCATTTGGTCCTCACAACAACTCTGGTATATAGAGGCTATTATCCTCATTTTACCAATGAGGAAACTGAGGCAAACAGATTAAGTGACTTTCCCAGGGTCACTCAGCTAGTAAATATCTGATATTAGATTTTGCTAGGCCCAGCACACCTATCAGCTCTATTCAGTTTCCCAAGGACTCCCTGCCAATTATGGTAGGCTGTGCCTATTCTAGCATTAAAGTCACCTAGAAATATTGATAAGGGTCTCCAGGACTCCATAAAATTTTTTTTGATTTTATCATGGATTGTCATGGAAATATAGACACTGATCATGATGCCATGACATTTTCCTGCAAGTGACAATTGCATTGTCACAAGCTTATTATTCACTCCATTTGGTGGCACACAAACTTGCTGCCTAGATTAGTTTTGATTGCAAAAACCTATGGAAGCTTCACGGTGCTCACTTTGACTGCAGCTACTCCAGAAAAATGTATATCTAACTTTGACTTTGGTCAACTGGTCTTCATTTGCCAGCCACTCAAGATTGCTGTTTGGATGCAATACCTGCTCAGTTCTTTTGCAACAAGAATTGTTTGTCTTTCAGATCTTCTAGATTTTGTGGTGTTCATAAGTGTGTGCACATTCCATGTATCAGTGTGAGTGGAATCATCTTTGAAGAAATTTTTGTACTTTTTTTTAATGTTGTGACCACAGGGTGAAATCCCCATCTGCTATAATAATCAGGCTAGGAGATGAACAGTCAGACACCCAGCAGACTGCCAAATCTTATTGGAAGCAGCCTTTTTACAGGGTTGTGACTACAGCTCCTAATGTATACTTACCTGCTGTATCATCACTTGCCTATCAAGTCACAGGATTTTGAGATAGGTAAAAATATTAAATTGGTATGGGTGATGTGGAATAATTATAAATTAAATAATTTAATTGTCTGAAGAATTGGGAATAACTGCTAGCTTACCAACCACAAACCACAAGTTCCCCCTTACAGTCTTAGGGAATAAGTTAACTAAGGTTAGGTTCCTCTTTCCTAATTTTAAATCCCCTTTTCCTAACAGCTGCAGGCAAAGGTTTCTGAGGCAATATCATTTTGATAGACATATCCTAATTCAATAGAATTTAAAATTTAACTCCTTGCTCCCACAGTCCAAATGTTGGGAGCAATATGAATTTGCCTTAAGAAAGTCTGGAAGGAGGGGCGGCTAGGTGGCACAGTGGATAGAGCACCAGCCCTGGAGTCAGGAGTCCCTGAATTCAAATCCGGCCTCAGACACTTAATAATTACCTAGCTGTGTGGCCTTGGGCAAGCCACTTAACCTCATTGCCTTGCCCAAAAAAAAAAAAAAAAAGGAAGTCTGGAAGGATTAAAATAATCGGATGACCTGCCATATCCAATTAAATTGTGTTCAAAGCAAATTTCTTAAGATGGCTGTAATTGTTAATTCCTTTTTTTATAAAAATAAACTCTGTAAATCATTCATTGTGTCTGATCTCTGAGGAGTCAGATGACCTAGTTTGATTAACAATAATCAAATATAATAATCTTAATAATTAAATAAAAAATTAAATCATACTCAGGATATACATGAGATTTTTTAGTTTCTATTTTGGGTATTAATTTTTATACCATCATTACCTGCTTCTCATAATTTTAGTTGCATTTGGTTAAATTTATGCAAAAACTATTTTTTAAATTTCATATAGTCAGAATAGCCCATTTATATCATCAATAATTCTGCCAGTCCTTAGTTTGGTCATGATCTTCTATAATCATTGAAAAGTAAATTCTTCATTGCTTTGTTTGCAGTGTCCCCTTTTATATTTTTTCACTAACCATTTTGGAGCTATTGTTGATATGTATTTTGAGGTGTTGGTCTGTACTTAATTTCTGCCTGATTATTTTCTTGTTTTCCCAGTAGTTTGTGTCAAATAGTGAATCCTTACTACAGTAGCTGGAGTCTTTTGGTTAATGGAACACCACTCTATATGTGTTAACTTCTGTATTTTGGGTATCTAATCTGTTCCAATGATCTACCTTTTTCTTTCTCTTTTTAAACCCAGTTTTGAATTGTTTATGTGATTACAGCATTATAGTAATAGTTTGTGATCTGGTAGAGTAATTCCCATCCCCTCTTCCCCCAGATTAGATTTTTCTATTCTTTCTCTCCTAACATTCTTTCCTTCATAATATAGTCTTCTTTCTTTTTTTTTTCATTCTTTTTTAAGATTATAAGGATAATTTTAATGGAAACATTTTCTGGCTATAGTATATAAGATATACTATCTTATTCTTTGACCCTAATGATGATACAACTCAGAAGAGACACATGTATCATCTTATATTGGAATATAAATAAATTATCCTTTTTAATCCTTTATCATTGTTCCTTCTTGTTTATCTTTTTTATGTTTATCTTAACTCCTTCATTTGAACTTTAGAGTTTCATACAGTTGTAGTCTTTCCATCAACAATGCTTGGAAGGCCTTTATTTCATTTAAGACCCCTCCTGTAGCATCCAGTATTGCTTAGGTCAAGTCTGTCTTTGTCTTCTGAAATATTATATTCCAAATTCCTTTATAGTCAGAGCTGCTAACTCACGTATAATTCTAACTGTGACTCGTTGATTTTGAATTCTTTCTTTCTAACTGCTTATGGTATGTTTGTCTCTAATCTGGAAGCTCTGAATTTTGTCTATATTTTTCCTTTTAATTTTTCATTTGGGATTTCCTTTAGGAGGTGTCCAGTAGATCCTTTTTATTTCCATATTGCTCTCTGGATCCAAGAGATCTGGGCAGTTTTCTTTTACAATTTCTTGAATATTATGTCTTGGCTATTTTTTGTTTAGGTAGTTCAAGATTTTTTTTCTTTTCTCCTTGCTATTTTCAAAGTCAGATGTTTTGACAGTGAAATAAATATCTTATATTTTCTTCTGTTTTTCAAACTTGACTTAATTTTATTATTTCTCATCTCATGAAGGCATTACCTTTTATTTGTTCAAAGTTTTAAGGAGTTTGTTGCTTGAGCAAAGTTTTGTTCCTCTTATGCCAACTCTTCCTTCTATAGTTCTTATTTCTTTTCAAATTTTTTTGTTCTAGTTCTCTTATTTAATTTTATTTTAATTTTTGTGGGGTGATGGGGGTTAAGTGATTTGCTCAAGTACCTAGTAAGTATCAAGTCTCTAATTCTTATTTCATTAAAAGAAAATTTAACTTTTTTTAAAATAAGTTTTATCTCATAGCAATTCTAGTTGAATTTATATGCTTAAGCTATGTTTTTCTTTAAAACTTAGCTTGTAGATATTTTGGAGTGATTTTTCCTTGAGCATATGTGCAAAGCATATGTGCCACCATATTAGCATTTTATGGGTGGAGGGGATTCTTTTTGTTGTCATTTATTCTCACATTACTTTCTGACTTTAGATTTTATGTAGGCTCAAGCTCTATGTACTACTGAAGGGAAGGGCTTGTGTTCTTGAAGGTACTGAGTGTTGTGTTCACTCCAGTCTCTCAAATTCAGAGTTAGGTACATAAAGCTTTTGTTACTCTCCAAGTATCTGTTCTTAACACTGGCCCCCTGATCTGAATTCTTCAAGTTTCTGACCTGAATTTGAGTAGGAAGAACAGTAAACTGTTGCTAGACTCGACTCTCACCAACTAGCTGAAAGGTTCTCATGATTCAGATTGACAGTACTACAGGACTCTTTCTGGTCCTGGTTATTTTTCTTCAGAGTACAGAATAGACTGGTCTTAAAGTTCGAACTGAGACCCTGTTCTGCTTCTAAGGGCCAATCCACTCTACTCTAACTTCTGAGCTTATTCCTTGCTTGGTACACAACCTAACAATTTCTTATTCCAGAACACTAGCCTAGGTTGCAATTTCTTTTCTTTATCTACCTTAAATCTACAATCCAGAATTAGTACCTGCCCCTTACCTTTTTAGAGGATACTCTATAAAGGTTTGGAACTTCTCCTTTTTTTTTTAACTTTAAATTTATTTATTTATTTATTATTCCAACCACATGCAAAGATAATTTTCAATATTCAACTTTTGGCAATATTTTGAGTTCCACATTTTTCTCCCTCTGTTCTTTTCTACCCCCTCTCCCCTTTCCATATTAGTCATGTTTGTGAAAGATGAATCAGAATGAAAGGGAGCAAAAAACCATAAAGCATAAAACAGTTTTAAAAAAGAAAATAATTTACTTTGGTCTGCATTCAGTCCTTTCTCTGATGTCGTTAATATTTTCTATCACAAATCTTTTAGAATTGTCTTTGATTATTGTACTGTTGAAGAGAGCTAAGTCCATCATATTTGATTATCACACATTGTTGCTATTAATGTATACAATGTTCTCTTGGTTCTGCTCATTTCATTCAGCATTAATTTATGTAAGTCTTTTCTGGACTTTGTTGAAGTCTACCAGTTCATGATTTCTTATAAAACAGTAGTACTCCATCACATCCATATACCACAATTTGTTTAGCCATTCCCCAATTTATGGGCATACCCTCAATTTCCATTTATTTGATACTATACAGACAGCTGCTATAAATATTTTTGTACATGTGAATATCTTGCCCCTTTTTATGATCTTTAGGATACAGACTTAGTAGTGATATTGCTGGACCAAAAGGTATTATACACATTTTTATTGCCCTTTGGGCATATCTATAAATTGTTCTCAGAGTGGTCGGATCAGTTCACAACTCCACCAACAATACATTAGTTCTGGGAACTTTTCTTGACCTAGTGCACTACTGGACTATTCTCTTAGCACATTCCTGATCAATCCCATCCCACTGTCCACAGATCTCATTTCCTATGCTGGCCTGACTTGACCTGGAAAAATGACTCATTGTGACATTTTTCTTGGAGTTCTCTGTTAGGATTCCATCTGTTTCATTTACCAGATCTGTTTGAAGGGAAAAAAAATTTATTCTTATTTTTTTGGTGGGGTGAGAGGAAAGGGCTGTTACTTTGTCATCTTGGCTTTGCCTCCCTTATACCATTTTCTGTGAGTTGCTTTGTTTTTCATTTGACTTAACTTTTCACTGGGCATAGTATTTCCAAAAGACCAACAGCTCATCTAGACTTTGTCATGAATAAATCCCCTGAAAAATAGGGTTTTCAGGCAATTAAAATTTTATTATTTAGTCAAACCAATCAGATTTTTTAATGTTTAACTGATGTTCTCTACTTTTTATATATTTTATTTTCCCCCAATTACATGTTGAAATAAATTTTTAACATTTCTTAAAAGTTTTGAATTCCAAATTCTATTCCTTCTTCCCCCTGCTTTCCCCTCTCTAAGATGGTAAGCAATCAAAAATAGGTTTTATATGTGCAATCAGATAAGTATTTTCAAATGAGTTATTATTTATGGGAAAACTCAAATTAAAAAAAATGAATGAAAGAAAATGAAAAATAGCATATTTCAATCTGTATTCAAACCATATCAGTTTTCAGTAATCAATAAATTGATGGTCAGTAGTTTCTCTTGGCAAGCAAAGATACCAAGGGAAATTCTGAAACACCTTAAATCAGGTGTGTACTTTCTTGTCAGGGAATTCTCTGACAAGTGAAACAAAATCTTATTTGGTGGACTTTTAATGAGGGTAACATCTTTAGCTCCTCCAGCTAAGAAAATCACATGACCATGAGACTCAGAAGCCTTCAGGTATTTGGATCATAATGGAGGGGATCAAGAACTAGGAGACATGTCCTAGCTTTTGTTTGCATAGTAAATAAAACATTTTGTTCTTTATCCTTCTTTTAGTTTACAGAAGTAATGATTCCCTAAGCTGATAGATAGATGCCTTGGGGCTGAGGAATTACCTTCTCAGTAATACCCTTCAGAGAACAACTGACCCTTTCAGGAGTAGGATCTTAGCTAAAATGTTGGAAAAAGAATAGTTCACAAAATAGTACCTGGTTATTAACATAATAGTATAATATTAATTTCTCTCAACTTGCTTCTTGCTTCTTCTGGGTTATACTATCTGTTGTATACTTATGGGCTAGACTAAATGTTCACTGAGCAGTGGCTGCTAGATGGGGCTAGCAGACCACTTTACCAATAGACTGTTTCCTCAAGGTTGAACTGATCAATCCATTAGTCTCTTGGACTTTGGAGACCTTTTCTGATGGACAGCTATAGCTATAGTCTTCCCACATTTAGCCCCTTGTTTGGCTAAATGAAACTATACTCTTCCGCTGGAGTATTATAGAACTCTTCCAATTAGGGCAGTAACTCATAGAGCAGCCTGCAGCTTTTCTCCTATAATTCTTTCAGAAATTTAGTTCTATTGTGGTTTGTTACCTTCAGGCAGGAGATGGGAAATATTCCTGTCTCTCCTATTGACAAAATCTTCCTGACCCAAAAGCCTTGGTTATTTAGTCATTTAGGACAATTAGTAGAGGCAAGTTCCCTGTCTTGGCTCTTCACATTCAATATTCATGTCTGCCATCCTTTCTGGAATAGGAAATGTTTCCCTTTTCATCTCATTGGCTGTCTTTTGACTTCTGCTTTGATTTTTTACTTATATGACCTTTTTCAAATTAATGAGAACCCCCATTCCCATTCTGATAACTGATGTATTTGTGCACATTCCCAATTTTAGAAAGGTTTCTAAGTTTCTGGGGATATCATATTTAGTTCTTTCAATTGCCTTATATCAAAGAATCCCTGCAGCCCCAAGTAGCTTCCCAAATGACACATAAAAAGTCCCAATCAATTTCTTTAGCACTTTTTTTTATATAAAATACTATTCTCAAATTACAGTCTTTGGTGCTTACACAAACTTAGGGCTGGTAGAGATCACTAGCATCCCAAATATAAAAAAATATGCAAATTAAGCAAAGGATAGTTTTCTTCATTTATCTTCAGGGGAGAGTTTTGAAAAATACAGAATATATTCACATCTGACTAGTTGCTGAATAGCCAGTTTACTCTCTTATCCCCAGGGATAAGGAAGTGGTCACTATCTCCAGAGGGCTTTACCAAATATACCAAAACAAGAACAGATGCCACCTGGAATTCATCTTCTCCATCATCTATCTCCCATCTCAGATAGTCTTTCTGCTTCAGTTCTGCCTCATACTCCCAAGATGACCAGGACAGTCTAGTAGTTCAATTTGAGAATGTTGGTGAAATGAGACACCTGTAACAGAAATAAGATACCTAAAAGAAAAAAGTTTTAGTTAGTATGGTGTTGATGGGAAGCATAGTTTTTGATCACATGAGTCTAGTTTTCTTAATCCAGTGTTGTTCTTCTGAACTAACTGTACTTGTACTCTAGAGTTGTTGTTCAGTTGTTTAGACTCTGTGACCCTGTTGGCCATACTGCCCAGGGTTGCTGCCAAAGATAATAGAGAGATTTACCATTTTCTTCTCTAGTGGATTAAAGCAAACAGAGGGTAAATGACTTGCCAAGGGTCCCACAAATATGATGCCATATTTGAACCCTTCTTTCTGACTCTAGGTCCAACTCTTTGTTCACTGAACTACCTACCCAGCAGTACTCTAAAGATACTCTCTCAATTTGGTAGTTTTGAAGATGCAGCCATGCTCTACGTCCAAAGCCAATGGAAAGAAGCTGCTTCTACTTATATGGTAGGGAACATGAAATGTTTTCTGCTAAAAGCAGTTTCCTCTATATTAAATGATCTATGCATGTGAGGGATAGCTAGGTAGTTGCAGTGGATAGAGCCCCAGCCCTGGTGTGAGGAGGACTTGAGTTCACCATCCAGCCTCAGACACTTAATAATGAACTAGCTGTGTGACCTTGGACAAGTCACTTAACCCCATTGCCTTGCAAAAAAAAATGATCTAGGCATTTGCAAAACCTGGTTATATTCTTTTCCACACCACCCTGAAATATTTTCTGTTCTTGGCAAAAGACAGAAGATCTCAAGGGAGCTATAGTATTGAATTATAGCAATATCTTTTTCCTTGCTTCCATAGTTCCATGCAATCATAAGTCTCAAAAGAGGCCATGTTGTATGATTATATACAATTCTGCATTTTCAGGTAAAAATCACACTTATCCTCAAATACAAAGATTTGCAGATTTGACAATACAAGGTATATTTCACAAAAATTTACCAAATAGCTCTGCTTTCTTAGCCTTAACTCACAAGCAAAAGAAAGGGCAAAAGCAACAAAACTGGCTTCTCATTCTGATGGAAACCTAGCCCACACAGATCTTTTCAAACTATAGAGAACTTTCTCCACAAGAATTTGGGACTTAGGGAATGGAGATTTTTCCATGATTTCCTCAGTACATAAGACCATCCAACTGAGATCTGGAAAAAATGATCCTTTCTGTAGAACTCAGTAATATAGAAAGTATTAATATATAAAGGTATCAACAAATAAAAATCTAAGCTATTAAAATTAGCATTGGGCAACGAATCTCTCCAGGCTTCAATTTATCCAGATAAGACCTCACATATAACAGTGCTTACCCTGGCCTCCTTGTCTGAATACCATGATTGAATACCATTTCACCCATCCCCAGTATTCTGGAGTACCTTTATGGGGTAAGGGATGTGGCTAGACCCTGTCATTGGTGTAGCCCCAAGCAATGATGTTTCTCCAATTTTAGGTGGTCCCATGTACCTCAATTCCATTTAACCTCTTAATAGTCACATTAGCTTCTACACAGGAATATTTACTTCAAAAGCATAAGAACAGATATTATAAACATATCTCTTCAGGCTCTGGAAGAGAGGGAAATTAGATTCACAGCTTAGCTTGTTTCCCATTAAATTTCAAAATCAAGAATCATCCCTTGTGGGGGGAAGGGAAAGGAGCAGGCATCAAGTACCAGGTACCTTGACTTGTGAGGATTTCTCTGCTGGGCTAGTAGTAACTGGTTCCAAGGTAACCATGGTCAATGAGGATTTTATCTGCTACCCCTTCAATTGAAAATGAAAAGGACAACCAAAATAGACCAGAACAAAAAAACCAAAGGCCATTTTTCAGGATCTAAAAGGGGCAGGAGGACATCCCCTCACTTAGTTCAGTTCATGGTGCCTATGCTGTGGTTGCACAAGACAATCGCCTTCTTCACTGGAAAGGAAAAGGAAAGGAAAAGAGACTGTCCCAGTTTGGTAGTTTAAAAAACACAACCTCATCCTCCTAAGAAGTAAATGGAAAGGACCTTCTGTCTCCCCAACCCTCATTGGAGGAACACAGGAATATCTTTTCATAGAAGCAAGTCCCTTCATCTTAGGTGATTTGGACATGTACAAAGCCTGGTTATAGTAGTATTTTGAACGAACTTTCCCCCCTCTATTGTTGCCTTTTGGATTTTATTGTTATATAGAATTTTTTTAGAGAGGGTTTTGGGGGGGGGCAGGTAGGAGTTAATTTTTTTAGTTTACAACTTTGCTGAAGAAATCAAGTGCATTCTACTTGATGCCTCAGAAAAATTTTCTATGTTATGAAGAGAAAAATTTTCTGTTAGTAAACATTTACATTTTTTTAAAAGTAATATTAATGTCTCTTTAGTGTGTTTCTCTGCATGTTGTTTTCTATGTAGTTCCCTACTTTGCAGCTTAACCCTAGTTCTGCCTCTAAGTAGAAGATTGCAAAAACAAATTTTGCCTACTATGAAATTTTTCTTATGGATTTGCTTTATGGATGACATTACTATAATATGCAAATGTCCATAGTGAGATAAATCACATATTTATAAACCATTTTTGAAAAGAGATAATAAATCCTTTTTTGGTTGGATTCTTTTTTATGAATTAAAAATCTTCAGTATTTTTTTCAGTGAACCTATTCCTCAAATAACTCCTTCTCAAGCAAAAACAAATCCCTTAATGTATGCCTACATAGTATGCACAATAAATCCCCATAACCATCTCCAAAAGAGTGTTTCTCTTTCTGCGTCTTAAGTTTGTAATGACCTTGATGGCTCTTTGTCAAGAGAAATGTGGCATGCTTCATCTTCATTTTTTTGGATGCATAGTGTATCATTGAATTTTTTTCTATAGCATATAAATTATTCTCCTAGTTCTTGTTTTGTAAAGTTCATTGTATAAATTGTTTTCCCAGTTCAACTCCCTTTTCTCAGAATTGCTTACTTTTCTCTGCATTACTTCATAAAGCTCATTCTAGTTTCCTCTGAAATTGTCCATTTCATCATTTCTTAGGCTATAAATATGTTGTATTATATTCCTATAACTTTGTCATCTTCTGAGTGGGTATTTTGATCCTCCATGGGACCAAAGTAATTTTCACCTGGATCTGAATATGGGCAGAAAACAAAGTTCTTCCCCAGAGAGAGCAGAGAGAGACCTGTTACCTTCCATGGACTGAGCAGTCTAGAAGCAGCTTCTGGGTGGCTCCATGGGTTCCCGGACTGAAGCTGTTCCAAAGCCTGCACTGGCTTGGGCTCCAAGCTCACTCTGGTGTGACAAGAGTTTTCCTGCTGACCTTCCAAGTTGTCTTTGGCAATTGGACTGAGAGGTCTGGAAATGATAAATGGTTGGACTCTAGAGAAGCATGGGATGACTTAAAGGATCTGATGCTAAATGAAAGGAGTAGAACCAAGAGAACAATGTACACATCAACAACAACATGAGATGAACAACCTTGATGGAAGCAGCTCCTTAGCATCCAGAGAGCTAGGACAACTGTATTAGACTGGCTATGTACTATATTATTCCCCATCCAGAATAAGAAAAACAAAGCAAAGCAAAACATACACACACAGAAACACAGACACACACACACAAAACAACCCTTCAGAATCTGATGAACATGTTACAAAAATTATCTCTTACCCTTAATTCTGATAGCTCATACCAAAAATTATTAATCCATAAACATGTTTATCAAAATATGTATGTACAATGCTAATCTAACTTTGCTGGTGAAGGGAGGTGTGTGGGAAGGGAGGGTGGAAGGAATTTTTGTAATTTAAAAATATAGATGTACATATGGATGAAAATAAATTTTAAAAAGAGAGAGAGAGAGAGAGAGAGATCTGGAAATTACTCCCCACTGCCACAAATCCAAGCACCCTGAGGACCAGGGTTGTTCTTAGATAGCTGGAGTCGACTTGCTCTGGCAGCCATCTCAACTGAGTGGAATAGACCCTTCTCACGGATCTTCCAAGTTACCTTGGACTGGAAAATTATTTCATTCAGTCTTTCTGTTGGTTCTGACACTCTAGAATTTGGTTGCAGACATAATTTTAATTCTGGGAATTCCTACCTCTACTCTGCCATCTTGGCCCCACCTTCCCTCCCTCCCTCAACCAAGAATTCTGTACCAGGTGATCTGCCCTGCAATTTTGAACTCAGTCATACATGAAAAAATAATAGACATTCAATAATAGCCTGTTAAACATTTTTAGAAAGAAAAGGGATTAGGGCAGCTAGGTGTGGTACAGTGGGTAGAGCATTGGCCTGGAGTCTGGAGAACCTGAGTTCAAATCCAGCCTTAGGCAAGTCACTTAACACCCAAAAAAGAAAAAAAAGGAAAAGAATTATTTGCTTCTCAAACAGCTCAACAAGTAGAGAAGTGAATAAATGCAACAATCATAGCTGACCACAGCAACAAAGTGAAAGCAGAGAAACTAGTAAGAAATGTCTTTCTAAACATGTAAAAAAGAGAGTGGTGAAGACAAGGGTGGGTATGGGTCATTATGGATATCCTGCCTACAGGTGAATGCTTTTGTGAAATTATATTATGAAATAATAATATAAAATAATATAATAGTACATTAAAAGATTTTTTGAAGCTAAGGGGGGAGAGGAGATGGAAAAAAGAAGTTAGTGATACTCTAGGGCAGGGCTGTTCAAAATACAGCCTGCAGACTTCAGTGTGATTTTTATGCAGTCCCCTTGTGGGTTTTAATTTTCACAAACAAAAAAGTAAAATAATAATTTGCATGAAATTCTTAGATTTTTTAAATTCCATCACTAATAAATATTTCATTGTTGTTAATTTTCTTTGGTGTTTTTAAGCAATATTACTGAAGGACTTATTCCATGGAATTTTCAGTCGATCTGTGGGATGTTGTCAGTCTGTATGATGCAGACTAGTCAGTATGAACCTGCCTTTATACTGTTGTGTCATTGCTTTGTTGTTTTTGTGTTTGCTTTTGCTTCTCACTGTTGCCTGTTGTATTGATGACACATTCACCCACTTTCTAAGAAGTTATGAGGAGAGTGCTACATCTGCTAAATGCAGACTGTATTTTTTATTCTGGGTGCAGTTCTTGAATAATTTTATTTTAATGCAGCCCTAAAATAAACTAAGGTTGGATGCTCTGCTCTAGGGCTAAATCATGGGCTAGCAATGAGAGAAAAAGTGACCCCTGTGGTCTCAGAAAGCCTCCAAGGGGTAAATGAGGAGAGGGAAATGATTGAAAAGGGAGTTGCAAAGGCTCCTATAACTAATGAGAGATGTTCTGTGAAGGGAGATGAGGACTTAGCACTGGGTATGGTCTGAGGGATATGATGCCTGAAAAGTCTTCCTATCCTATCTTGAATAAGGGAAGTCAAGACGCTTGGAGAAAACTGACACCTGGAGAATGGGAAAGCAGACCCAGAAAGGAGATTTTTGAGGCAAATGGAGAAAGGAAGGTACCAGGGTAGGATAAAGATAAGTGGTGGCCTGCATAATCAGAAATGTAAAAGGGGAGTGCCCTTTTACACTTATAGTGCCTTCTTTGACACCTGCAATATTTGGCATTGTCTTGGGAGTTAGACATCATGGAAATGGATAATCCATGGTAAGTTCTACCATTGTAGAAGATGCCTAGAGGTAGAATGGATATATATATATATATATATATATATATATATATATATATATATATATATATATATATATATGGAAGTTTGATTATATGAGAAATAGAGAGAAAAGTAATAGAACAGATAATTATAACAATCATGAATCAAGAGATGATGGTCTAGAATACAAAGAGAAAGTGGATAATGAAGAGAGAAAACCTTTTACAAAAGGGGTATGAAAATGAAGTAAAACAAGACTAGTTGAAGGGTAGAAAAGGAAAGGGAAATCTACTTGACTAATTGAGAAGAGAAAGGGGAGTATTCTATAAACAGATGAGAGCAAGAAAGGAAAAAATATGCAAAAAAGAAAATGGTAATAAATGAGAGGAGGGGATCAAGGGTGAGGGAAGAGTCAATGGAAACTGGGGCACTCTAAAAAAAAAAAAAAGATTAAGACAAGGTACCTTAAGGGCCATAGTGCTGTGTTTATTGCAGAAGAAAGAAAGGGAAAATCAATACATTATAAAAGGAGAAAAATACAAATGAATTAAACAATCTAAGACTTTGAAAAGGGGATAGATTGGATAAGAAAAGACCCTACAATCTCTTATTTTAAAAATATTTAATAAAGATACACAAAAAATAAAATTGAGGGAATAAAAGTTTTCCCAGGTATCAAATGAATCTTAAAAAAGCAATTTGTGGTCATGCTATCTGAAAAAATCCAAAAACAAACATTCAAAAAATAATATCATAAATAAAACCTTACATTATACTGAAATGGATACAAGAAATCAACATCAATAAGTGACTTATGTGTTGTAAAGGCCTTAGCATCCAGATTCATAAAGGAAATATTAACTGAGATATAAGAAAATTTAAACAGTGGCATCATAATGACAGGTGACTTCAATATGCTTTTCTCAGTCTTGAATAGGTCTAATAGATAAATAAAAAGACAAATATGAAACAATAAATTACAGAAGAAAATAATTATGAAATTTATGGCATTTTACAACACTTCTACATAATAATATACATATTTAACACCCTCCATTAAACTTCCTCAAAAGTTTACCATGTCCAAAGGCACAAAAGATAGTGCTAATAAATAGAAAAAGGCAGAAATAGTTAATACATCATTTATAAATCATAATGCAAATAATAATTATTTTAGGAATCACAAATGATACAGACCCAAATGAAGAGTTTACAATACAATTCTAAATAATGAGTAAGTCAAAGAACAAATCATTGATGAAATGAATAATTATGTAAAATGAAGTTATGATAATGAAACAACAAACAAAATTCTGTGATGAAGTTAACAGTCCTTAGGGGATAATGATATCCTTACAAACATACATTAACAAAACAGAGTTCATGAATCGAATGTGCATTTTAAATGAGAAGGTTCATATGACTATTATCAGTATTATCTTCCCATTCAGGAGGAATACACGCAGTTCAACATCATTGAATCCCTCATAATTTGCCCTTCCTGTCCACCCTCTCTAAGTTTCACCTGAGTCCTATACTTGGAGATCAAACTTTCTATTCAGCCATGGCTGTTTCAACAGGAATGTTGAAATTCCCCTATTTCATTGAAAGTCCATCTTTTCCCCTGGAAGAGGATGTTCAGTTTTTCTGAGTAGTTGATTCTCAATTGCATTCAAACTCTTTTGCCCTCTGGAATATTATATTCCAAGTCCTACAAGTCCTTAATGTGGATGCTGCTAAGTCCTGTGTAATCCTGATTGTACTTCCATAATATTTAAATTGTTTCTTTCTGGCTGCTTGTAATATTTTCTCTTTGACTTGGGAGTTCTGGAATTTGGCTATAATATTCCTGTGGGTTATTTCTTTTGGATCTCGTTCAGGAGGAGATTACTGGATTCTCTCAATTTCTACATTACCTTCTGCTTCTAGGATAATGGGGCAATTTTCTGGTACAAATTCTTTAAAAATGAAGTCAAGGTTCTTTTCCTGATCATGACTTTCAGTTAGCACAATAATTTTGAAATTATCTCTACTGGATCTGTTCTCCAGATCAGTTGTTTTGCCAATGAAGATATTAAACATTTTCTTCTAGTTTTTCATTCTTTTGCTATTGTTTTATTGTTTCTTGATTCTTTGCAAAGTCATTAACTTCCTTTAGTTCCATTCTACATTTGAAGGAATTGTTTTCTTCAGAGAGCTTTCTTCTTTTCCATTTGGCCAATTTTGCTTTTTAAGGTATTCTTCTCCTCATTAACTTTTTGGAGTGCTTTTTCCATTTGACCTAAACTAGTTTTTAACATGTTTTCTTTGGCATTTTTTGTATCTCCTTGACTAAGCTACTGACTTGGTTTTCATGTTTTTCTTGTATTGTTCACATTTCTCTTCCCAATTTTTTTCTCTACCTCCCTTAGTAACCAGGCTTCAAAAATTTAAAAACTGAGAAATTATCTTATAACACAAACATACTCCTAACATATAAAACAAAGGAAAATAAAAATACAGAAAAAAACCAAACCAACATCATTAATGAACATTGACAAATAATTTTAAATAAAAGCCTGTCAGCCTACAATCATTTATTTAAGAAATCATTAATTATGACAAAGTGGGATTTATGACAAGGATGCAAAAATGGTTCAACATTAAGAAAACAAACAATATAACTAATCATATGAAAAACCAAAACATCCAAAATTCTTATGAATAGATTTAGAAAAAAGCCTTTGACAAAGTACAACAATTCTATATTCTAAACAAAAGAAAACAACACAAACAAAACCCCAATCTACAAAGTGTAGGCTTGGGGGTGGAAATGTTGGCAACAACAATGAGAAAGAAATTTTAAAATATAGAGACAGGGAAAAAGGGAATAAAACTATCCATATTTGCTGATAATATGATATTTTTCTTGAGAAAAACCCTTAGAGAATCAGCAAAGATACTGAGATAATATCTTCAACAAAATTGCAGGCTACAAAGTAAATCCTCAAAAAATAAACTAACATTTCTATATATAAATAACCAAAAAATGGAACCATAATAGAAAGAGTAATTCCACTCCAAATAAACACAAAAATACAAAATCCATAAAATATCTGAGAATCAACCTACCAGAACACACAAAAGATTTGTATAGAATCAATTACAAAGGACTCCTTAAAGATATAAAGAATAGCTTAAATAGTTGGAAGATTATTCAGTGCTCATGGTTAGGCTATGCCAGTATACCAATTTTAATACTTTTAATGTATACTTTTAATATTTACTGTCAAATTACTAAGATGTATTAAAAACTTGATAAGAGAATAACAAAATTCATTTGGAAAAAGCTAAATATCTAGAATATTGGGAATTATGAAAAGAGTAATGAGGGGGAAATTGTACATCTACACTTCAAACTCTAAAATAGCAGACATGAAAATCATGTTGTATTTAGATCAGTGGAACAGGCTAGACAAGGGTATTCAGAAACATAAATTAACTGGAGAAAAACTCCTTATTTTATTTTTTTTAAACTACTGCGAAATCTTGAAAGCAGCCTAGCAGAACTGAGGCTTAGACCTATTACATCACATTCTACAATATATTCTTCATATTAAAGCTCATACTTTTAAAAATTCAGAAAATAAATATCTGGATAGGAAAAGCACTTATAACCAAATAAAAGATAAAAGAATTACAGAAGATAAAATAGATAATTTTGATTAATTCATATCAAAAAGTTTCTATATATACAAAATAAATGCATCTAGGACAAGAAGGGAAGTTGTCTCTGAAAGTTTTCTGGAAGTTTTCTCTGAAAAAGGTTTAGTATCCAAAATTTATCAATATTCATATATATATGTAATATATGCATATATACATATATAACTAGTAGCTATTTGCTAGTGGTCAAAGGATATGCAAAATAGTTCTCAAAAGAAGACTTGCAGAGTATTAATTACATGAAAGATTACTTCAAATCATAATAAGAAAGGTGACTGTGTTTTTGTAACTTTCCAATGAATTAATTTGTTATGCTGAATTTTTCCCTGCTAAAACAATAGTATTTGTTATATGGTATTACTCTCTGAATGAGGAAGGGGAGAGATACTTTAGATAACCCTGATGGGGGCAGCAAGGTGGTGCAATGGATAGAGCACCGTCCCTGGAATCAGGAGTACCTGAGTTCAAATCCGGCCTCTGATACAAAAATGAGGGAGAGAGAGAGAGAGAGAGAGAGAGAGAGAGAGAGAGAGAGAGAGAGAGAGAGATGATGATGATGATGATGATGTAAGAAGCAGAAGCTAGCAATAAAAAAATTTATTTTAAAGCAGTCTTTTAGATCACATGCCCAACAAGATGGACAACTAGATATTTTTTATGATCTTAATGACCTCTCTAATCTTTATAAAATAGGAATTATGCCCAAAGAAACAATTTCAACTGTTTTCATAGTCCAAGACACCAAGAATGCAAACAAACATAATTCCAACAGTAGAGAAATCAACTTGCTAGCCCTTAACACCACATACTCCTATAGCACATCTGCACAACTTGACCCACCAACTTGCATCAGAAATTAATTCCGTATATTTCACCTCCAGTATTTCAGAAATACAAAAGCCAGAAGAAGCTTGCCATAATGAATAGTGTGCACTTCAAACCAGTTTAGATAGATAGATAGATAGATAGATAGATAGATAGATAGATAGATAGATAGATGTAGATAGATATATATATAGATAGAATTCCCAATTAGACTTGCACTTCTAAGTGCATGCAATCAAACACATGCAAGCAAAACAAGTATCTGTCCTTCTAGGTACAAATCACCAAGCTGATTCCTTCCGGAGAAGCTTGTTGCATATTGGTGTTCACATCAAGTCTCACTCTCTGGTCGGTCAAAGGAAGCATATCCTCTGGCAAGTCTCTGTTCATCAGCACTACTCTTCTACTCAAGAATGTGATTCCCAAAATTGTAAGCTATATTCTGGATGTTTTATGATAAGGGCATAATGAAGTAAGATAACTGTGTTATCCTGAATATTATGCCTCTCAATGAAGCTCGTTTAAATTAGCATTTTTAGTTGTATTTATACTTAACCTGATATGTGCTCCTAAAAATTCTATCTTCTATCTCAAGACATCTGTATGTAGTATGATAATGACTTATTTATCTTGTTTGTTCTTTGGGTTTTTTTTGCAAGGCAATGGGTTTAAGTAACTTGCCCAAGGTTATACAGCTGTGAGGTCAAATTTGAACTCAGGTCCTCCTGATTCCAGGCCAGTGCTCTACCCACTGTGCCATCTAGCTGTCCCTAATGATTGATTGTTTGTTTTTTGGCAAGGCAATGGGGTTAAATGACTTGCTCAAGGGCACACAGCTAGGGAATTAATGAGTGTTTGAATTAGGATTTGAGCTCAGGTCCTCCCGATTTAGGGTCTGTGGTCTATCTCATTGTGCCACCTAGCTGCTGCTAAGTATTTATTTTTAATATAGAATTAGTTACAGTTTTTATCTGAGGTCATTTGTCGAAGAGAGCGCTACTCTGTTGTGCACTGCTATCACATTCTGAGCAGGTCTAGGGGCAATAAATGTATTAATGTAAAATGAACTACTCCTTTTTTGTTTAAAACCTCCACTTTTTTTAATTGATATTTTATTTTATTTTTCCAATTATATGTTATGAAAGTTTTTCAACATTCATTCACATGCTTATGCATATTTTTAACTTATAAAATTTCCTTCCACCATTCCCTTCCCACCCCACCCCTCCCCTCAGTGGTGAACAGTCAGGTGAATATCAGATTAGTCATTTTTGGTATGAGGAATTAGGATTAAGGGAAAAAGAAAGAAAACCTTGAGCTAGAAAAATACATAAGAGGTTTTTAAAAAGTGAATATAGCATTCATTCAGATTCTGAAGGGTTTTTCTTATGTTTTGTTTTTTCCTCCTCTAGATGGGGATAGTACTGTCCATAGCGAGTCTTTTAGGGTTGTCCCAACTCTCTGAACTGTTGAGAGGCGCTGCATCCATCAAGGCTGATCAACTCACAATGTTGTTGTTAATATGTACAATGTTGTCATGGTTCAGTTCCCTTCACTCAGCATAAGTTCCTTCATACTTCTCTAGAGTCCTACCATCCATGGTTTCTTATAGGAAAATAGTATTCCATAGCATTCATATACCATAACTTTAAAACCTCCACTTTATGACTAAGTAAACTGTCATATAGCCAAAGAAGGGCAATCAAAACATGAAGTATTGAAGATCATTTCATTTGGTGATCAACTGAAATACCCCTTATATGTCCTCCCCAAGCATAGTTATGGTGTCATTTTCAATTTATAGCATAACATAAGTAGACATTGAGGCAGGAAAGCCATAATTTTCAGAATTTAACTTTTTTGGAAAAGTAGAATGAGAACTGAAAAATACTAACACTGTTACAAATGTATTGTGAGTTTCCCCCCAAGATGGAGAACAATTAAATATCATAGTTTTACAAATGAACACAATCTTAACCTGGCTAGAGAAATTCTTAAATCTTAAACAATTGATCAAGAAAGAATGAGATGTCTATCTCCAATTTTAAAAAGAAATTTTAAATTAAAAAGAACCTAAAATTTTAAAAGAATCTTTGGAGAAAAACACAGAGTTCTGAAGCAGATCATACCTAATATTTACTGACTGTCCATTAACTGGACAGATTTCTAGACACATGCTCAACCTACCAAGCCCAGAGGGAAATGTTATTTATCCAGAATCTACCCTGAGTTACAGTAAAGGGTGAAAGTAATGTTGAGTCAGTCAAACAGATTTTAGTCCAAGTTATTTGACACAGCACCACTGTCTGAGTTTTAGGATTCCATATTAGAGATTCCATATTAGGATTCCAGGAACACACAAGCAGTTTGGGAGATATAGTAAATGATAGATCCAATTCTCAGTTATGCACTAATAAGATCTATCTAGGGCAACTAGATGGCACAATGGATGAAGTGTTCAGCCTGGAGTCAGGAAGCCTCATCTGTCTGAGTTCAGAGCTGACTTCAGACACTTCCTGGCTGTGTGACCTTAGACAAGTCACTTAAACCCTGTTTGTCTCAGCTTCCTTTTCTCAGATGAGCTGGGAAAAGAAATGCCAAATGCGGGAAGAGACAGAAACAACAAAAATTAGATCTGTGTTCCAGAGGTGAGAGTAAACCTACAATACATCCATTTGAGGATTAGAAAGCATCATTGGGGGGGGGGGGGCAATGCTTTCTTAAATCCCCCCTCCCACTTTTCGTTCTCTGCTTGGTATGTATCATCCCCGGTCTATTTTAGTTTAATGTCATTCCAGCATAGATTTTATCCCTTGCACATCCCCCCTGGCTTGCTGCCTATTTCCCACAACAGCCTGTAAAATCTTGGAGAAGCGATGATGGTGATGAAGATGAAGGTGATGGTGATGACGATGACGGTGACGATGACGATGACAAGGACGACTATCTTAAAACTTGTTTCCAAGTGACGATGCAGAGCATGCTCAGTAGTTAGGTCAGGTTTCGCTCCCAATCAACTGCCCTTGTTCGACCCCTTCAGAGCTGTTTAACTCTCTCTACACTCAAGTTTAGTGAGCGAGCCCCGCATCCTCCCTTCCCCTCCCAAGTTCAAGTCTTCAGGAGAAGCTACCCGGATACACAGCTCCCCCGTGTCCCTTTGAAGCCGGTAAGTGGATGAGGAGGGGAGGAGTTTGCAACTGTGACTCGCTTTGTCCGAGTTCCTACAGAATCGTCCCCGTAGCGGCGGTCCATTCTGACCTCCGATGCAGCTGTCACAACGAGCGATGCTGCAAGATCGCCGGATGCCCGATTTTCTGCAGGGTTCGGGTTTTCTGAGGATCATGAGTCTTTAACAACACACCCGAAGGATTTTTTTTTCCTTTGTTTTGCTTTGCTTTTCGGAAAGCCGGATCGGGGTCTCGGAGAAAATGACCCACATGTTAAACGCAGCGGCGGACCCAGCGCGATGGAGCCGGTGTAGGACCGCGAGAAGGGCCGCGGGTCTGGTGGCTGCAGCCTACGCTCTGAAAGCCCTTTATCCCGCGGTGAGCAGGCGTTTAAAGCAGCCCCGCGGCGAGGAGAAGCCTGAGGGAAGGGGCCGGGCTGCGGACGAGCCCGGGGCGGCGGACCAGCCCGGGGCCGCGGACCAGCCCGGGGCCGCGGACCAGCCCGGGGCCGCGGACCAGCCCGGGGCCGCGGACCAGCCCGGGGCGGCGGCGGACAAGCCCGAGCCGCCGCACTGCCCGGAGCGCGCTGGGAGGAGGGCTCCGGCCGTGAATGCAGATTTTTTCAAACAGCTTCTGCAGCTTCGCAAAATCCTCTTCCCCAAACTTCTCACCACCGAAACAGGTTGGCTCTGCCTCCATTCCGTGGCTTTGATCTCAAGAACTTTTCTCTCCATCTATGTGGCTGGTCTAGATGGAAAGATTGTGAAGAGCATCGTGGAAAAAAAGCCTAGAACTTTCATCATTAAATTAATCAAATGGCTTATGATTGCAATTCCTGCAACATTTGTCAACAGTGCAATAAGGTATCTGGAGTGCAAGCTGGCTCTGGCTTTCAGAACTCGTTTGGTAGACCATGCCTATGAGACCTATTTCACTAATCAGACTTATTATAAAGTGATCAATATGGATGGGAGACTTGCAAACCCTGATCAGTCTCTTACTGAGGATATTATGATGTTCTCCCAGTCTGTAGCTCACTTATATTCTAATTTGACCAAACCCATTTTGGATGTAATGCTGACTTCCTATACTCTCATCCAGACTGCTACATCCAGAGGAGCAAGTCCGACTGGGCCTACGTTGCTGGCAGGGCTTGTAGTGTATGCTACTGCCAAAGTATTAAAAACTTGCTCTCCCAAATTTGGTAAATTGGTGGCTGAAGAAGCTCACAGGAAGGGGCATTTGCGGTATGTGCACTCCCGAATTATAGCCAATGTGGAAGAAATTGCCTTTTACAGAGGACATAAGGTAAGGCAAAAATTAAGGCAATAGTTGAAATGTGAGATGGCTCAATGCTGCTACCGCAGAAAAAAGATAGTCTGTTGTCTCACTTCTTCAATGGTTTATATTCCTCTGACTTCTAAATTTCAATGAAAATATATACTCTTGAGGAATATATTTTCAAAAGTTTCATTTTTGTTAAATATCTGGAGTTAGAATAATGTAATTCTAAAAGAAAGTATGCTTAATTTGACAAATACATTATTCATGTTCCACAATTTGTTTTCTTTTTTTGTGTGTCTATTTTAATTTGAAGTTTTGAGTTCTAACTTCTATCCCTCTTTTGCTTGCTGTCCTTCCCCTTCCCTAAATCAGTGAACAATCACATATAGATTATACATATGAAATTATGTAAAGCATTTCCATATGATTCAAGAAGATATTTTCTACAAGAAAATGTGAATTAAAGAAAAAAGAAAGTAAAAAATAGCACGCTTCAGTTTGCATTCAAAAAATATCCATTCTTTCTCTGGAATTATTTAGTGTGCTTCATCATTAGTCTTTTGGGATTCTAATTCTTTTGGATCATTGTATTGCTGAGAATAAACAAGTCATTCACAATTCTTCATTATAAAATATTACTGTTACTGTGTACAATGTTCTCCTGGTTCTTTTCATTTCATTAGGCATCAGTTCACATAAGTCTTTCTAGGTTTTTTTTAAATCATCCTGTTAGTCATATCTTATAGCACAATCATTTTCCATTACAATCATATACCACAGTTTGTTTAACCATTTCCCAGTTGATAGACATCCCTTGCATTTCCAGTTCTTAGCCACCACAAAAGGAGCTGCTGCAAATACTTTTGAACAAATAGAGCATTTTCCCTTTTTGGGGGATGTCTTTGCAATGTAGACCAAACAGATGGTTCTTTGGGTATAGTTCGAAATTACTTTCCAGAATGGGTGGATCAGTTCACAGCTCCACTAACTGTGCATCAGTGTTTCAGTTTTCCCTAATTTTCTCCAACATTTATCATTTGCCTTTTCTGTCATATTAGCCAATCTGATAGGTATGAGGTGTGAGAATTGTTTAATTTCTATCTCTCTAATCAATAATGATTTAGAATATTTTTTCATATAGCTAATAGTTTTGAGTTCTTTATATGAAAATTGTCTGTTTATATCCTTTAACCATTTATCACTTGAGGAATGATGTGTTTTTATTATAAAATAGACTCAGTTCTCTATATAATTGAAAAATGAGGTGTTTTTCAGATACTTGTTGCAAAAAAATTTCCCCAGTTTTCTGCTTTTCTTATAATTTGGGTTGTCTTTATTTTGTTTGTGTAAAGCCTTTTAAATTCAATATAATCAAAATTATTATTTTTTACATTTTGTAATACTCTCTTCTTTGGTCCTAAATTCTTCCCTATCATAAAATCTGACAGATAAACTATCTCATACTTTTAAAGTTTGCTTATGGTATCACCCTTTATGTGTATGTAACTCATGTACCCATTTTGACCTTATCTTGGTATATGGTATGAGATTTTAGTCTGTACTTAATTTCTGCCATATTATTTTTCATTTTTCCCAAGCAGTTTTTGTTAAATAATGAGATTATTTTCCAAAAACTTGGATCTTTGCGTTTAAAATTATACCAGATTACTGATCATTTTCTATAATGTAATTTGTACCTAATCTATTCCACTGATCCACCACTATTTCTTAGCTAATACCAGATTGTTTTGATAATTGCTACTTTATAATATAGTTTGAGATCCAGTATGGTTAGACAACTTTCTTTTGTGTTTTTTCTTTGATTCCCTTGATATTTTTGACCTTAGGTTCTTCCAGATGAATTTTGTTCTTTTCTCTGGCTTTATTGAATAATGTTTTAACAATTTGATTGGTGTGGCACTGAGTAAATAGATTAATTTAGGAAGAATTGCCATTTTTATTGTCACAATTTATTTTCTTAAAACTTAAGCCCCTATTCAAATAAAAAAATGTACAATTGGGAAATTCAAATACATTTTCATTATAAAAAAGGAAGATGCTGATTGCTATTTTAGTATTTCTTCTGAGAAAAATGCAACTCTACGACAGATGTTGTGTGTACATGATTTTCAAATGATCAAACTATTCAAATGGAATTAATGGTTAGGAATTTTATATTTAACTTTTCATTTCCTACTAAACTAGTCATTTATAACAAGGATTCTACTTAAAGCAGCTTTAATTTATTAGTTGCTAGACTCAAAGCTACTTTTATCAAATGTAACTTTTAAGATGAAAAAATTATATCACAATTTTATATACAGGCTTCTAAGTTGGTATTTATTATGACTATTTAGCTTAGTAGAATGGGGAAAGGTAAAATGAGATGTATGCGATGTAAATACCTGTCTTTTTTTCCCCTATAGGTAGAAATGAAACAACTGCAGAAAAGTTACAAGGCTTTAGCAGAGCAAATGAATCTCATTTTATCTAAACGTTTATGGTACATTATGATAGAGCAATTCTTGATGAAGTATGTCTGGAGCAGCAGTGGACTGATTATGGTAGCTATACCTATTATCACTGCAACTGGCTTTGCAGATGGTGGTAATGACATTTCTACTTTATTTCAAATATGTGTTTTAAGTGGAAAAATTTTAAAAGAGTTTTTGCTACTTTTCATTTTAGTAATACTGTGATTATAGTCATTTTACTCTAATTATTAAGGATAGGGACTAGACCTGTGTCAGATGTGCTAAATTTAAGTCTTCCCTCTGCTACTAGTTATTGGCACTGACAAGTTATTATCACCTTTGGCAAGTCACTTCTTTATAGTCACCACTATAAGTTTCAGCTTCCTCATTTACAGAGTGAGGTTCTAACTCACAGAATTATTGACTAACATAAATGAAATAATATACATAAGACTATAATGTGCATATATAATAATATAACCTTAAAGTGAGTGTCTTCTCTATGTCATATCCCACAAATGGTTGCTCACTATTTGAGTGAAAATATTTTATTGAACCCCCAAACTTCCTGAGACAGTCCAATACACTTTTAATAGCTCTAATTGCTAAGTGGTTTGGGGTTTTTTGAGGTTTTTTTCATGCCTCAAGTCTAAATTTACAACTTTTTTTTGCAACTTCCACTGATGTCTACTAATTCTGCCTTTTCGGGTTAAGGGTCCATGTGACAGACCTTTAAGTACTTGAAGACAGCTATCATTTCCTTTCTGTTCCTTCAGACTTCAGAAATTTAGAGCAAAATGCAGAGGTTATGACATCTAAGCACAAGTCCCATTCAAATTACATTTACATCTGGTAGTGTGAATCTATTTCAAAAGTTAGTGGATAATTCTTTACTTTGCTAGAGTTCACTTGCAAATGAAAAGCCTGAGATATTGAATTTTCTCCTATGGCATAGATACCTTTTATAATGTTTCCTGAGTCTTTCATTTGTATAAACCTACTGAAGACCAATAAAACTTTAAAAAAAACTGGATTAACCATGAACCTCAGAAATGTTTTGGAGAATATTAGTGAATAATTAGTCATTGCCTAACTATGGCCTAGGCAACAGAGATGAAGATTTGGAAAATATACTAAAACAGCCATTGTAAAGGTGAGTTGTCTCGCAAGACAACCTGTCTTTGAAACAAGAAGAGTTTCCAAAGGTAAAAAGCTAAATCCCTACTCTCACTTCTGCCTGAGAAGTGGCAAGCTCAGAAGCTAAGAAAGTGTTCTGTGGGAGTAGAAATGGGAAGGTTTCTGCCAGAACTAGGCCAAAGGTCTCTGCTTATTTTGAAATAGCAGTGTTGCATTCAAGTGAGTATGAGTTTGCAAGTGTTAGTGACTACTATTGCCTAATAAAATATATCTGACATTTAGAAATACCATCCATTCAAAGCCTAAGGAGTCCACTTGTACAGCAGAGATACTATGCCCTGTGGGGAGTCTATTTTAGCTACAGATCTCCTCACTATTCCATTATCATAATAAACTTTGTGAATACTCTCCAGAGAAAGAAAAGACCTCAAAGGTCTAGAATTATGAGTTGTCTTCTCCACAAATATTCCCTATATGTGTGTCTCACCATTGTAGAACTCTCTTTTTTTTAAAAAAATATTTTTAAATTGTGGAATAAAACAAGCATTTCTAGATTGTAACACAATAAAAAAGATGATTACACAGGAAACTGCAGATCTACTATTTTATTCCTTTTAAATATAAAACAAAATGATCAGGGAAAATAGGTGGTGCAGTTAGAGCACTGGCCCTGATGTTAGGAGGACCTGAGTTCAAATGTGACATCAGACACTTAATTACCTAGCTCTGTGACCTTGGACAAGTCATTTTACCTCATTGCCTTGCAAAAAACAACAAAAACAAACAAAAAGATCATATGCATTTCTTTTTACCTCCACTCCCCCATGACTACCATTAGACACAAATAGATGCTTATGTATATATATTTATATATGTACACATATATACATACATATATATTTACTGTTAATGATAATTTTCTTAGGCTAAAAATGAAATAACACAGTTTTATAAATGAAGTTTTATTCTCTAGGATTTCACCAAGAACCCATGGGTGGATGGCATCCTTTCAGATGCCAACACTGATACAAAATTTGGGGGCATTTTATACAGAAAGAACAAAGAATCATAAAACTGATTTAGGTCACCAGTGAGATTTCAAATAGATGACATAGTTCTATAATGTGATCCAAATAACATTTGCTTCAAATTCCTATTGATAAGAATTTCACTTAGGCTGGAGAAGGGATTTTACAAATAAACATAGATTGCTCTTTTTTCACCCAAGATGTCTTTTATCTTGTGGTTTGTTGATCCAGGTGAAAGAATTTATTGGTACCATCACAGAGCTGACCAGGTGGTAGTGACACAGGCCAAGTTGACATTTTAGATGTAGAGAATGACACTTTTATACACTGAGATAACTTTCAGATTTATAACTACTAGTTAGAGGCTCAGAGACTGATTTTTGATCAGAAATACAGGTCAAAATATTAATTTTATATTAAAGAGTATATATTAAAGACAGCAAATATATGTGTGTGTGTATATATATATATATATATGTATATATATATATATACATATATGTAATATGCATTTATAGAATAATTTTACAGGGTCAGCTAGGTGGCAGTGGATAGAGCACCGGCCCTGGAGTCAGGAGTACCTGAGTTCAAATCTGACCTCAGACACTTAATAATTACCTAGCTGTGTGGTCTTGGGCAAGCCACTTAACCCCATTGCCTTGCAAAAACCTTAAAAAAAAAAAGAAGAATTTTTACATATGTATCCTTATTAGTATATATATATATATATATATGTATATATATATATAGTATCAAGTATATCCAGTGAGACAATCACTTACCTACCCCCCCAAAAAAATGATACAGCTTCATGTTGTACTAGTTTTGACTTTTGCATAAAGCTAATGATTCATAATGAGTTTGTAGTCTTTTAAAAACCTACACCTTTTCTAACTTCATTTGATATTTATGGACTTGATTCTTTAAAACTAAGGCTAAAATATTTATCCTTAATTAAATTTATTTTAATTCAATTTGATCTAATATTTCATTTTGTCAAGATCTTTTGAATCCTTTTTTCTTTTATATAATAATAATAATAATAATAATAATAATAATAATTTATTATTTGCAAAGCTCCATGCCTTTATAGGAATACAAAGATAAAAAATAATCTAATCCCTCCCTTTATTCTTTACTTGAGAATTGAGGGATGGGAAGAGGAAATAACAGACACACATATAAATATGAAAAGAGATAATTTGGACATAAAAAGAGATGGCATATAGAGAAAAAATTTTAAATACATTTAAAGATAATAAAAGATAAATGATCTGATTGGTTCTGATTGAACTTTTAACAGACATGACAATTATCAGAAGAAAATAATACTAATATTTTTTTTCTAGTTAGTATTTGTCAGAAGAAGACCTAATGACCCTACTATAGCATAGTTAACAATAATAAATATTTAGAAGCACTGGCCTTATTATAGAACCCTGGGGCATGCAACATAGAGTAGAGAAAATGCAATTATTAATAATGACAAATTAACCCCACTGAGATAAGTAAGAAGTAAACAAGATATGTGAAGATTTAAGGATATGAAAACATTTTTAACTATTGAGATACTGATTGTTTGATTCCAAATTCAAGGAATAGAAAAGACATTAAAAATTGCTTATTATATAAACTTAAGAATACCAGAATTAGACATTCATTAAACAAAATAAAACTTTATCTCAAAACAATTAAGTGGAAATAAAGTTTAATTATGATATTTTCTAGCAATTTTCCAGAGACTTTTGACAACCTAACCAATGAGAAAGTAATATGATAAAATGGGCTTTCCCAAGCCATTTTCTTAAAGTACTTGTTCTCAAAGTTTTCTCTTTTTCACAAGGTTATAAGTATGATTTGTTATTTAAGAATAAATTCTGATTTTGTCTCAAGTGATGAAACTTATGTTCGTTACTATTCATATTGCTTTTTCAACACTTGTACCATTCTTAGAGATCTCTGAAATGTTTAAACCAATCAAAATTTAAAAAAAAAAGAGATAAAGAAGACAGAGTTTAAGGATGGATAGACAAATAGGAAAAGGAGCGGGAAGACCAGAGAAAAGTAGTAAAGAGAGTTTTTTGTTTGTTCATTTCCTAAAAGGGTTACAAAATGTGTAACATTTTAAAAGTGTGATAGATTCTAGAATGGAATGCATTATAGTTCAATTCATTTTGCATATGAGGTACTGAGCCCTGTAGATGTTTAAGGAGATTGCCTAATATCACAAAACTGTACAGCTAATTATTGGAAGAACTATGATTATAATTTAGATCCCATGGACTCACAATTATGTACTCCTACTATTCCATGTTGCCTCACAATGTTCAGAGGTTGTGGTAAATGCCTGTCTAGGACCTTATCACAATAGGTGATGTTCTTTTGAATCTAAGCTTACCTTAAGCAAACTAGGTTTATTTTTCTTTAAAAGGTATTGAAACTATCCTTAATTGACCCCAGGGGACAGCTTCTTGTTGGCCTAAACACAAACTGAAGCACCTAAGGAATCAGTAACTCCTCCTCTAAACTGGGGGCAAATAGATTAAGAGCTCTTAGTTTTTTGACATTCATTTCTCCCATTTATGGGGTGTTTTCTTTAATATGGCCCTTGGTTCTTGAGGTAGACACCGTCTACCATCTGATCTGGAGGTGCTGTTTAGGAGACTAATGGAAAAATGAGTAATCTAATATCTCCTGGACCCTTTGAAGCTTTAAAATTCCTCCTGTAGCCAAAAGAGGGGTCAGGAAAAAGGGACCAAGCCAAGGCTAAAGGTGAATCCTCTTCTCTCTAGGAAATTCCTTCTCAATTTGGAGATGGGATGTGTGGGAGTGGTGATGGTTGCACCAATTTCTCAAATGAATGTATTTCAATGCACTTGATAATTTATAGATGTTCCTGGCATGTCCAAATTTCCTCTGCCTATTCAAGTACAGTTCATATATTTAAAGAATTATTTAAACAATCTAAAATCTATGACCCCAATTAAAGAATCAAAGCTAAAATGGGGTGGCTTGCAATTGGGCTACTCTTGCAATATGTAATATATTAATTTTTATTAAAAATTAATATTAAATATGTTTAATATTCAAACCTAAAATATGCATGTAATATATTAACATATATTCACAAATATTTTTGTGTAATATCTCTATAAATATGGAGCCACATTACTTTTACATATATAAGCATGATGTAAAAATCTTATATATTAAATCTTAATATATGAGATTATATATCTATATATATATATACACATGTAGATTCTTTAAAATCAGAGAGCAGTTGTTTCATTTTTGTCTTTGAATCCCTGGAACCTAGTCTAGAATTGTACTTGGCATATAGTAAGCATTTAAAAAATCCTTCTCTTAAAAAAATATGCATGATTAATTAAAACAAATCAGCAAAATATCTTAGGACAATTTGTAATACCCTTAATGATCACTGGGTGTGTCAACATCCTGGAAGGGGAAGATTCACATTTGTGGAGGATTTAAGCATAACTGATAAGGCACTAAGATCCTGGGTTTGGGAGGAGCCACTCCTCCTGGCATGTCCTCCGGGGACATATCTCCTAGGAGGTCTAATATCTAGCCCTATCCTAAATTGAAAGCCACTCCCTTGATGGAGAAGTAGTTTTTCAGATCTTACCATCTGATAATAGAATTTAAAAGGACCCAGTTTCAGGACTCCATATTGGAGGTCTGACTCTCCAGCTGGAGCCTTCTTACATTCCTGTATAATCAGCAAACTTAGAGAAATATTCATAAACGTGGAGTAAAATGTAACAAACATGTAACCTAATTCAGTTGTGCTTTTCCCTTAGGCCCCGGGCAGTTAAAGTTTGTCCCTTACTAGGACAATTTCTGAAAGTTAATATATGTTTAATCTAACTTATTTTTAAGACCATACTTACAGAGGTCCTCACTATGTTTAAAAATGTATCATTCTGTACCTTGAGGAAAATTAGTCACTAATAAGTATTATTTTGTAATCCATCCTTTTCCTATTTTGTCAAAATCCTATCTCTTAGCTCAGTTCAAAAGAAGATTTCTCCCAGTTGAATGTGATCACGGGGCAACTCCCCTCTCCTAGCTTTTCCTTTTCAAACTTAGGGGTTATTTGGTCTCCAAGGAGGGAACTAAAAAGGAGAGGAACCTGATAGAAACAATTTTTGTTTTTCTAGCCAAGATTGCTAAAGTATCAGAGAGGGGTATAATCTGCCATATCTGAAGGCCAGTCTACTTTCCCTTTTCAGCAGACTAATCTAATTATTTGACAATTGCTCTTGCTCCCTACTCTGAAGTAATTGGGAGGAACTGAGGTAATATCTCCCAATTGGGATTGCCTTACCTTTGCTCAGGGAGGTCTAAATGATGATCAGGTCAATCAGAAGATCAGTAATCTAGGTTTAAAACATCCTGCTTGCTCTTACTCTGTTCTTAGAATTTTGGTGAATGATTTGTTAGTTATTGCTTTTGTTGTTCAGTCTTTTGTTTAGTCTTGTCATATTCTTCATGATCTCATTTTGGGTTTTCTTGGCAAAGATATTGGAGTGATTTGTGATTTCCTTCTCCAGTTTATTTGACAGATGAGGAAAGTGAGGCAAATAGGGTTAAATGACTTGCTCAAGGTAACACAGTTAAGAAGTGTTTGGTCAGATTTGAAATCAGAAAAATGAGTTTTTCTGACTCTAGACCCAGAACTCTATCCACTGCACAACCTAGCTACCCCCACCAATTATTACTTGGCCAGCTAATAAATTAATCATTTATTAGTTACTGACTTACTACCTGGGCGCCAGTAGGACCTGCTTTACTAACTATACAAGTCACTGTTATTAAAGTGAAATGCTCATTTGATATGAATTAGAATTAAAATTAAAAATGGTCTTGCTTTGGAGTAAAATTGTATCTTGATATCATTTTTCCCTGTTACAATTTCTAGTCTAGCACCTCTAGGTCAAGAGATGAGTCACAATCAGTCTTTTAAAGTCACAATTGGTCACTGCTTTGATCATAGTTTTAAAGTCTTTAAAGTTGTTTACATTATGGTAGTCATCTTGTAATGGTCATCTGGTAAACTTTATTTTGACCTATATAAATTCACAGCACAATATATAATCCATAACAAAGCTATACCACCATTTGTTCAGTTCATAACTTTGTTACCACCTTTGTTTCTAGTTCTTTGCTATAATAACTCCAACTATAAAATGTAAATGTAAATGACCTTGGTGCTTCAAAGTATGCAGTTTAGGAATTTATGATATATTGTTCCAAGTGGCTTTTCAGAATGGAAAACTTTGCTCTTCCCCAGCAATAGCATTTTTCATCTTTGCTAATATGTTAACTATGAAATAGAATCCTAGAGCTATTTTAATTGGCATATTTTAAATTATCAACAACTTGGAACGTTTTTTCACATGGTTGTTACTAAGTTATATTTTTTATTTGAATGTTCTCCTCTCATATTCTCTGACCTTTTATCTATTGAGAAATGATGCTTTCTTATTTGAATCAATTCTCTAAATTATTTTGTGTATGTGACCTTTATGAGAAATTTGCTGTTTAAAATTTTTCCCAGTTAAATTCTTCCCTTCTAATTCTAACTGCATTGACTTTGCTTGTGAAAAATATTTTCAGTTTTAGTTAATCAAAATTGTCCATTTTATCTCCTATAATTATGTTTATTTCTGAAGACTATCAACTCTAGACTTTTAAGTTTATGATCCCTTTAATTTGGCTATAATTTTTTATATGTGGTTAAGTATCCATTTGGATTTTATTGTAATATAAATGAAAGGATGGGATTCTATTGATTTACCTTAATACTTAAAATTACTTGTGGTATGAGCAATATTCTAATTCTTCCCTGTTTTAAACTATTTTTCCTTAAAAGATATGACCTTCTTGGAGTAAGGGCTCATACTGTTGATACTGCTACTCCATCACACAAGTCAAAGCAACCAAGTGCTCCAAAGGTGTTCTGATGCTTGAAAATGAATAATTCAGGCAAGAGAGCTTTCCTCAGCTAAATCAACTTTAAGTGGCCTCAATAACTATTCTTCTCCTGCTATCGCTAAATAAATCCTTTTTTAAAAAATTGTAGAATGACCTTTGAATATCTCATTTTGTTCCACTGTCCTACCCGAGAACTGGCCTGAATTAGGCACAGATCAGAATATTTTGTAACAAAGGAACAATTATTGGTTGAATTAATCATTCCTGAGTCTGGATGGTGCCTCTCTACCTCCCTGAATCAATCAATCAAAGCTTTATGAGACACTTAGTTATACCTTGAAGAATCCAGGATAGAGGTTATGAAGGTCTGGAAGTAGAAGAGAAAGAAAAGAGCTAAGATATGTACTGAAAGCCCAGAGAAAGGAGAAAGAGAGGGTAACATTGAGCTATTAGTAGAAAAGGGAAATCTTGAGGAGGGCCATCAGCTATACAGATATCTCAAAGCAGAATATTAATATTACGTGTATTTTCCCCAATTCCTCCTCCCAGTGCCTACCTATCTTCAGACACTAAAATATAATATACTGCCTCATTACCTAAATGTTTCTAATGATCTAATTTCTTCTTTAACTACAATGAGACCAGGGATTTTAACTAGAATTATATTTAAACGTAAACTTAAACAAAGATTCCAACTTTGTCTAAATGTTAGGAATGTTCCTAACTGGAGGCTTAGAGCAATTATTATTGCATTCAAACTTTTTTGTCAAAAATAAAGGAGGGAATGATATGGACCTTAAATGCCATTATATTGTCCCAGGCTTAAAACATTTTTTTTTTTTTTGCAACAGGGTGTTATATATTGTTTAAGATCTTGATTTCTGTCATACTCTTTTTCTGCTTTTGTTGATTAAGAAGACCTTTAGTGTCTTTGGGTTTGTCAAACACTATTCTATTACATCCAATTGCTTCTGGGTACAAGTTCTTTTTTTGTCCTTATCTCTTACACAAACCCTGTGTCACAAAGTAAACTACTACATGTTTCCAGATAAATATACCTCATGCCTCTTCACCTCTGTACCTTTACAAAGCAAAAAGTTCCTTCCACTAAAATGCTTTTTTTCCCCTGATCTCCATATTCAAACTCAGATAAAATGTCACTTAATGAATTCTTCTCTGATCACACTTAAACTGAAATGATCTTACTTCCTCTGTGCTACTATTAACACTCTCATATAGATCATATTCTTGTATACTGCATAAATAAATGCTATTATTCTTGAAAGAATAAATTGTATTACATAATACACATTATGTAGATCTCAATTATTTTCTTTCAAGAAACAACATGGACCTTTTCTGATAGAGAAAGAATCTGGAAAGATGATATTAGATTCAACTAAACAATTCAATGAGCAATTATAAGTATTTACTTTATGCCAGGTACTGTGTTAGGTGTGGGATACAAAGAGGAAAATAAAATAATCCCTTTCTTCAAGTAACTTAGAATTAATTGGAGAGAAACAAAATACACTGAAAAGTAAATGAGAAATATATGCAGAGTAAATACATAGTCATTTAGGAAGAAGCACTAACAGTAGGGGGAGTGGACTCTGGAAAGTTCTTATGGAGAATCTTGAGTTGAGCCTTGTTTCCAAAAGACAAAAAAGTTAAGACCAAGTGTAGTACATTTTAATAATTAAGTGTTGGGAGAACATCCTAAGACAGAATCTTTTGTACTCTATATAAAGGATTTCCAATACTTCTACTTTGAGCAATAAAAGGTGATTATCACAATTTGGTATTCAAGATCTTTTAACTAAAGATAGTCTGCTCCTGAGATTTCTGTTAGTCCTTCCCCCACACAATAAAAGGGCATTTAAAAGTTTGTAAATATTTTTCTTTCCTAAATATAGGCCAATTGAAATTTCTTCAAAATTAAATTAAGCAAAAAAAATAAATTTAAGCTATATAATAATACTTGGTCAACAAGATCTTTTTATTTAATGTTTTTATATTTCTTGGAGGAAAATAAAAGACAAGACAATATCAAATAAATATTCAATGATATTGAAATTTCAAGGATGTATTGACCACTTTTGAGAGGCATCATGGAGTAATATATAATGTGGCATTCTTGATGTCAGGAAGACTTGGTTCAAATCTTGTCTCTGATACTATCTGAATGTGTAATTGGGACAAACTAAACTCTCAGTTCCTATACATTTCTGAGAGTATAAATTACAGAGAGGAAATATAGTAGAGGAAGTTCTTCTATCAAACAAAATCACAGGTCTGGACCTTTCCCCTCCCTGTTCAGCAAAAAAATTTACCTTAATTTAAAACTTTCTTAATACTTATACATCATTAATTAATTCACATAGATGTTTTAGTTAGAATTTAATTGACTAAAAATATGTGTGTGGAAATGAGGATAAAGGCTACTTGACAATTATAACAGTTCTTAATTTTTCTTTAAGATTTAGAGGATGACCAGAAACAAGCTATGGTTAGTGAACGTACAGAAGCCTTTACCACTGCAAGAAATTTATTGGCCTCTGGAGCAGATGCCATTGAAAGGATCATGTCTTCATACAAAGAGGTAATGTATACTGCTTACTGCCTACACTAAAAGAGGGGTATTTGAAAATCAAATAAATGCACTATTCACTTGGGAATCCTAGTACAGAAATTTCAGGAAAAACAAAATCACATTAGTAGCCATAGACTTTTTAGTGTTGTAACTGATTATTTGCTAGATTCTTCAACATATGCATCGTATTACTCTTTACTTTTTGTTTTTGGTGTGATACATGGATTTTGCTTTCTAAATTAAAGAGAATTGTAATTAATTTATTTTGATTAATTTTTGAAAATTTTATGACATAGTTACCTTGAAATTATTGAGATGTGGAAATATTAGAGTCAATTATAGAAACTGTTACACTAAAATCAAACATTATCTCCCCATGGACTTTAATTCCAATCTGTGCTCCTATTGTTTTTGGATTTTAACACATCTATGGGTCTGTGATCTCATGAATATTGCTACTCTGTCTTTTAGTATAGATGGAAATCTTTTTCCTTCTATGAATCCTCTGCAGATGATTCCCTACTGAAGGTCTTCATGAATTTTACATATTGAGTAAATCAATATCATTTTGTGGCTTTCACTCTGTTTACTTTAACTAATTTAAAAAGAAATGACTGACCTCCTTTTCCAATTATATTTTTCCTCAGTGATATCCTTTAAGTCACTTTTTGAATGTTCATCACCAATAAAAATATGCAACAATTTACTTGTGGCCACCATATACCTCTGCATTATCTTTTTAGTCATTCACTTTTATAATTTCACAAAAATTGTGGTTTTCTAAAATCTCCATCTATGGAGAATCATTAGGGAAAGATTCATACTGAAATGATGGATCTTTGCACTAAAGAGAACCTTGAGATCTTTTAAAGTCCCACGCAATTTATAAAATGCAATACATTCTCTCTCTTTTTTTCTATTCAATTCTAGGTTCAACTCATTGTCCTTTTATTTAATTCTAGGTTCAACTCATTGTCTTTAAACAATATACCTAGCATTTGTCCCAAACATATGTATTAATGTATTAACTCAATTCATTCTACTGCATAATCATAATCTGGATGATAATCATTTAATTTTTCCTATGTGACATATTAGACTATTTTCAAATAATAATGGATCATTTGAATGTTCTGGGACTGGTTGCAATTGTCATAGCATATTGTCTACTAACAATAGCATCCAGAATATCACAAAGAATTTTCTAGAGTTGAAAGGAAACTCAACAACTGTCTAATGTAACCCATAGATAAGAAAAAAATCTTCTCTAATACATAAGCAAGTTATAATCGAGCTTTTATGTAAAGAGCTCCAATAAGTGGGATCAGAGTTTCCAAGCCTTTCAAAGTTGTTTATTTTTATATTATTGTTGGCATAAACTTCTCTCCTGATTCTCTTTATTTCACCTTGCATAAGTTTATATAGCCTTCTTGGGTTTCTCACCACCTTCATCATTTCTTATAGCACAGTAAAAGGACAAAATATTACATCACCTTAGCCATTCTCTCCAGTGATGAGTATCCATTTAGTTTACCATTTTTTGGACAATACAAAAAAAAGTGTTATAAACATTTTTTGTACAAAAAGGTTCTTTTCCTCTTTCTTTAATTTCTTTGCAGTTTTAACCTAGTAGTGGCATTTATGGATCAGAGAATGCACAATTTAATTGGTTTTGTATCATAGTTCTAAATTACTTTTCAGTTCACAATTCTACTAACATTGAATTAATGTTTTTTCACACCCCTTCTAGTATTTGATATTTTTCTTTTTGTTTTGTCAAACTAATGAGAAGTGAATGTATCTTAAATTTGCATTTCTCTAATTATTAATGAGTTATAATACTTTTCATGATTGTTTTTTCTTTCTTTTTGAATTATTTATTTATATCATTGTACTATATAATTTATCAACTGGAGAATGATTTTTATTCTTAAAAATTTAAATCAATTTTACATGTAATCTGAAAAAGTCTGACAACTTTTTCAAAAAAATTTGCTGCAAAGATTGGTTTTCATTTACCTACCTACAAATTTATCAAAACTTTAAAAATTTAGGGGGTAGGGCCAAGATGGTGACTAGAGAGGATCATCTCTTAGGTGCTCTCACTCAAAACTTATAAGCTAAGGACTAACTGAATTTTCGAAAGACAGAACCCACAGAGGGATCCAGTGAGGCAGTTCTCCAGGCCAAGGTAACCTGAAAAAGAGCAGAAAGGCTCTGCTCCCCGGGATTGGAGGGGTGGCCCACCAGAGCAAAGGAACTTCAGCCTCCAGGAGGCTGGGAGCTGCAGCTCACAGGAGCGGCGGCAGTTTCCTGACCTACACTTGGGGAGCACCGGGCACAGCTTGGGGCATCAGCAGGGGACCTCTGCCAGAGCAAGCACGTGAAGCCCAGCCCTCGGAGCACAGAGCGAGCAGCCTGGCCGAGGAAGCCCAGATCCAGGAACCCGAAGCAGGAGCTGCTAAACAGGAGCCCCCACGGCATGAGTGCTGAGCCTAGGAAAAGGAGTGGAGAGAAACTGCCAAGCTCTGTCTTCTATCCCTGGAACAGGACTCTGGGTTTCTGATCACATTCAGATCCTGATCACAGTCTAGGCCCCCCATAGGACAGCAGGGCCCCCCTACCTTAGCCCCAAGGCAGAGGGGTGTGCTTATGGTAATTCACAGACCAGGAAGGAAGACAGAGCCTCACACACTCAAAAGTTCAGGAAGCACTCCAATACCAGGCACAGGCTGGAGAAATAAGTAAACAGAGAAAAAAGAGGAACACCATTGAGAGATACTTTGCCTGTAATGCCAAGAAGAATCAAAACACTCATTCTGAAGATGAGGAAGTCTAAGCTCCTGCATCTAAAGACTCTAAGAAAAACCAGAAATTGGGCTCAGGCTATGATAGGGCTCAAAAAAGACTGAAAAATCAAGTGAGGGAGACAAGAAAAATTGGGAAAAGAAATGAGAGAGATGCAGGAAAAACATGAAAAAAGAAGTCAGCAGCTTAATTAAGGAAATCCAAAAAAATGCTGAAGAAAATAACATGTTACAAACCAGCATAGGTCAAATGGATAAAACAATTCAAAAAAGTTATTGAGGAGAAGAATGCTTTAAAAAGCAGCATTGGCCAGATGGAAAAAAGATAAGAAAGCTCTCTGAGGAAAACAAATCCTTCAGACAAAGAATCAAACTCAGGGAGGTTGCTGATTTTATGAGAAATCAGGACACAATACTTCAAAACCAAAAGAATGAAAAATTAGAAGGAAAATGTGAAACATCTCTTTGAAAAAACAACTGATATGGAAAACAGATTTAGGAAAGATATTTTAAAAATTATTGGAATACCTGAAAGTCATGATCAAGAAAAGAGTCTTGACATCATTTTCAAAGAATTACCACAGGAAAATTGCCCTGATATCCTAGAAGCAGAGGACAAAATAGAAATGGAGAGAATCCACTGATCTTCCCGAGAAAGAGACCCAAAAAACCCCCAACCCCCAGGAATATTATATCCAAGTTCCAGAACTCCCAAGTCACAGAGAAAATATTACAAGCATCCAGAAGGACACAATTCAAATATCGTGGAGCTGCAGGCAGGATCACACAGGATTTAGCAACAACTACATTAAAAGCTCATAGGGCTTAGAATATAATATTCCAGAAGGCAAAAGAGTTTAGAATGCAACTGAGAATCAACTACCCAGCAAAACTGAACATCCTCTTCCAGGGAAAAAGATGAACTTCCAATGAACCAGGGGAATGTCAAATGTTCCTGTTGGAATGGCCAGAGCTGATCAGAAGGTTTAATCTTCAAATACAGGACTCAGGTGAAGCATAGAGAGTGGAGGAGAGGGAGAAAATATGAAGGACTTAATGATGATGATGAACTGCATGTATTCCTGCATAGAAAAATGATACTGATAATACTCATATGAACCTTCTCATTTAATAGAGCAGTTAGAAGGAGCTTTTATAGCTGAAGCATAGGAGAAAGCTGAATTTGAAGATACAATGTGGTCTAAAAATAGAGTCAATAGATAAAAGGGAAATGTATTGGGAGAAAGAAAAAGGAGAGGAGGAATAAGCTAAGATATTTCATATAATAAGATTTTTCTTTATTACAATGAGCTATTGCAATGATATGGAAGTGGGGAAGGCAAGGGGGAATGAGGGAATCTTTGCTCTCATCAGAGTTGGCTAGGAGAGGAAACAGCATATGTACTCAATGGGATATAGACATCTGGAGTAAGAAGGAGAGAAGGGGGATAGGGGAAAGGGGGGGGATGTGAGTGATGGAGGAGAGGATGGACCATGGGGGTAGAGTGGTCAGTTATAACACATTTTCTTTTTTACTTCTTGCAAGGGGCTGGAATTGGATGGCCTGTCTGGGACCATAGGGCCGGTTAGATGCTGAGCCTAAGGGGTGGTATGTGGACTCGGGGTCTCTTGGACCCAGGGCCTGGGATCTGTCTGCTGTGCCACTCAGCTACCCTACAGCAGAGAGAGAGTGCAAGGAGAGAGAAAATATAGTACATGGTAGTGGAGAAATATGAATGGAGGGAGTTGCAATTGGCAATGGCAATGGTGGAAAAATACGGAAGTAACTTTTGTGATGGACTTAACATGAAGAATGTGATCCACCTGCGACAGAGCTGGTGGTATTGGAACACAGACTGAAGCACATTTTTTATTATTATTATTTTTTGGGGGGGGTTGCAGGGCAAATGGGGTGGGTGGCCTGCCTGGGGCCATATAGCCGGGTGATTGTTGGGTGTCTGAGGCTGGATTTGGACCCTGGTGCTCCCAGCTCAAGGGCTGGTGCTCTGAGTGCTCTGTCCACCACCCAGCTGTCCCTACTATTATTATTACTATTTTATTTTGTTTTGGGTCTTTTTTTTTGGTTTTTGCAGGGCAATGGGGTTGGGGTGGCTTGCACGGGGTCACATAGCTGGGTGATTGTTTGATGTCTGGGGCCAGTTTTGGGCTCAGTTGCTCCTGGATGCAGGGCTGGTGCTCCATCCACTGCACCACCTGGCCACACCTACAATTATTATTATTGTTGTTGTTGTTATTATTATTATTGTTATTATTTTTATTTTTATTTTTTCTCTCCTCTTTGCTTTATTGCTCATACAGGTCTATATTTTTTGGGGGGGGTATTATGTTTACTCTTAAGCAAGAATATTTTAGTAATGTATAAAAGAACATTATTTGTACAATATAAGAGTAAATAAATAAATATATGGGAACAAAATCTTAAAAAATTTACATAATCAACATTTTCCATTTCTCTCTCCTTGCTTAGTCATGAATTCTTTTCCTACTCATTTCTTCCTTGCTCCTTTAATTTGTTTAGGATGTCCCCCTTTAGGTACCTTTTTTTGAGCCTACCTTGGTATACAATGTGAACTATTAGTTTGTACTTAGTTTCTGCCAAATTGCTTTCTTGTTTTCCCAATAATTTTTGTTAAATAGTTCATTTTAGCCCCAATAACTAGTATCTTTGGATTAATTAGGCTTCTTATTTGCTTCTGTTCATTGTTACTTAATTTGTTCCACTGATCAATCCATTTCTTACTTAGAACCAAACTGTTCTGATGATTTTTGTTTTGTGTGTATAGTTTGAGATTTTTTATTTTGGTTTAGCATCCTTCCTTTCCACTTATTTAAATATTTATTTTGAGTTTATTAATCTCTTGTTTCTCCAGATGAATTTTATTGTTTTATTTTTTCTTGCTCTATAGAATAATCCTTTGGTGATTTAGTTGTTATGGTGTACCTTATGTAAATTAATTTAGGAAGTATTATCATTTTTATTATATTAACTCAGCCTACCCATGAATAATGACTATTTCTCCAAATATTTAAATCTGTCATTATTTGTGCAAAGAGTATTTTGTAGCATTGAGTTCCTATGTATGTTTTTACAGATACTTTATACTTTGCTTCCTTTTTTAAATGAACTATATCTCTTTCTGTTGAATTTTCTTGGTAATAGACAGAAATGTTTATGATTTATGTGGGTTTGTTTTATATTCTGTAAATCTACTGAAGGAAAGAAAGCAAAAAATAAGCAATTGCTAAGTGCCTCCTATGTACAGGCATTTTGCTAAGAAATTTTCAAATGTTTTCTCATTTGATCCTTACAACAGCTCTCTGAGGTTGTGCTTATTTTCCTCTTTTTGCAGGTGAGGAAACTGAAGCAGATAAAGGTTAAGTAGTTTGTACAGGGTCACATAGGTAGTAGGTATCTGAAGACAGATTTGAACTCAAATTTTCCTGACTCTGGGCCCAGTATTCTGTTCACTGGGCCAAATAACCCAAAGTATGATCTGAAAAATACAATACAGTTTCTTGTCTTAATTTCTATAAATAGCATTCCTATTTATGTTGAATTATATCAATATTAATACACATACTTGTTTACCCATGATCTTATTTGAAAGACCTCTATTTTATTCACATCACAGATAGTGCTAATAACATTATCAC
The DNA here is from genome assembly GCF_037893015.1 of Macrotis lagotis. Classification (NCBI taxonomy): domain Eukaryota; kingdom Metazoa; phylum Chordata; class Mammalia; order Peramelemorphia; family Peramelidae; genus Macrotis; species Macrotis lagotis. The sequence goes on along the minus strand of NC_133664.1, from coordinate 216,192,268 downwards.
AGATAATGTTAAAGAAATCTGTTTATTCTGATGCATTTTGGTATTTTAATAGAAATGGGTATTTTATTTTGTCAAAAGCTTTCTGTATCTTCATGTAATTTGATTTTGTTCCTATTAATATAGTCTTTTGTTTCTATATTTTTGCTAATATTGAAACAACCTTAAATTCATCCTGATTGTAGTAGATAATCTTTGTATTATGTTGCTGCAGTTTCCTTGCTAATATTTTATTTATAATTTTTTCACCAATATCTATTAGATGCTATGGACTAGAATTTTCATTCTCAGTTTTGACTATCTCTAGTTTAAGTATCAAAACTTCATTTGTATCACCCTGATCATATGAAATAATTTTCTTCATCCTTCCTCTTGTTTCTTCTCATCCCACTCCCAGTGTATTTATTTTTCCCTTTTCATTCTTCTTTTTATGGTTATTATTTATAACACACATATATTAACTTTAAAAAATTATAGCTTAATCTAGGAATACTACTTGAACTTCTACTCAAGCTGTATTTTTCTTTCAAGCTTTGCTTGTAAATATTTTGGGGTCATTTTTTTCAGGGTTTGTGTTTTGAGTATTCCTACTACCATAGTAGCTTTTTTGTCATGGAAGTCTTCCCCCCACCCCAATTATTCCAACATACTTTCTGAATTCAGACTTTATTTTTAAGGCTAGGCTTTTGGAGGAAATGGTTGAGCTGGCCACTGCTTTCCTGAGGTATTCAGTATTATGTTATTCCAAGATGTCAAGGAAAGGACGGGCTATGGACCTACAAGCTAACAATGCTTTCAAAGGGTTTGATCCAGGGAAAAGTCAAACTATTGCCTTCTTAGTGTGAGCTCTACAAATTCCTAACCTTGGTTTGATCAACATACCTTTGGGTTTGCCTGAGTTGGAGTTCCAATGGACTGTTGTAGGTCTCAGCCATTATGAACAAGGTGGAAATCTTTATTGGTTCAGGAGTACAGAACTGAAAACTTCCCTTTGGTATGAAATCCCTTCCTTATTTATTACTCTGCAGGCTTCACTGGGCTAAAGGCTAGAACAAGACCATATTGATGCTGCTTGCTTCTGAATTTGCTCCTTACGCAGTACATAGCCTTGATAAGGCTCATGACCACTTCTCAACACTCGAATACTACCCCTGAGCAGAGGTCTCCTCACTCTACCTTGTATCTGGGAACACCAAAGTACTATTCATTCCTTTATCAAGCACAAGGAGGTCTATACTGGATCTGGGACCTTTTATCTAGTGACATAGCCTTGGATTTATCTCAGTCTGTGTGATGTTATGCTTCATATGGTCATTCTTGTTCAAACTCTGTTACCCAAAGTCTGCTGACCTATCTATATACCTCTGTATGCCAACTTGGGCAAGGTATAATAGCTGGTAAGAATGAAATTTTTAGTCCTATGCCCAAGATACAAATATAAAACTTCACGTTTTTAGGCTAGAATGATTAGATTAACACAACAAATTTCTCTGGAACTCGGGGTCTTAGAGGCACAGATTGATCTTAATACAAGTGGATATAAATGCTTGTATTGATTTCTTACTGGACCTTTATCAGTATCATATGTAAGGGGATCCTTTCCTCTGGTTGCTTTTGTCCTTTCAGAAGTGAACAATTCTCATACTCCCAACCAGAGCAATCTGACATTGGTATTCATTCCATAATATAAACAAATGTCTTCCTGAAAATAAAAAAAAATGAAGAAAGGAAAGACTCATTAACCAATGTTTCTGCTTTATAGTAGTTTCAAATTAACAGAATGTTGTAGCCAAAGGAATTTCTTCTTATAAAGGTCAGTTAGATGCTTAGAAAGAACCAACCCCAAAGAAAGGTATTTTTGTCAATATTCTGAAAACTTTTTTGTTTAATTTAAAATTCTTACTTATAAAATAATATTTTATTATTTTGAATAAGCTTATTTTTATATCATGTCTTTTTTGCGTACTTGTATGTCCTCTTTAATTATAAGAATTGTAATCGCAATGTGTATGTTTAATTAGCATTAAATAAGTTTTTAAAAGTTCGATACTGAATGGAAAAGTTATTTAGTAATTTTATTTAATATTTCTTTAAAGTGTAATGTTTGGGGTTTTTTTGTTTTGTTTTTTTAGGTTTTTGCAAGGTAAATGGGGTCAAGTGGCTTGCCCAAGGCCACACAGCTAGGTAATTATTAACTGTCTGAGACCGGATTTGAACCCAGGTACTCCTGACTCCAAGGCCAGTGCTTTATCCACTGCGCCACCTAGCTTCCCCTTTAAAGTATAATGTTAACAAATGTTTTATTTCCTAGATCACTGAATTGGCAGGCTATACTGCTCGAGTGTACAATATGTTTTGGGTCTTTGATGAAGTAAACAAAGGAATTTATAAGAGAACCACCATTCAAGAGACTGAAAATCCTACCATGATTGGAGATAAAATGGAATTATCTTACAGTGACACCTTAGAAATCAAAGGTACTCAATTAAATTTTAAAATATTTCCCTATATTAGGGTGTCTGTGACAGAGAATGCCATCTGTATCCTGAAAAAGAACTGTGGAGTTTGAATAAAGACCAAGGACTACTACCTTTAATTTAAAAAAAGTTATCTTATTATGTAATTCTGCTATATCTCATACTATATATTTCTTCCTTAAGAATATGATTTCTCTCTCATCACATTCAACTTAGATTAATTCATGCTATGGGGTTGAGGTAAAGATAGCAAACTGCCTTCTATGAGGGGGTGGGGGGAGAGAAGCGAGATTGGGGGGCAAATTGTAAAGCTCAAAATTAAAAAAAAAAGAGGGACAGCTAGGTGGCGCAGTGGATAGAGCACAGGCCCTGGAGTCAGGAGGACCTGAGTTCAGATCTGGCCTCAGACACTTCATAATTACCTAGCTGTGTGACCTTCAGCAAGTCACTTAATCCCATTGCCTTGCAAAAACTAAAAAACCAGAAAAATCTAGTAAGAATGGTAGAGGAAAGAAGAGAAATGAGAGTGATGCCAGAAAATCATGAAAAAAGTCAACAGTTTGATAAAAGAGTACAAAAATAACTGAAGAAAATGCAATAGCATCTGACTTGCTCAGTCTTTTTTCCCCTAATAAATTTATAAAATTGAACTACAAAAAAAAAATTACCTATATTAAAATATCTCATTATTTACCTTATTCTTATTAGACCTATGTCAGGACCTTTAACCATATCTAATAAATGCGCCTTGCCAAAATTAATAGCTGTTGAAATAACTGATCTTTAATCAGCTGTTGTTTAATCTAATCTTAAAATTTCAGGAACTGTGCCCAGTGAAATATCTGTATTATTTACCTGTTGCAAAACTATCAAGAATATCTTTGTGAACTATAAAAGTGGCAGAAAGAATTATTTAAATTTAAATTCAAATTTCCTGTTGGCTTAGCTTTGATAGCATGACATTTAAGTTAAAGACATATATTATGTTGTTGCTTGGTTGTTGTTTAGTCATTTTAGTCATGTCTGATTCTTTTTGATCCCGTTTGGGGGTTTCTTGGCAAAGATACTGGAATGGTTTGCCATTTCCTTCTCTAGCTTATTTTACATATGAGACAAATAGGATTTAAGTGACTTTCTCAAGGTCATACAGCTACTAAGTGTCTAAGACCAGATTTGGACTCAGGAAGATGAGTCTTTTCACTGGACCTGGGCCCAGCACTATCTCACTCTGCCACCTAGAGGCATGTTGTTGCATAAGCACTATATAATGAACTATATCATGACTGTTCCCAAAGTGCATTTTTTCTAAAGCCCATAGTTTGAATGTATATTTTCACATAATAATTCTTCATTTCAATTGTTCATTTTTCTTATTACTATGACTTGTTGTATGACTTTTAAAAGACTTTAATATTACCCTTTTATGTAATATTGGTGTTCAGAAAAAAACAGTAGAAGAAAAAAATTTAAGTAAAATAATAGATCTAATAAAGTCTTCTTTTAAAAAAAATCAATACTATTATATTTTTAAAGTGATAAACAACTTACTTGAATAATCCATATGACTATATTTGCCAAAATCCAAATCCATATTTGACCTGGTTCTAAGTAATTGACCTTCGAAATTTGCTTTTGTGACTTCAGGAATTGCTTTTGTAATTAATTGATTTTTTATAAATATACTATATATTATTATTTTATATATTAAGTTAGTTGATCAAGGTAATTCTTTTCAAACTTTTTTATTTTCTTTAACTTATAGGAAAAGTTATTGATGTTGATCATGGAATTATTTGTGAAAATGTTCCTATTATAACACCAGCTGGAGAAGTGGTGGTTTCCAGGCTAAATTTCAAAGTAAGATGATATTCAAGAGTCTTCTAATTTGTAATCATACCAGTAAATGCCATCTTAGAATTCATGTATTTTCTGTTAATTGTTTGATGAAGCATATGGAAAGGAGGGAACATGAAGAAAGGTAGTGACTTAGTTATAGATAGGAACAGATAAATGTAATTTCTCCTTCTGAAAAGAGATATTTGATTTCCAGTTACATATCTAAAAATATTTTTAGATTGAATGTCAAATCAATAGGACATTTCCATAAAATGAATATTTGAAAGTAAAATGTCATTTATTCTAGTTTTCCTGTGTGAATTGCTCTAAAACATAAGTCTATATTGTAATATCATCCTGGCTAAAATATGCTAGTGATTTTCATTTGCAAGTTTTATCCTAATATAGCCATTATTACTACTTTATTATTATAATACAGATGAATATTAGGAAAGACTAATCAACCAATGACAAAATTGAATTTGCTGTATAGTTCTTATAATCTTGTATAACTTATATCGAAACATTCTTAATTTAAGATCTTAGAGCTTCATTGTAAAAGCATTTAAAGGTATTTCATAGACAGCTTTGAAATATTGTAAAAGTAAAAATGTGTGAAAGTCTAGTGTTATAATAACCTGTTAAATATTAATTGCTTCAGTACAGAGAGATGAATTTAATGCAAATAGAAAAAAAATGATTAGAATTGGCAGGAGAAATTTAAACAAAAATAAAATGTCTTAGATGTTTCTGTATTGACAATAGACCTTGAGCTCCTTGAGAGCAGAGACTTTTTTTTGTCCTTTTTTTTGCATCCTCAGCCCTTTGCACAGTAACTCCTAAACAGAATAGGTACTGAATAAATTATAGTATATACTTCTAGTTGACTGATTGTATTCATTGCAGCTTTCAGTGAGAGCCCTCTTCCAGGGCAGGGACTATTTAAGAAATATTAACACCTCCAAAGATAATCAGACTTCATTCTTTCTCCTAATAATAGCTAATGTTTGCATTTAAAATTTGTATGCAAATATGTATGTACACATGATATCTCATTTACTAATGAAAGGACTGTGGGATATGAGTTTCCAGGACCTGAGTTTGAAAACAAGCAGGTATAGGTATCTAATAAATATGATTTGAACAGTATGGGATTTCTTATTGAGCATGTAAAGATATGCATATAATTCATAATATTAAAGTATTGAAATTTATAATTTTATATTATTTTAAGTGCAAGAAAGTATATATCTTTCAATTAGATAGAGAAGATAGATGAGTCTTTCAAGTTCAAGATATCTCTATTCTGGAATACAAGGACAAATCATTAATATGTGGTTGAAACTATAGGAAACATGGAGATATATGGAGATTCAGATTTGATTAAAGAAAAAAAATTTCTTAAAAATTAGAAAAATGGAGATATATCTTCAGAGTCATCAGTATTTTAGGCAACTCTTTTATACTTTAAGTTGTAGAGATAGTACTGACCTACTTGTATAGAAGGAATTTCCTTTGCGGGGAGTTCCCTATATTCATGAAATTAGATAAGTCAAGCAACACTTATTAAACATGTACAATGTACCAAACACTGTGCTAAGTGATGGGGATAAAAAGAAAGACAAAGCCCCTGCCCTCAATGAATATATATATTCTAATGAGGGAGACAATATGTTAATAGATAGATACACATAAGATATGTAGAGAATGCTGTTCAAGAGTTTCCAATTCTTGTGATCCCATTTGAGAGTTTTTGGGCAAAGATAAGAGTGGTTTGCCATTTTCTTCTCCAGCTCATTTTACCGATAAGGAAACAGGGTAAGTAACTTGCCCTGGATCACACAGTTAGTAAATATCAAAACCACATTTGAACTCTGAAACATAAATTTTCCTGATTCCAGCCCTGGCCCTCTATCCATTATGCTACCTAGCTGCCTTGCATATAGAGAGTAGGTAGCTGATAATCTGAAAGGGAAACATATTAACCACTGGGAATTGGAAAGGTCTTCTGCAGATGTTTGGATTTTAAATGTCTTGAAGGAAGGCAAGGAAACTAACAAGTATAGGTAAAGAGGAGACAGTCCTAGGAATGGAGACCATATTCTGCAAAGGCAAGGAGATGGGAGATTTCCCAACTCCCAGTTTCTTTGCCTTACACTGAGAAAATGAAAATAACTTTCTTTTACTTTCAAATGAAAGGTGCCAATCAATATGTTTTAAAATGTAACTTTTTTGTTATATATCTAACATATGATTTTTATATTTATATATTTAATATATGTAATTATGTTTATATAGTATAAAAATACAAATATATATCAAATTTTAAATTACCATAAGTATTTTTTAAATGCTTTTAACCAGACCAGACTGTGAATTAGAGAGCCAATCTTTGAATCAGGAAGACCTATGTTAAAGTCCTGTCTCTATCTGTCTCAAATGCTGACTTTTTTATTCTGAACTGGTAATTTAACTTCTAGGTATTCCAAAATACCTTAATTTTCTGATCTTCATTTTAATATAGAATATCCTCACCAGGATATATAATAATGAAATCATAAATCTAGTAAAAAGTAGTAACTTATTTTTAATATTTCAAAATTATTTTCCAAGTAATTATCTCTCCATATATTCAATATATCTCAAATTTGAAAGGAATATAGTTCACAGTAATTACTTACTTTTAATTTTGTTGAGACAGAATCAGGGCTTATATTATTCTTATCATTTTCATTGGAATGTTTTTTCAGATTTCTTGAATTCCCCTAGTCTAGTAGATCTAATTTAATATTGCCAGCCATGAGAAATGCTTTCCTTTGTTTCATGGAACATATTTTGTGTTCCAGCACTTAGCACAGTGTCTGACACATACATTTAATAGTATGCATTTAATAAATGTTTCTTGATTATTTTATCATGGCTTTCCAAGGTTATTATATATAGAATGTCTAGCATAATGCCTTGCATGGAATTGGAAGGAACCTTAAAGGACAATTAATTTAACATATATCTGAAATAGAGTGGTTTGCTCTCTCTAACATACCTGACAAAGTCACCATCAAGCCTTTGCTTATAAGGGACTCACTACTTCCCTAGGCAGTCCATTCCACTTTTGTATAATTCTAATTGTTCAAGTTTTTTGCCTTTTTATCAAACCTAAATTTTTGTCTTTGCAACTTCCACCCATGATTTCCAGACCACATGGTTTTAAATATTTTTGAAAGAATAATATGTTTGATCAACACTAAAGGTTTTGAAAGAAATATTTATTTAGAAATCTCCTAATAAACTCATAGGTTTGAAAATTACAGTTTATCATTTTCAATTCTTTTAGGTACAAGAAGGAATGCATCTTCTGATAACGGGTCCCAATGGTTGTGGGAAAAGCTCTCTCTTCAGAATTTTAAGTGGGCTATGGCCTGTGTATGAAGGAGTTCTCTATAAACCCCCACCTCAGAATATGTTCTATATTCCACAAAGGTATGTGCTTCTCCTTAGTCCACAGAGAGTTTTAAAATTTCCTCTTAAAATGAATGAGGAACAATTTTCTAATTTCCTTAAAATTTTTCCCAAGGTACTTTTAAGTAAGTAAGCACTTTTACATGACAGCTTTCTTGAGCAAATGGGGAGGAAATAAACATAATTTAAACTCTTTTTTTTGTTTGTTTTTTGCAAGGCAATGGGGTTAAGTGACTTGCCCAAGGTCACACAGCTAGGTAATTATTAAGTTTCTGAGGCTGGATTTGAACACAGGTTGTCCTGACTCCAGGGCTAGTACTCTATCCACTGCACCACCTAGCTGCCCAATAATTTAAACTCAATGGCTATTTTGATTAAAATTGTATCTAATTCAATCACATGACTTTTTCATTTTCATGTATCTCTACATTATAGAGAAATATCCAAAAATTTAAATTATTAATCGCAAATCAGGACAGTTTATTCCAAAATAGTTAGACTATCTAAAGAAAAAGATAGTTTATTTCACTATCATTGATTTAAATTAGTCTCAGATAACTGAAGAAAATCACTGTCCATTTAATATTAATTATTTCTGATCATATAAGCTCCTAGAAAATTACTAATCTGCCTTGATGGAGGGGGCAACCATACAACCAAAATCACTAGAACTGCATAAAATAATGTTAGTGGCAACGGATTTCCTTGCTTTATCCTTGATAGTACTATAAATTGTTGCTATTAGAAGCTCTTCTTGTAAGTATGGATCTTTGTACTTTTATCCCCTGATTTACATGGTGTAGGTTGCATGGTTTAGCATATTGTATCTACTTAATAAATACTTGTTAACTGATAGATACTTTCATTAAAATTATTACTAACTCTTGTTTACTAACTTTTTATAGTCACTTCGGAAAATTCCATTTATTTCTATCCTTTTTGGTTTCACACACATAAAGATTTTATATTCTTTCATCTGTTATAAAATCATGTTATTTTCATTTTTGTTAATATTATCTGTTATTTTGATGGGTAATTATATGGTGCAATATATAGGAAGATTTATTTTCCTGAGTAGAGTCTGGCCTCAGATGCTTCCTAGCTAAGTGTCTCTGAGCAAGTCACTTAATTCTGTTTGCCTGGGTTTTATGGGCATAGATCCAACATAATCATGGTAACTAATCTTTTGAATAAATTGTTCTAGTCTCTTGGCTCATATTTTTTCAATATTTTTACATTTATTGGTGAATATGTGATATAAATTTAACATCACCCTCCATTTCCTCTGCAAAATAGGTATATTAATAGCACTCACCTCACAGTATTTACCACACAACTGGACTGTTATGTTGAGCAAAGATAATTTTGATATTTAATGACTAATAATGTACTTAAAAATATGGTACTATTAAATTTCCTTCCTCTGCATTCCCCCCCAATAATTTCTTTGATATTCTTGACTTTTTTCTCCCAAATGCATTTTGTTATTTTTTTCTAGCTCAATAAAATTGTCTTTTGATAATTGAATTGGGATGGCATTGAATACTAGATTATTTTATGTAAACTTGTCCTTTTATAGTGGTTCTGCCTATCCAATTATTTAAATATGACTCTTTGTAGAAAAAGTACTTTATAATTATGTTCATATGGTTCCTGGAATTGTGTTGGTAGGTATCCTCCCATTATTTTATACTGTCTACACTTATTAAATTAGAGTATCTCTTTTTAATTCATTTTGCTGAATTTTTTGATGTTATATAGTAATGCTTATGATTTATATGGGTTTATTTTATTTCCTAATACTTTGTTAAAATTATTTCTGCTAACTTAAAACTTAAAAGTTGGATCTTTAGGATTTTCCAAGTACATTATCATTTCAACTGAAAAAAGAGATAAAATTGTATTATCTCATTGCCTATTCTGATTCCTTCAATTTCTTTTTCTTCTATTACTATTTATAGCATTTCTTTTTTTATTTGAAAATATTCAATTTAATAGAAAATATCACATTATAAACAAATCCATTTATTTATCAGCTTAAAACAGAATTTTTCTAATCTCATATTAGCTAAAATTGAAATACAAGTAGAAAGTATAGTATTCAAAAAGTTCTGTCAGAGGCACCTGAATCAGACTCACAAAATTTTTTTCCCCAGAAAAGGAGCCAGTAGTAACTTGTCATAGGTACATAAGAGTGAGAAAGAGCAACAGTGAAAAAGAGAAATAACACTAGGGTATATGACTAGTCACACCTAATGGAGAAAGATCCTAGGGAGCAGAGGACAGTCTACCTGATTTATTGTCATATCTCCCATAGTGCCCTATACATTGTGTATAGTGATTGAATATTACATGACCACAAAGTGAAAGGTTTAGCCTTGTACTCACAAATCTTAAGACTGAAACATTGTTGTTGTTCTATTAAACTCAACCCTAAGAAGATATGCTGGGAAAGAGACAGAAGTAAGACTACCCATCCTACCTATACTTGTAATCCTGTTGAGGTACAAAATGCCCACTTTCTCCAGGTCTACTCTTTCATATGCTACTAAAAGAGCTTTTTTTCTCTCTCCCTGTGCCTTGGGGGTACTTGTATTAGATATTTCCCCTTATTTAGCAGGTAGAAAATAAGGAAAACATACTTCAGAGAAAATCAAATTACAGTATAAAACACCCATTTCTGTAAGCTTTGACCCTTACAGCTGAATACGGAATACTCATGTACACTCATTTTTATCAAAGGCAGATAAAACATTGGAGTGGACAGATCAATGAAATAAATTTTTTTCCCTAAAAACCTGTTCCCTCAAAGTCTATATGTCTTTGGAGGACTAGACATCTGGTTCCAAGGGCAAGTTAGTCACTATATGGTTTCTTTGAAAATTGACTTTTCTCACTTTCTTTTATACTGTACAATGGTTCCACTAGTTTGTTATGAACAAGCATCAACCCTTTGAAATACTTAACAGTTTTCACTTTAAGCTCCAGTATAACATCTTCATCACACACAAATACTGCATGGGGATGCTGCTGGAAGGCAGATACAGTCCACATATGACTAATCCACTCCTCAATGGCCTTGTGCAGTGCAAATGCCTTGTGGGCTCCCGTAATTAGGACTACAACCTCTCTGGCATCCATGACTGTACCCACACCCACAGTCAGAGACATTGTAGGGACTTTTGAAAGATCCCCATCGAAGAATTGGCTAGGATGGTATCCATGGCCAGAGTCTTCACTCAAGTTCTAGACACCAGACTTGAGCCAGGTTCGTTGAATGTGATGTGCCCATCAGGACCAATACCTCCAAGAAAAAGCTCAATCCCTCCAGCTTCCTCAATCTTCTTTTCAAAAGCATCATATTCTGCCTGCATATCAGCTGTATCTCCATCGAGGATATGGGTGTTTGTAGGGCAAATGTCAATGTGCTTGAAGAAATTGTTCCACATGAAAGAATGGTAGCTCTCAGGATGATCATGTGGGAGGCTCACATACTCATCCATGTTAAATGTCTTCACATACTTGAAGGAGAAGTCCCCATTCTTATAATACTGGATCAGCTTCTTGTAGCACTCAAGAGGAGTACTACCTGTAGGAAGTCCCAAAATGAAATACTTGTTGGGTCCTGGACCAAATTGAATAATTCGATTTCTAATATATTTGACAACCCATTCACTGGCCTGAAGGTAATCTTCTAGGATGTCCTCTGGTCCGCACTGCTGGCTCCCGCCCAGGCCTCTGCAGGCCCTATTGATAGCATTTATAATATAATATTAAATAATATTGGTGACAATGTTTTCCAATTTTTGCAATGATTTCTGGCTTATCCTCTTTACAAATATTGCTTGCAGGTGGTTTTTAGTAAATGTTTCCTATCATTTTAAGGAAAAATCCCTTTATACAAATGTTTCCAGATTTTATTTTGTAGGAATAAATGTTGTATTTTATCAAAAACTGCATCTTATGATTTAATCATGTTATTTTTGTTACTCTTCTAACATTCTTTTCAATTATATGATAGTTTTCCTTGTGTTAAACCATCCTGTTGCTGAGCCCTAAAATCTTTAACCTTAAAAATATAGAGTTAAGGGACAAAACCAAGATGGTGGAGTATTGGTAAGGAGCTCTTCTCCAAACCACTCTAAATACCTTTAAATAATGACTCTAACCAAATTCTCAAGAGGAAGAATCCACAAAAAAAAAAAACTGAGTGAAACAATTTTCCAGCCCAAAACAATTTGGAAGATCCATGGAAAGGATTTATTACATGGGGGGTTAGAAAGGATCCTCCATGCAACCCAGGCCATTCTGGAGCAAACTGGCTTTGGCCATTTAGGAACAGACTGAGAGGTGCATGAGTCTGTGGCAGGAGTGGCAGTTTCCAGACCTCTCAGTACAAGGACTGACAAGGACAACTTGGAAGCTCAACAGGAAAACTCTGTTGCACCAGAGTGAAAGTGGAGCAGACAAGCACAGGCCTCAATGCAGACCCAGCCCAGGGGACCAGGAACAGGTCTGGGGAGCCATTTGGCAGGGAGCCACCCAGAGACTTCTTCTAGAGCACTCAACCCATGGGTGGTAATGGTGTCAAGGAGATTGCAGAGGTGTCTGCTATCCCTGAGGCAAGTCTCCATTGGTTTTTCTCATTCTCAGATCTAGTTTGCAGTCTGGGGCCCCAATTTCAGGAAAAGGAGCAGAAGTACAACAGAATTTATGGCCTACAGTGGAGCAAGGCCTCTCCTCATGGCTCCAGGACAGATAGGAATGCTTGTGGTTATCCACAGACCAGACCATAGGCCAGGAGAGAGGTCATAGCCTTTCATAAGACCTTGGAGGAATTGAGAATTTACAGGTCCCTGGGGGGTATCCCTAAAAACAGTTGTAAAAACTCTTAAAAGTTTTGGACAGTACGCTCTCCATCCTAGCAGAACCCTACCTTAACAAAGAGTTAAAAATCAAGTCATAGGCTGGGGAAATGAGCAAACAACAAAAGAAAAAATCCATCCATTAGACAATTACTTTGGTCCTATGGAGGATCAAAATACACACTCAGAAGATAACAAAATCAAAGCTTCTGAATCCAAAACTTCCAAGAAACATATGAATTAGTCTCAGGCTATGGGAGAGCTCAAAAAAGATTTTGAAAATTAAGCAAGGGAGATAGAGAAAAAACTGGAAAGAGAAATGAGAATGATGCATGAAAATCAAGTCAGCAGCTTGGTGAAGGAAATAAAAAAATCCTGAAGAAAATAACATCTTAAAAATCATTTTGGGTCAAATGAAAAAAGCAATCCAAAAAGTCAATGCGGAGAAGAATGCCTTAAAAAGCAGAATTGGCCAGATGGAAAAGTGGATACAAAAGCTAATTCCTTTAAATGTAGAATGGCACTAAGGGATGACTTTGTGAGAAATCAAGAAACAATAAAACAATACCAAAAGAATGAAAAACTAGAGGAAAGTGAAATATCTCATGGGAAAATCAACTGACCTGATCTAGGATAGATAATTTAAAAATTATTGAACTATGTGAAAAGATCCATGTTACTTCATTTTTTTCATGAAATTATCTAGGAAAACTGCCTTGATATCCTAGAAGCAGTGGGTAAAATAGAAATTCAAAGAATCCACTGATTCCCTCCTGAAAGAGATCCCAAAATAAAACTGCCAGAAATATTATAGCCAAATTTCAGAACTCCTAAGTCAAGGAAAAAAAATATTACAAGCAACTGGAAAGAAACAATTCAAATATTGTAGAACTACAGTCAGGATAACACAAAATTTAGCACCTTCTACATTGAGGGCTCATAGGGCTTGGAATATGATAGTCTGGAAGGCAAAAGAGTTTGGATTACAACTGAGAATCAACTACTCAGCAAAACTGAACATACTTTTTCAGGGGAAAAGATAGACATTCAAAGAAATAGGGGACTTTCAAAGTATGGGACTCAGGTGAAGCATAGAGAGGGTAGACAAGAAGGGCAAATCATGAGGAATTTAATGATGTTGAACTGCTTGTATTCCTGCATGGAAAGATGATACTGATAACTCATAAGAACTTTCTTATTAGGGTAATTAGATGAAGCATATATAGACAAAGCATATGAGAGAATTGAATTTGAAGGTGTAATATATTTAAATGATAGAGTTAATGGGATAGAAAGGAATATACTGGGAGAAAGGGAAAGGAGAGATAGAATGGGGTAAATTATTTCACATAAAGGAGGTAAGAAAAAGCTTTTGCAGTGGTGTAGAAGGGGGGAAGGTGAGGGTGATTGAGTGAACCTCACTCTCATTGGAAGTGAATCAGAGAGGAAATAACATACACATTCACTTGGGTGTAGAAATCCATCTTATCCTAGAGGAAAATAGGAAAAGAAAGGGATGGGGAAAAGGGGATGGGGGGTATAGGTGATAGAAGAGAGGGTAGAGTGTGGGAGAGGTTAATCAATACAACACACTTTTAAGTAGGGACAGCATGAAAGGAGAGAGAAATCCCTCCAGGCTTCCCTGAATTCCCATCCCTCATGGCTTCTAATAGAACTATAGTGTTCCATGACATACATATACCATGGTTTGTTAAGCCATTCCCCAATTGATGGACATTTCCTCAGTTTCCATTTCTTTGCCACCACAAAGAGTGCTGCTATGAACATTTTTGAACAGGTTATGTTTTTACCCTTTTTCATAATCTCTTCAGGGTATAAACCCAGTAGTGGTACTGCTGGATCAAAGGGTATGCACATTTTTGTTGCCTTTTGGGCATAATTGCAAACTGCTCTCCAGAAAGGCTGGATGAGTTCACAGCTCCACCAACAATGTATCCAATATTTCTTAATATAAGTACATTTAGGAATATCACAATATACTAGAGCACTTTAAAACTTTGAAACCTCTTAAGTTAATAATATATACATAGATACATATATATATATATATATTAGTAATGCACAGAAAATCAATCCTTATGCAATTATCTAATTTAAAAACTTTAAGCTAATATTAAATCAAGTTAAATCTGGACTTCTAGGTCCTTATCTCTTGATGCATATATTCCTCTCATTTTTTTCCTCTACAAAACAAAACATAAAACTTTTCTTTCTGCAGTTTCTACTGAAAAACAGTTAATATCAGAATTGGATTTTCAGCTTCCATTCTTTATTCTGAAACCAAACACTTGATTATTTTATGAGAACTCACCAAACCAGCACTGTTTCATGATGCTAGTATTCAATCTACCTCAAGCATAAACACATTTCAATCTAGGTCACACATATTCCCAGAAAGGCCTTGTTACTTATTTTTTTATTTTGATTTATAGGCCTCAAACATATACTTCTATACACAGACATATATATATATATATACACACACACAGAGGCATACATATACACATACACATATATAGACTTGTATACATATATATATATATATATATATATATATATACAGAGAGAGAGAGAGAGAGAGAGAGAGAGAAAGAGAGAGAGAGAAAGAGAGAAAATTCTCAATAGAACAAAGACTGTGTGTGGAGATTTAGGGATTCTGGCCTGGCTCCCCAAACCCCCAGAAAAGCCCAGTGACCTCTTCTCAGTTCTCTAGGACAGTGAAGAGGAGAGAAGGGACACTGAGGAAAACAACATGGAGAGACCTCTGGTTTAAAATATTTTTTAATCATGCTAATTAAGACTGATCAGAAAATAATTTTTGCACCAATTGTACCCACCTGGCTACCAGGCAATTCTCACCAACTTGTGAGAATTCCCAAAACCAGAGGTAAACTCACAGAGGAACTTCAATTAAAAAAAAATAGAACAGTTCAAAACTTGAGCAAATGAGTTGAAAAGTAAAAAACTCACCTTCAGACAAAATCACTTTCTCAGGCTCAAAATCTGTCATAGTTTCCTAGGGATCCCTTCTTGTGGTGTTGTCAAGAGGAAAAATCTGTTTCTTTCCAAAAACTGCTGAACCCTAAAATCTGTAACCATAAGAATATAGGGTTAAAATAACATAACAGAAAAATAGAGATTAGGCATGAAGTTTTATTCTCTGGTAACATGAAAATCTATATGTAATTTATATTTATTTATTAATTCAATAGTTTTCTTATATTCAATATTGTTAATCATTTTAAAGATCTTTCAATTTGATGTTTAGTTGGGGATTTTTAATTTGTTCTTTTTCTAGATTTTAAAAATTGAATACCTAATTCATTGGTCTGCTGTCTCTTTTTTATTGATTTAAGCATTTTAGAGATATAAATTTTCCTCTGATTATTGCTTTTTCTGCATCTCATAGGTTTAATGAAATCAGTGATTGTTTCTATAATTTATTCTTTAATCCATTTATTTTTAAGATTAGGTTGTTTCATATCCAATTAGTTTTTAATCTGTGTTTGTATGATTCACTTGGGTGAATCTGAAAAGGATGCATTTAATATTCCTGCTTTTCAGCATTTAACAGAATGCAGAAAGATTTTATACCCTAACTAATGGTCAATTTTTGTACTACAATAAAAATATATTCTTTTCTATTCCCCTTCAATTCTCTCCAGATATCTATTATATCTAACTTATCTAAGATTCTATTCAACTCCTTAACTTTTTAATTTATTTTTTGGTTAGATTTATTTAATTCTGAAAAGGGAAAGTTAAAGTCCCCTACCATTATACTTTATCATCTCTTTCTACCTGTTATTCATTTAATTTTTTCTTTAAAAATGTAGATGTTATTGCATTTGGTGCATCTAGTTTTAGTATTGATATTGCTTCATTTTCTTTTTTTTGTTTTTGTTTTTGCAAGACAATGGGGTTAAGTGACTTGCCCAAAGTCACACAGCTAGGTAATTATTAAGTGTCTGAGGTTAGATTTGAACTCAGGTCCTCCTGACTCCAGAACCAGTGCTCTATCCACTGAGCAAACTAGCTTGCCCCTATTACTTCATTTTCTATGGCACCATTTATCATAATATAGTTTCCCTGTTTATGTCTTTTAATTAAATCTACTTTTAATGTTTTTTCTATCATGATTACTATCCCTGCTTTTTTTTTGCATCAGTTGTAACATAATAAATTGTACTTCAACCTTTTATTTTAACTCTTTGTGTTTCTCTCATTTTTAAATGTTTCTTATAAACATCATTTTGTTGGATTCTGACTTTTATTTCATTATGCTCCTTTCATTCTCATACAGAGTTACAGTTACTAGTTATTTATTTCCTTCTGTCCTATTTTTCCTGTTTATTATCCTTCTCTCCTCTTTTTATCCTAATCCCTCCTTATATGTCTGATTTACTTCTACCACTACCTTCCTTCCTTTTCTCATTCTTTCATTCCTTCCTTTCTTCCATCTTTCCTTTCTTGCTTTTACTTTCTCCTTTTCTTCTTGTACTTGTGGATACTCTGCCCAAAGGCCTAGTAAGCTTTCGTGGGGTTTACAGGTTCCAAATCACTATGGTTCTCCTTGATTGGCCAACAGTGAGTCTCAGGCTAAGTCTACTTCACCATTATTTGTGCCTTTATTGATTCAGATTGAAGTCAAGCTGCTATTGTTTCTGTTTTGACCAGAAACCCTGAGTGTCTTTTCCTCCCAAACTGATCTTTTTTTTCTTGAACTATGCAAAAGAGACTACTTACTTCTTTTCTTTCTCACCTGCCTTAATCACTGAATTGCCTTATCTGCCCAATAATTATTTTTCTTCTTTTTTGGAAGTGATCATTTTTGAACTCTTTGCCTCATCTCTCTCTTATCCAACCTTAATAAGAGAATGAGTGTTGCCCCAGTCAATCTGTGACCTGGAAAAGACCTAACTTTAAAAGACCAAGGTCTTACATTGCATCCAGGGCCTCCTCTGGTCATCCTGATCCATATCTGACCACTGACCCCGATGACTCTAGAGGAGTAAGTGAGGCTGGTAACTTTGCACAGTGTCCTCTCACTTAAATCCAACTCACTTGCATGTCGTGGCATCATTTCCCCCTGCAGTCATGGTCTTCTTTGAGGACAAACACAATAATATTTGCACACTTTTTAAGAATCCCTCTTGTTTTCTCTCTCTAGCCTTCCTATATCTTAATCTATCCACCCCCTCCTGTTCCTTAATCCACCTTCAAAAAGTTCCTCACTTATCCTGTCCCTTAGCCCTCCTATTTTTCTTTTTTTTAAGAAAGATTTTATTTATTTTGAGTTTTACAATTTCCCCCTATTCTTGCTTCCCTCTCCCCACCCCCCACAGAAGGCATTCTGTTAGTCTTTACATTGTTTCCATGGTATATATTGAATGTGATGAGAGGGAAATCATATCCTTAAGGAAGAAAAATAAAGCATAAGAGATAGCAAAAATTACATAATAAGATTACAGGGTTTTTCCCCCTCTAAATTGAAGGTAATAGTCTTTTGTCTTTGTCCATACTTCTTTCTCTGGATACAGATGGTATTCTCTATTGCAGATAGCCCAAAATTGTCCCTGGTTGTTGCACTGATGGAATGAGCAAGTCCATCACCCCCAGCCCTCCTATTTTTCTATAAATTTAGAAGATTTTTATACTTTTCTAGATGTATATTAATCCCTACTTAACTTAGTTTTAATGAGAATAAAATTCTGGTACTACCAACCCTCCATTCCCTCCTCTTTTTACTGTAGCAATTCTTTCATTCATGCTTCAGTTGTATGAAAGAATAGCTCTGTTTTACCTCTTCCTAACACAATTCTATTTTTTTACAATCATCCCATCATACTTGACTCAGCCCCCAAATCTTCTATCTTATAGTTTCTTTCAAACTACCAAAGTAATGATAACATTATTTAGAGTTACAGATAGCATTCCCATATAAAAAGTAAATAGTTTGATCTTACTGAGTTCCTTAAAATTTAATCTTTAATGCTTACCTTGTTTTTCTCCTGGATCTTTCATCATATTTTCCTATGAATTCTGGTTGTCATTGTTGTTTGGGCTCAGATATGATGTATGATCTCTTATTGTGATCTGACAGGAATTCATTTCATATTCCTGCTTTTCAACATTTAACAGAATGCATAAAGTTTTTATTCCCTAATGAATGGTCAATTTTTGTACTACAATAAAATATATTCTTTTCTATTCCCCTTCAATTCTCTCCAGATATCGATTATATTTAACTTATCTAAGATTCTATTTAACTCCTTAACTTTTTAATTTATTTTTTGGTTAGATTTATTTAATTCTGAAAAGGGAAAGTTAAATTCCCCTACTATTTAATCATCTCTTTAATAAAGTCTTTCAGTTCATTAAATGTCCATTTTTTTCATTCAGGATTATACTCAGTCTTAATGTATAAGTTATTCTTTTTTATTTTTTGCAAGGCAATGGGGTTAAGTGGCTTGCCCATGACCACACAGCTAGGTAATTATTAAGTGTCTGATGTCAAATTTGAACTCAGGTACTCCTGACTCCAGGGCCAGTGCTCTATCCACTGCCACCCCTATAAGTTATTCTTGATTAGTAACTCAGCTCCTTTGCTCTTTGAAGTACAATGTTTTAGTCCCTTCACTATTTTAATATAAAGATTGCTAGATTTTGAGTTATCTTGACTGTAGCTCCAGTAGCTGTATATTTTTTTTCTTGGTGATTATAGTATTTTCTCTGGACACTTTGA
Source organism: Macrotis lagotis (assembly GCF_037893015.1). Lineage (NCBI taxonomy): Eukaryota > Metazoa > Chordata > Mammalia > Peramelemorphia > Peramelidae > Macrotis > Macrotis lagotis. The sequence goes on along the minus strand of NC_133664.1, from coordinate 216,172,868 downwards.
AATCTGGCTATGAGGTTCCTGTGAGTTTTCATTCTTGGAATCTTTTTTAGGTGATGATTAATAGATTTTTTCCCCCTTTTACTCTCTTCTGGAACATCAGAGCAATTTTCCTTAACGATTTCTTGCAATATCATATCTTGACTTGTTTTTTTAAATCATAACTTTCAGGTAGTCCAACAATTCTTATATTGTCTCTTCTCAATCTGTTCTGAAGATCAATTGTTTTTCTAATGAGATGTTTCACATTCTCTTCTATCTTTTCATTCTTTTGATTTTGTTTTATTATTTCTTTTATTATTATTCTCTTGGAGTCAGGAAAACCTGAGTTCAAATCCATTCTTAGACACTTGACAGTTACTAGATGTATGACCTTGGGCAAGTCATTGGATCCTGATTGCCTCACATCTAGAGCCATCTGCAATCATCCTGATTCATATCTGACCACTGGACCCAGATGGCTCTAGAGGAGAAAGTGAGACTGGTTTACACAGCCCCCTCTCACTCAAATCCAATACATGTTCATGTCATGGCAGATCCTAGATGTCATGGTCTTCTTCAAGAATGAAAGACAAACAGCATTATTTCTTGGTGTCTTATGAATTCATTAGCTTCTTCTTGTATGATCCTAGTTTTTACAGAGTTAATTTCTTCTTTAAGTTTTTAAATCTCTTCCAATTGGTTGAAAGAATTTCATAATTTTCTTGACTTTCTTGGATTGTTTTCATTTAAACATTTTTTTCTTCAACCTCTCATTTGATTTTAAAAGTTATTTTAAAGCTCTTTCAAGGGCTCTTATTGAATTTATTATCATTTGACACTTTTCTTTGAAGTACAAATGGCTTTTTAAACTTCACTGTTTTCTTCTCTGTATGAATCCAAATCTTCTCTATCTCCATAAGTTATCTATGATCAGACTCTTTCTCTTTTGCTTGCTTGTTTTTTGCTATTATTTTTAATGACTTATTGTCATAGGTTCTAGTACTGAGGTGTGTATGTCTGTGGGGGTGGGGGGAGGTAGCTCCAGGCTTCAAATTTTTCATGCTATTGAAATGCTTAATAAGCATCATCTAGACTTTGGACACTCCTCTTTGAGGCATTCCTTAGCCATAGCTAGGACCCCCAGCTACACTGTCACTGCAAATGTCCTTCCTCCTGTGACATTAAACCTCAATTCTCTTACCTTCAACCCCTACCCTTTAACCAAAACCAGGGACTCTGCTCTCCTGCAAGTTCCTATAGCCAAAAGGTTAACCTGCCCTTCAAAGTCTGGTTCATAGCCACATCTAATCAGTGCAACTTGGTGTGATGTTCCAGGACTGGAGAAGGTCCTTCAGTATTTCCTTTTTCAGATGTCTGATCTCCATGTTGTCCCTGAAGCAGTTCCTGAAGCCAAGGCTGCTACTCACCACATTTGTCCCCAGGCCTTTGTTGTTTATTGATTCAGTGGAGGTGCTTGCACTTTACTGGACCTTATCTTTTCCCCAGAGGGTTTTTCCTGTTCCTTCCCCATTGTCTTAGGAAGGCAACTGTTTTACCCAGTCATTTATTTATTTCTGCCACTTAAAGTTCACTTTGAGTTGAGTCTTGTTCATGGGAGAAATTTAGAGAGCTTGACATTTAGAGAGTTGTGTCTGAAAATATCATGCCCATCAAAATTAAGCATAATCCTGAACAAAATAAAAGGACAGTTATTGCCTGACTTTCAGGATTTTGTTGCTAAAAACCTGAACTTAATAGAAAATTTGATATACAAGAACCAAAAAAATATAAAGTAAACATCAAAGACTAATTACAAAGGACTCAATAAAGCCAAATTGTTTACTATCTAAATGTGGAAATGTAAGCCATATGTCCAAGACTGTTTATTAGTAATTGGGCACTTAGAAGGAAAGATGGGAGTAAGAGTTGAGTAGGATGGGATTCTTTTTTTTTTTTATTTAAGGCAATGGGGTTGAATGACTTCCCCAAGGACAAAACTAGACAAAATCCATCTGAGGCCAGACTTGAACTCAGCTACTCCTGACTCAGGGTACTTGCTCTATCCACTGGGTCACCTAGCTGCCCCGGATGAGACTCTTAAAAATAAAATGGTTTTAGAAAATATTTTTTAAAAAAAGAGTTACTATTTTATATAAATGAAGTGTGAGAAGTAAAATTGACACAGAGGAATTAGATGGGGAAGGAGAACTGGTAGTTCTGGAAACCTACTTGTTTGTTTGTTTGCAAGGCAAATGGGGTTAAGTGGCTTGCCTAAGGCCACAGAGCTAGGTAATTATTAAGTATCTGAGGTCAGATTTGAACTCAGGTACTCCTGACTCCAGGGCCAATGCTCTATCCACTGTGTCACCTAGCTGTCCTCTAAATTGGTTTTTAACATATTATTTGTTTTTTAGGGTTTTTTGCAAGGCAAATGGGGTTAAGTGGCTTGCCCAAGGCCACACAGCTAGGTAATTATTTAGTGTCTGAGACCAGATTTGAACCCAGGTACTCCTGACTCCAAGGCCGGTGCTTTATCTACTACGGCACCTAGCCACCCCAACATATTATTTTCCTCAGGATTTTTTTCTTTTGTATTTCTTTCACCAAGCTGCTTATTTGGTTTGCATGATTTATCTGCATCACTCTCATTTCTACTCCCAATTTTTCCTCTACTTCCCTTAATTACTTTTCAAAGTCTTTTTTGAGCTCATCTATATCCTGAGCCATTTTCTATTTCTCTTGAAGGTTTTAGATAAAGAAGCTTCGATTCTGTAATCTTCTGAACTTTCCATGAGACCAAAGTAATTTTCTATGGTAGATTCTTCTTTTTCTTTTGTCTGCTCACTTCTTCAGCCTATGACTGATTTATTGCACTTCCAAGGTTTTGGGGTTTTGTTTTTTTTTTTTTTGGACAACCCAAAGGAACTTTAATTCCTCCAAAGTTTTATGAGAGGCTCTGGGCCCAAATTGCAACCTGGATTTGAGTATGGGCCAATAGCTGAGTCCTGCCCCAGGGAGAGCAGAAAGATCTCTGCAGTCTTCCCCTACCCCCTTACTGTCTGTGGGCTGCTCTCTGGAGGTGCAGGCTGGCTTCCCTGATTCCTGTTGTAGCTTCTTAGGGCTGCTCTGAGGCCAGTGCTCCTCTGCATTCACCCTGGTGTGGCAGAGTTCTCTCACCATCCCTTCAAGCTGTTCCCAGTGATCCCCAGGGATAAACTGCCCTCTCTGCCACAGACTGAGGTGCCCCCAGGGATCTATGCACTTGGCCTGAGTGGCTTTTTCCAACCCCCAGTCCCAGTGAAACAAACCTTTCCTATGGATCTTCTAAATTGTCTTGGACTGGGAAATTTGATCACTCAGTCTTTTGGTGGGTTCTTTGTAATTTGTAATTTGACAGCTTTTGGAGTTTTTTGGGAGTAGCAAGTTTCTGGGAATTCCTGCCTTCATGTTGCCATCTTGGCTCCTCCCTTGAAAGGTGTTAAAAGCCAAATTGCCTATTTTGGTCTAGAAGCAATGGGAAGGTACAGGAGTTTATTGAGTAAGCAATGTATTGGCCTCATCTATGATTAAGGGAAATCATTTTGACAGCTGTGCTGTCAAAGCTACTTTAATATTATATATAATAGGACTAGGAAGTATGGCCAGATCACCTCAGATAAGGCACTTGATATGGAAGATACCAGGGACCTGCTTCTGGGAGAAGACATTCTGTGTCCCCCTATCACCAGAGAGGAAAATAATCATTGGATGTGATGGGAATGAGTCAGAAAAGCCTACCTTCCCCTGTCCTTTTAGGCTTTATTGTCCTGAGAATTGGACTTGGAGTTGTTCTGTTTTATTTGTCCTTTTGAGTTCTAGAAGCAATTGTAGAGTTCTCAGACTCTGGTTGAGCAGTTTTCTGCTCATGTTGTAGCCATGACAAGCTTGGAAGCAGGATTCTAGGTTGCTTATTATTGTCAACTCATTAGGGAAGCAAAAGAAACCAGGGTACTCAAAGTCTAGGTAACTTTGGAGTTGTTATATAGAAATTTAGCTGAGTTGTGAACCTGATCCTCCTTTCCTCAGAAACTAAGGAGTTCTAAAAGGGGATTATTCCCCTAATGTTTATTACTATACTTTTGAAGTAAATATTCCTTCATATAGGCTAAATTGACTGTAAAATTGTTAAATGGAACTGGGGTGCAAGGAACCCTTGAATATAGGGGATCACCATAGTTGGAGGTACATGTCAATGGCAGAAAGACTAGATACTTTCCAATCCTTCTTCCTTCTCTTTCACCCTTCCCCCAGAAAAGTATTAAATGTAATACATATGGTCTTTTAGACAGTAGTGATCCAGAATAGTTACTGTCATGTATAGATGAGATGTAATAAGACCTTGAACTAAAGTAGAACTGTGTCATTATAGGGAAGGGGTCAGATGAAGGGGATGTTGTGGAGATAAAGATATCCATATTTGACAAATTACTTGGGTATATGAAATGAAGGTGAGGAACCAAGCATAGCATTGGGGTTGTAAACCTGGGAGATTAGAGGAGTAATGATGTCTTCAACAGAAAGAATGAAGTTTGGGAGAGGGGTAGTTTGTGGTTAAAGACAATGAGTTTTGTTTTAGAACATGATGAGTATTAGATGTGTGGAGAGCATCCAGTTTGAAATGTTCAGTAGACAGCTAGTCATATGATATTGAAGTTCAAAGGATGGACTCAGGCTGATCTGCAAAGATTAGCTAGTGGGTAGATACAGCAAAGAAGACTGAGAAGGAGCCATCAGATAGACCAGCAGAGAGAGTAGTGTAATGTAAACAGAAAGGGGAGTGTCTGGGAGGAGAGTGTGATCAAATGAAGCAAAGATCAAAAAGAATGAGGACTGAAGAACATAAAAGCAGGTTTGACAATTTGGAGATAATTGGTCATTTTGGAAAGTGCAATTTCACTGGAGTGATGAAGTCATAAGCCAGAATGCTAAAAGTTATCACCAAAAAGATTATAGTATGTAAATGTAATAGAAAGTTAAATATAAAGAATTCAGGAAAACAATAAAAGATATGTATTATATATATATATATATTTATATACATATAAAATGTATAATTCAGAGGGAAATAAATGGAAACAAGAAAACAATTTAAAGCAGTATAAATGGAAAAGATCACTAAAAGGATATTGAAAATGAAAATCCTAAAATCCCTCTATTCCTTTAATATCCAATTCAAGTGCTTCATCCTTCATGAAATATTACTCCACCTAACTGAAAATGATCTCTCCCTTCTCAGATTCCTCTTTGTGCATTGCCCATACTTCTTTGCACTTACCACAATCTACCTTGTATCAAATAAACTTTTAAATAATGTACTCTTTGTTGTAAGCACTGTTTTCTAGGAGCAGTTTTTATTAACTCATTCTGCCTGACAGAAATGTCCCTTTATGCCCTCAGACTTCACTCTCTCTCATCTAAGACTTTTTGAATTAGCATTTATGGGATTCTTTTTAAAATAGTTACACAGGGTGGCTAGGTGGTGCAATGGATAGAGCACTGGCCCTGGAGTCAAGAGTACCTGAGTTCAAATCTGGCCTCAGACACTTAACAATTACCTAGCTGTGTGGCCTTGGGCAAGCCACTTAACCCCATTGCCTTGAAAAAAAAATAAAATAAAATAGTTACATATAACAAGGTAAGGTAAAAAGTAGCATTTTGCTTCATCAGTCAGATAACTTAAGCTTGGAGAATCATTTCCCTAAAACCATTTAATCTTCCTAAGGAGCTTTACTTCTTGTCACAGACCATCTGAAGTAATCAAAGAGATCACCTCCCTTTGATTAATACAGTAATCTCTTCAAGAAATTAGGAAAAGGTCACTGCTCTTAGGTGAGTCAATCAAGATCACCTTGCCTTTCCTTGTCCTTGTTTGGTCATCACCCAAAGTGAAAAGTCATTCTTACACTGATCAGAGAGAGGGAAATAAAATAATGTTTCAGAATTGATAATTAGAAAAAGACTGATTTGGGCCTCTTTCATACAAAGGCTTCAGACTAGGGCACTTTAAAAATGCCTTTTCAATATTTTTAAAAGGCAATGGAGGGCAGCTAGTTGGCACAGCGGATAGAGCACTAGCCCTGGAGTCAGGAGGACCTGAGTTCAAATCCAGCCTCAGACACTTAATAATTACCTAGCTGTGTGGCCTTGGGCAAGCCACTTAACCCCACTGCCTTGCAAAAAAATGGCAATGGAGAATGAATGGGTAGGAGGGGACATTTTGTCTGGTGTACATTCTTTGCTTTTTGTGCTGAGCACAATTATAAAAATCATCTCTCCATTAATTTTTAGAATCTCATTTTTGTATTTACTAATCAGTCACAGGATATATTATTCTAGGTCAAAGACTCTTTTTTTAAAATTAATTTTTATGAAAGATATTATTTGAGTTTTACAATTTTCCCCCCATCTTGCTTCCCTCCCCCCCCCCCCACAAAAAGCACTCTGTTTCCATGTTGTACCTTGATCCAAATTGGGTGTGATGAGAGAGAAATCACATCCTTAAAAAAGAGAAGAGAAGTCTAAGAGGTGACAAGATCAGACAATAAGATATCTGTTTTTTTCTAAATTAAAGGAAATAGTACTTGCACTTTGTTCAAACTCAATGATTTTTTATCTGGTTAGAGATGGTATTCTCCATTGCAGAGAGCCCAAAATTGTCCCTGATTGTTGCACTGATGGAATGAGTGAGTCCTTCAGGGTTGAACATCACTCCCATGTTGCTGTTAGGGTGTACAGTGTTTTTCTGGTTCTGCTCATCTCACTCAGCATCAGTTCATGCAAATCCCTCCAGGCTTCCCTGAAATCCTGTCCCTCCTGGTTTCTAATAGAACAATAGTGTTCCATGACATACATATACCACAGTTTGCTAAGCCATTCCCCAATTGAAGGACATTTACTTGATTTCCAATTCTTTGCCACCACAAACAGGGCTGCTATAAATATTTTTGTACAAGTAATGTTTTTACCCTTTTTCATCATCTCTTCAGGGTATAGACCCAGTAGTGGTATTGCTGAGTCAAAGGGTATGCACATTTTTGTTGCCCTTTGGGCATAGTTCCAAATAGCTCTCCAGAAGGGTTGAATGAGTTCACAGCTCCACCAACAGTGTAATAGTGTCCCAGATTTCCCACAACCCTTCCAACAATGATCATTATCCTTCCTGGTCATACTGGCCAATCTGAGAGGTATGAGGTGGTACCTCAGAGAAGCTTTAATTTGCATTTCTCTAATAATTAATGATTTAGAGCATTTTTTCATATGGCTATGGATTGCTTTGATCTCCTCATCTGTAAATTGCTTTTGCATATCCTTTGACCATTTGTCAATTGGGGAATGGCTTTTTGTTTTAAAAATATGACTCAGTTCTCTGTATATTTTAGAAATGAGTCCTAGGTCAAAGACTCTTAACTTGGTATCTAACCCAAAGTTTTCCATGGATAACTCAGGGGAGAGGGAAAGAAATTTTTATTCATTATACTGCCAGAACCATCCTTGGCACAAAAAACGGGTTAATAATTCTTGCTATACTTTGCCCAAAATATGGAATTCTCTGCATTTTTAATTTAATACATCAGTTTCAGTGAAATATGACATTTTACTCTTTTTGCCTAGGGCATGTTCAATAGTACATCGGCCTAAAAAGACAACCTTACTTATTGAGAAGAGAATTCTTAAGTCTTTGTCAGGTACAAAAATAATATGTATATAACATCACTCAAACTCAAACTCCATAAATTAATATCCTAACATATTTTTGGGGTGGAAATGGCAATTCCAATCAAAGTATTCAATTCAATTCAATTCAATAAACATTTACTGACCCCATTTATTAAGTGCCTCTATGTGCTGGGTGCTGTGCTAATTTTTTCTTCTTCACTTCTCAGACAGTAAAGACACTTAGGTGCTCAGTTAGGTTTCTAAATTGTATCAATAAATTAGTTGTCCTTAGAGCAATGTGAAAATTGGAAGCTTTTAAAGAAAGGGTCATTTTAAAAATCCTTAGCATAGCATATACAACAATTTCTTTTTTTTCTGCAGTTTTAAGTTCTGTAACAGAAGGGGAAGCTAGGTGGTGCAGTAGATAGAGCACCAGAACTGGAATCAGGGAGATTTGAGTTCAAATTTGACCCTAGAAACTTGCTAGCTGTGTGGCCCTGGGCAAAGTCATTTAGCCCCCATTTCCCCCAGTTCCAAATTCATAAAATAAGGGCATGCTAAAAGAAGGAAATGGCAAACCACTATAGGATTTTTGCCAAGATCTCTGTCCATGAGTTCCCATAGAGTTGGACAAAACTAAAGGACTAAACAAAAACAACAATAATAGGATAATAAGAAATAAGTTCCATTTCACTCAGACAACCTATACCAAGAACTATGAATAAAGCAATTACCTTAGTAATTTGACTAGAGATTTTAAATTAGTACTGATATGGTCAACAATATTAATAATCTACACATCAGTCATTATAGGTATTCTGTTTACTAATATCCACATTTGCCTAATCTTTGTGACAACTAAAGTAGGAAGTGGCAGGTAGTACTATACATAGCAGAGTGGACAACTAGCTATTCTGAAGTAGAGGCAGTTCTTACTTTCCCAACTAAAACTTTCCAAGTTATCTTGAGAGAAGTATTATCTTATTTTTTTAGTATTTTAATTTATTGCTTATTTATTTAATATTCTTTTCTTTTTACATTTTGAATTCCAAATTCTCTTCTTTGCTCCAATCTTCTCTCCTACCTCCTTAGAAGGTAAGCAATATAATATCAGTTCTACATGTGAAATAATGTAAAATATTTTTATATTGTTCATATGTTTAAAAATAGAAGATCAGAAAAGGGAGAAAATTATACTTTAATTTGCACTCAGACTTCATCAATTCTGTCTCTGTAAGTAGATCTAGCATTTTTTCATCTTGAGTCATTTGGAATTGTCTTGGGTCATTATATTGTTACCAAACAATTGTCAAATCTTTCACAGTTTATTATCAGTATGCCATTGCTCTTACTGTGCAAAATGAGATCCCATGTCTTTTCGTTTCACTTTGCATTAGTTCATAGAGATCTTTTTTTAATATTATTTCATTTTATTTTTTCAATTATATGCAAAGATAGTTTACAACATTTATCTTTTCGAGTTCCACATTTTTTCTACCACCTCCTTTCCTCCCCTTCTCATGACAGCAAATAATAGATTATACATGTACCATCATGTTTAGCATATTTCCATATTAGTCATGTGGTAAAAAGAAGAATCAGAACTAAAGAGAAAAAATCACAAAGAAATAAAGAAAAAGCATAAAACAAGTTTTTTTTAAGTGAAAAAATAAAAAATAGCATGTTTTGATCTATATTCAGACTCCATAGTTTTTCTCTGGATGAGGATGGCAATTTCCATTGCAAATCTTTTAAAATTGTCCTTGATAACTGAACTGCTGAGGGGAGATTTATCACTTAGTTAATCATTACACAATGTTGTTGTTAATGTGTACAGTGCTCTCCTGGTTTTGGTCACATCACTCAGTGCAATTTTTTTCCAGACTTCTCTGAAGTTGACCTGCTCTTGCTTTTATACAGAACATTCTGCCACAATTTGTTCAGTCATTCTGCTGTTGTTGGGCATCCCTTCAATTTCCAATTCTTTGCCACTACAAAGAGACCTGTTATAAATATTTTTATACATGTGGATTTTCCTCTTTTCTATGATCTCTTTGGGGGAAAAATCTAGTAGCATTTTTGCTGGATCAAGGGTATGCACAATTTTATTGCCCTTTGGGCATAGTTCCAAATTGCTCTCCAGAATGATTACATCAGCTCACAACTCCACCAACAATGCATTAATGTCCCAGTTTCGCCATATCTTCTTCAACATTGATCATTTTCCTTTTTTAACATTTTAATCAATCTGATTGGTGTGAGGTGGTACATTTCTCTAATAGTGTGAGGTTTGCAATTCTCTAATCAATAACAATTTAGAACATTTTTCATATAAATTTAGATAGCTTCCATTTCTTCTTCTTCTTCTTCTTCTTCTTCTTCTTCTTCTTTTTCTTCTTCTTCTTCTTTTTGCAATGCATTAAGGTTAAGTGACTTACCCAAGATATTAAGTAGCTGAGACTGGATTTGAATTCAGGTCCTCCAGACTCCAGAGCCAGTGCTCTATTCATTGTACCACCTAGCTGCCCCCAAATTCTTCATCTGAAAATTGCCTGTTCATATCTTTGACTGTTTATCAATTGGGGGATAACTTATATTCTTATGAATTTGACTCAGTTCTCTATAGATTTTATAAATTAGTCCTTTATCAGAAACACTAGCTGTGAAAATTCTTTCCCAGCTTTCTGTGTTCTTTCTAATCTTGGTTGCATTGGTTTAATTTGTGCAAAACCTTTTTAATTTAATGTAATAGTTACCCATTTTGAATTTTATAATGTTTTCTGTATTTTCTTTGGTCTTAAACTCCTCTCCTTTCCATAGACCTGACATAGATTCTTGTTCTCCTAACAGGCTTATAGTATCACTCCTGTACCCATTTAGACCTTATCTCGATATAGGGTGTGAGGTGTTGGTCTATACCTAGTTTCTGCCATACTGTTTTTTCACTTTTCTCAGCAGCTTTTATTAACAAGTGCACCTGCAACAGCAGCAGGCCCAGTAGCCCTTGCAGCAGCAGCAGCACAATGCATATTCTCAGTTTTTGCCATCACATGTTCATGTGTAACAGAACTTTTGATTTCTTTCTTCTATTTTTAAATGACATGGGAATGAGAAAAGGAAGAGAATGCCTTTCCTGCCTACCTCATCAATTGAGAATAATGTACATCAAAAATTTCTAACATACTGTAGAGATATCTAAGGCAATTGACTGAAATATTCATGTTTGCCATACAGAGTAATGATTCTCTAATTTTAATTTTTTTCCATGTTCATAATTTCATTGAGGAAAGGCAAGGCGGAAAAGAAAATAGATGATAGAGTGTGTTTTGGTTTTTCTTTTTTATTAATGTAGACAAGTCCATCCTAAGTTTTATATTGATTTTTCATAAGGATTTGCATTCTGTATGACTCCTATTTATTGTGAATTGACTATATTGTTTTTGTTTTGGAGGGATGTCTTTGGGTCATTGAAGATGGAACTTTTTTGTCTTGTAAGAATGTTCCTTATACACTGAAACCTCATTTATCTGTAGAACTCAGGGAATTGGATATATGTTTCAGTATTGTTGAAAAAACTTTCAGAAATATTTCCATGTCTTTTCACAGTATAATGAAAATAATTTTTGATAAACCATTTTCTAGTTTATCTCCATTACAGATAATGCTTAATGATGGTATTAGAGAAATATTATTCATTTTAAGGAAAGCTCCTTTTAATTTTTATCTTTGTTTTATTTCACAGCATGACTTAACATTGGAAATATTTTTACATGTATAACTGATGTCAAATTGCTTGCCTTCTCAATAAGAGAGAGAAGAAAAGAGACAAGTTAGAACTCAACGTTTGAAAACAGAATGTTGAAATTGTTTTTACATTTTATTGGGGGAAAATAAAATATTAAATTTAAATCCCACTGCGACAAGCCAAAAAGAAAAATCAAGTCCTGAAGAAGTAGTATGACATGATTTAGCAACTATAAAAAAGAGCTTAAAATATGATATTTCAAAAGGCAAAGTATATAGGCTTACAATTTGCACATAAAAACTGAGTATAAGCCTATAGGAGGAAAAAATCAAATCTTTAATGATAATACTTCTAAGCATTTTTGATTAAAAAAATAAGACCAGAACACACACACACACACACACACACACACACACACACACACACACATATTTCTCTTGACCCAATCATCAGGGATAACAGAGAGAACCTAATTTGAGAAGAGTGGAGAGTGTCAGACACTTGATCCTCACTCTTATCTGAATAAGTCAAGGAAAGAAGAAATACATACATAGAGTCAGGTACAGAAATACATCACTCAACAGGAAAATAAGGAAAGAGGAGATGAGAGAAGGGAAATTAGAGGATAAAGGGAGTGATTAATTCTAAGAAAAACAAACTAAGCATTCATCAGAATATTTATAGCTCTCAGCAGCCAGGTGGTAAAGTGAATAGAGCACCCTCCCTGGAGTCAGGAGAACCTGAGTTCAAATGTGACCTCAGATGCTTAATAATTACATAATTATGTGACTTGGGCAAGTCACTTAACCCCATTACCTTGCAACCTTGCAAAAAGCCAAAAAAGAAATATTTATAGCTCTTTTTGAAGTGTCAAAAATGGAAATCTGAGGGGTTGTCAATAAATTGAGGAATGACTGAACAAGTTATGATGTATAAAGGTTGTGGAATACTATTGTATTATAAGAAATCATGAAAGAGATAGTCTCAGAGAAAAATGAGAGAACTTGTATAATCTGATAAATAATAAAAGGAGCAGAACTAGAATAATTTATAAAATGATGACAATATGATTAAGACAAAAAATTTTAAAATAAATAAGGATTCTTGATTAACATAATGATCAATCATGATTCCAGAGGACTAATGATGAAACATGTTAGGCATCTCTTGATAGAAAGGTAATTATATCTATTTTTCTGCACATGTCTAAAGTGGAAATTTGCTTTGCTTGACTATACATGTTTGAAACAGGGATTTCATTCTCTGTTGAGGTGGGAATGGCAAAAAGACCAATTTTGCTGACTGAAATAAAATATGTGTTTATATATAAATATATGTGTGTATACATACATACATATATAAATATATACACATATATAAACATATATATATAAAATTACAACTCTGTCATGGGTGGATCACATTCTTTATGATAAGTCCATCGCAAAAGTTACTTCCATATTTTTCTACCTTTGCCATTGCTGATTGCAACTCCTTCCTTTTGTATTTCTTCACTACCATGTATTATATTTTCTCTCTCCTTTCACTCTGACTCTGCTCTAGGGTAGCTGAATGGCCCAGCAGACAGATCCCTTGCCTTGAGGCCACAAGGCCCCCAGCCCCCATACCACCCCTTAGGCCCAGCATCCACCTGGTCCTATGGTCCCGGACAAGCCATCCAATTCCAGCCCCTTGCAAGAAGTAAAATAGAAAATGTGTTATATCTGACCACTCTCCTCCCATGGTCCATCTTCTCCTCCATCACTCACATGCCCCCCTGCCCCCATCCCCCCCCTTCTTACTCCAGATGCCTATACCCCATTTAGTATATATGCTGTTTCCTCTCCTATACACCTCTGATGAGAGCAAAGATTCCCTCATTTCCCCCTTGCCTTCCCCCCTTCCATATCATTGCAATAGCTCATTGTAATAAAGAAAAATCTTATGTGAAATATACATATAAATATAAATCTTGTATGAATATAAATCTATATAAATATATATAAACATAAATATAATATAAATATATATGAATAAATATAAATATATAAATATAAATATAAATCTTATTTGAAATATCTTGGCTTGTTCCCCCTCTCCTTTTTCTTTCTCCCATTACATTTCCCTTTTTTCTATTGACTCCATTTTTACACCATATTTTATCTTCAAATTCAGCTTTCTCCTGTGCTTCAACTATAAAAGCTCCTTCTACCTGCTCTATTAGCTGAGAAGGTTCATATGAGTATTATCAGTGTCATTTTTCTATGCAGGAATACATGCAGTTCATCATCATTAAGTCCCTCATATTTTCCCCTTCTCCTCCAATCTCTATGCTTCACCTGAGTCCTGTTTTTGAAAATCAAACCTTCTGTTCAGCTCTGGCCATTCCAACAGGAACATTTGAAATTCCCCTGCTTCATTGGAAGTTCATCTCTTTTCCTGGAAGAGGCCATGCCTTCTGGTATATTATATTCCAAGCTGTACAAGCTTTTAATGTAGTTACTGCTAAGTCCTGTTTGATCCTGACTGCAGCTCCATGATATTTGAATTGTGTCCTTCTGGCTGCTTGTAATATTTTCTCTTTGACTTGGGAGTTCTGGAACTTGGATATAATATTCCTAGGAATTGGTTTTTGGGGATCTCTTTCTCAGGGGGATCTGTGGATTCTTTCCATTTCTATTTTGCCCTCTGCTTCTAGGATATCAGGGCAATTTTCCTGTAGTAATTCTTTGAAAATAATGTCAAGGCTCTTTTCTTGATCATGACTTTCAGGTATTCCAATAATTTTTAAATTATCTTTCCTAAATATGTTTTCCATATCAGTTGTTTTTTCAATGAGATGTTTCACATTTTCTTCTAATTTTTCATTTTTTTTTGTTTTGAAGTATTGATTCCTGATTTCTCATAAATTCATCAATCTCCCTGAGCTCTATTCGTTGTCTGAAGGATTTGTTTTCCTCAGAGAGTTTCTATCTCTTTTTCCATCTGACCAGTTTTGCTTTTTAAAGCATTCTTCTCCTCAATAATTTTTACCTAAGCTGTTTTTTAGCATGCTATTTCCTTCAGCATTTTTTTTTTTGGATTTCCTTGACTAAGCTGTTGACTTCATTTTCATGTTTTTCCTGCATCTCTCTCATTTCTTTTCCCAGCTTTTCTTCTAACTCCCTCATTTGATTTTCTTTTTTTGCAAGGCAAATGGGGTTAAGTGGCTTGCCCAAGGCCACACAGCTAGGTAATTATTAAGTTTCTGAGACCGGATTTGAACCCAGGTACTACTGACTCCAGGGCCGGTGCTTTATCCACTACGCCACCTAGCTGCCCCACTCATTTGATTTTCAAAGTCTTTTTTGAGCTCTATCATAGCCTGAGCCCAATTTCTGTTTTTCTTGGAGTCTTTAGATGCAGGAGCTTATGCTTCCTCATCTTCAGACTGAGTTTTTTGATCCTTCTTGGGCTTATAGGCAAAATATTTCTCAATGGTGTTCTTTTTTCTCTGCTTGCTCATTTTGCCAGGCTAAGCTTGTTTTTGGTGTTTCCTGAGCTTTTGGGACACTCCCACAAGGATCTCAGTGTGTGAGACTCTGTCCTCCCTCCTAGTCTGTGAATGACCATATGCTTCCCCCTCTGCCACAGGGCTGAGGTGGGGGGGGGCCCTAGACTGCGATCAGGATATGAATGTGGTCACAGCCCCAGAGTCTTGTTCCAGGGGCAGAGGACAGAGCTCTGCAGTCTTTCTCTCTTTTCACTCCCCTCCCTAGGTTCAATGGGTTCATGCCCTGGGGGCTCCTCCTGCTTCTGTTTTCTGGATCTGGCCATGCTGCTTGCTGTGTGCCCTGAGGGCTAGGCTTCACATGCTCGCTCTGGCAGAGGTCCCCTAGCTGTTCCCCCAATTTGTGGCCAGTGCTCCCAGGGGTGTAGGTCAGGAAACTCCCCTGCTGCTGTGAGCTGGCTCCCAGCACCCTGAGGCTGCCCCTGGGAGGCTGAAGTTCTTTCACTCTGGCGGGCTACCCCCAGGCAGGCTGCCCCTCCAATCCCGGGAAGCAGAGCCTTTCTGCTCTTTTCCAGGTTACTTTGAGTAGGAAAACTGCCTCACTGGGTCCCTCTGTGGGTTCTGTCTCTCAAAAATTAAGTTAGAGTCCTTAGTTTCGAAGATTTATGAGAGAGCACCTAAGACATGATTTGCTCTTGCGGCCATCTTGGCTCTGCCCCCCCATTCCAGAACTCTTGAAGAATGATGAAATCAATGAGTAAGGGAAATAATTTTTCACATAAGAAAGAATATAATTAGAAATAATTAGGGGCAGCTGGGTGGCACAGTGGATAGAGAGCATGGGCCTTGGAGTCAGGAGGATCTGAGTTCAAATCCATTCTCAGACACTTAATAATTACCTAGCTGTGTGACCTTGGGCAAGTCACTTAACCCCACTGCCTTGCCAAAAAAAAAGAGAAATAAATTATGAAATTCCCTAGAAATTTCACATTTTACTGTGTTAATGTTAAGTTATGAGGTTGTTTTGTAATACAACACTTTAAAGATAGATGTGGATAAAAAAAGCAATTAATCACATAAAAATTAAATAAAATTTAACTTCACTTTACTTATATTGAAAGTAGTTCCTGTGGCATAATGAGTTTTGGTTTGTCCTTTAATCTTCAGGAGGACCATGACATGGAGGGAGGTGATGCCATGATGTGCAATTGAAATGGATTTAAGTAAGGGGATGCTATACAAAGTCACTAGCCTCACTTTCTCCACTAGAGTCATCTGGATCCAGTGGCCAGTTATGGATCAGGACAACTGGAGATGGCCTTGGATGCAGAGGGAGACCTTGACCTTTTAAACCCAAGGTCTTTCCCAGGTCAGTTTGACTGAGGCAAACCCTATTCATTGATTAAGATTAACTAAGAGAGAGATGGGTCCAAAAGGCCTAGAGTGGTCACTTTTGCTTAGTCCCCAAAAAAGAAAAAATTAAACCAGGAGGGTAAGACAATCAGGGCTTCTCAGTAATTAAAGCAGGTAAGTAAAAAATGAAGCAAAAAATAGCCTCTTTTTCATAGTGGGGAAAAATATCTGGAAGGGAAAGCCTTCAGAGTTTTGGGGCACTAAGTGGCAAACAAGTGATGAATTTTCCTTTCTCTTGGCAGGAGGGGGGTGGTCATTGTGACTCACACAAGTTCTAGCAAGTGTGAAGAATCCCAAGCAAATTCTGAGTGCTGAAAATTTTTTTTCTCATCAAAATGTGATTAGTAAGGAGTTTATGATTTCTGAAGCCAATGAATATTGGAGTATCACTGTATTTCTTGTCTCTTACAGTTATTGGCTACCATTTACATTTTTCAAGGAGTTTTTTCCATGCCTTAAATTTTTATACTTTTCATATTATAGTTAATTCTCTTTGCAATTCTTTCTTCCATGACTCATTTCTTTTCATTTTTTCTTGTAGCACTCTCATTTCATTTATAATTTCTTAAAAAAAATTTGATTTCATTTCTTTCCGTAATTCTAATGGGATTTATGAACAAGCTTGGATTTTTCTGAGGTTTCATTTGAATTCCTCTTTTGTTTTGCTCATTCTATTTGATTAGTCTGTTTCCTGACTTTAGTCTTGGTGTTATGACCGAACTCTGAATATTTCTGTAGGAAAGTTCTGGGTTGATCCTATTTCTGCTTTCTCTAGGTATTTGAATATTGTGTTATTCCAGGATATCAGGATTAACTCAGACTGAAAGTCAATATTTGGTGCTCTGATCTGATTCAGGGCCAAATCTGATTTTTCTGCTCTACTCCTCCTTGTCTATTCTCTATGAGCTCCTAACTTGGATTTTGGTCTGAAGCCTGTCATTTAATAATTCTGGGTTTATCTTCTCTCAATCATCTGGAAACCATAATTAGTAAAGATAGGTTTCATTTTCGCTTTTGATCTGGAATATCCAACCTAGCTATTCCTCTGTAGGTTTCAGACAGTGAGAAGTAGACACTGAAGCTATTGCTTACTCCTGAATTTGTTTTCTTACTCAGGAAAATGGCTTAAGACTTGGAACCACTGTCTGCTTTCACTTACCACCTCTGCAATTTTCCTTCCAAGTCCACCTCAGTCTTGACTTGGAATTGAATTGAGGGGGACAAAATTGTCAGTTGCCATTTTTGCCACACTGTTGCCACATTATGAGTTCTTTTTCCCTGTGTCCCCTGGATCCTGGCTATATCCCCCAGATCTCACTATCTTTTTTCTTTTGCCACCTTGGACTGAAAAAGTGGCTTATTATGACTTTTTTTTTCAGAATTTTCTATGAGTATTCAGCCTGGTGCCCTTTCTAGGTCTGTTCAGAGGAAGATTTTTTTGGAGTAGGGAAGGATGCAGAAGAGCAGAACTTAATGTCCTGTTGCTCTACCATCTCAATTTGTCCTCCTTTATGAATTGCATTTTAACTTATTTTCCTCTCAAAAGCATCTTTATATATTTATCATTATCATTTATATCTGGGGAGGTCCTTGTGACCTTGTGGTCACAAACCCATAATACTTCAGAAATCATTCCTTTAGATGTCTAAACACAGAACAAATCCATTTACATTAAAAATGTCAATATCAAACTGAAAAAAAATGCCAAATTGATCATTTTCTATCAATTGGGAATTCCTGGTCCAGGTTCTTGGGATTCCTAAGGGATCTAAGAACAATTAAGCTCCTGGTTAGTTATCAGACATGACCTATTTGTGCCCAATTTGGGGTAGAACCTTCCAAACTCATATTATTCTAATCAGTTGCAGTTGTACACACTATACCTTGACTTCAACATTGAGATATTATTTTGGTTCTCATGGAAAATGAAGGACAACAACCAGTCTAGGATTGTTAACCAATGTATAGGGGATATGTAAAGAAAGTGTCCTTGTCACTATATTACTGATTTGACTGAATCTTCCTTGATTTCAGGGTACACTTGATCACTTTCAGAATTATAGATAGTTTATGTGGCTAAAATTGACTTATTTCTTTACTAGGGGTACAAAATAACTGTTAAATGAAAGAGCTATATTGTTGTGGTTTTTTAAATTATATATTTTATTTATTTTCCAATTATTTATAATAGAAGTTTCAAATTGGACAACAAAACAACATAACAAAACCTTATAAAGCCTTTTTTGTAAGATTTTGAGTTTTACAATATTTCCATCACCATGCCTTCCCTCCCCCTTCCACCAACAGAAGGCAATCTGATAATATTTACATTGTTTCCATGCTGCACATTGATTAAAATTGAATGTGTTGGGAAAAAACCATATCCTTGAGGAGAAAATAAAATATTAGAGATAATAAAATTATGTAGTACATAATCCAACTTTTTAAAAATATATAGGTTGGGGTGGAGCTAAGATGGTGGCATGAAGGCAGGAATTCCTGGAAACTCATTTCCCCCAAAACTCCAAAAGTTGTCAAGTTATGACTCTAGTCAAAATTTAGAGGGGTAGAACCCACAGAAAGACTAAGTGATACAATTTCCAAGTCCAAGACAACTCAGAAGTTCCACAAGAAAGGTCTGTTTCACCAGGACCAGGGGTTGAAAAGAGCTACAGGAGAGCTACAGCCATAGTGTAGCTGGGCCGGGTGCCTGGGTCCCTGGGGCCACTTGGGTCCATTGCAGAGGGGGCAGTTTCCAGAGCTCTTGGCCCGGGGATCACTGGGGAGAGTGGGAAGGGATGGTGAGAGAACTCTGCCATACCACAGTGAGTGTGGAGTGGAGCAACAGCCTCAAAGCAGCCCTGAGGTGAGAACCTGCAGCAGGAGTTGGCAGAGACACCCAGCATGTGCAGAGTGCAGCCCACAGACACTAAGGGGATCAGCGGAGACAGTAGAGGTCTCTCTGCTCTCCCTGGAGTAGGACTCAGCTGTTTGCCCACACTCAGATCCAAGTTGCAGTCTGGGCCCCCACAACACCAGCCTAGCTGAGCAGGAACCATCCTCACAGCTCCAGGGCAGAGAGGAGAGCCTGAACACAGGCAAGAGAGCAGTCAGAGCCTCTCATAAGACCTTGGAGGAATTAAAGTCCCTGTGGAGTGTCCCAAAAATCCCCAAAGCCTTGGAAGTGCAGTAAATCAGTCGTAGGCTGAGGAAATGAGCAACAGAAAAAGAATCTGACCACAGAAAATTGCTTTTGTTCCATGGAGAATCAAAATACATATGCAGAAGATGACAAAAATTGAATCTTCTGTATCTAAAACCTCCAAGAGAAATAGAAAATGGGCTCAGGCTATGTATAAGATAAAAAAAAAAAAGACTTTGAAAAGCAATTAATGGAGGTAGGGGAAAAAATGAGAGGAGAAATAAGAGTGATACAGATGAATCAGGAAAACCAAATCAGCATCTTGGTGAAAGAAATACAAAAAAATACTGAAGAAAATAATACATTAGAAACCAGTTTAGGCCAAATGGAAAAAGCAATACAAAAGGCAAATGAGGAGAAGAATGCTTTAAAAAACAGAACTGGCCAGCTGGAAAAGGAGATAAAAAAGCTCTCTGAAGAAAATAACTCCTTCAAATGCAGAATGAAACTAAAAGAAGCTGATGACTTTGCAAGAAATCAGGAAGAAATAAAACTACCCCCCCCAAAAAAATTAAAATAAAATGTGAAATATCTCATTGGAAAAAAAAAACTGACCTTGGAAACACATCCAGAAGAGATAATTTAAAAATTATTGGACTACCTGAAAGTCACGACCAGGAAAAGAGCCTAGACTTCATTTTTCAAGAAATAATATAGGAAAATTGTCCTGATATTCTAGAAGCACAGGATAAAATACAAATTGAGGGAATTCACCAATCACCTCCTGAAAGAGAACCCTAAAAGAAAAACTTCCAGGAATATTTTAGCCAAACTCCAAAACTCCCAAGTCAAAGAGAAAATACTAAAAGCTGCCAGAAATAAGCAATTCAACTACTGTGACTCCATAGTCAGAATTACACAGGATCTGGCAACATCTACATTAAGGACTTGTAGGGCTTGGAATATGATATTCTGGAAGGCAAAAGATCTTGGTTTACAACTGAGAATCAACTACCCAGCAAAATTGAACATCCTCTTTCAGGGGAAAAGATGAAATTTCAATGAAACATGGGACTTTCAAACTTTCCTATTGAAGCAGTCAGAGCTGAACAGAAAGTCTGATCTCCAAGTACAGGACTCAGGTGAACCATAGAGGGGGTGGACAAAAGGGACTAACCATGAGGAACTTAATGGTGTTGAACTGTTTGTATTCTTGCATGGGAAGAAGACACTGATAACTCATATGAACCTTCTCATTTATAAGAGCAGTTAGAAGGAGCATATATAGACAAGGCACAAGAAGGAGATGAATATAATAGTATAATATAGTAAAAAGAGGGAGTCAGTGGGTGATAAAGGAAAAGTACTGGGAGGGAGGAAGAGAAAGGAGAGGAAGAAGGGGCTAAGATATCTCACATAAGAATCAAGAAAAAAACTTTTCAATGGAGTGGAATGGGTGAGGGCAAGGGGGAATGAGTGAGCCTTCATTCTCATTAGGAATGGCTCAGAGAGGAACTAACTTACACATTTAATAGGGTATAGAAATCTAACTTACCCTAGAGAAAAATGAGAAGAAAGAGATGGGATAAGGAGGAATGGGGAGAGGGAAGGGGGGAATAGGTGATAAAAGAGAGGGAAGATTGTGGGAGAGGGTACTCAGATACAACACAGTTTTGAACGGGGCAGGGTGAAAGGAGAGAGAATAGAATAAATGAGAGTGGGAAGGAATAGAATGAAGGGTAATACAGCTAGTAATAGCAACTGTGGGAAAAATATTGAAGCAACTTCTCTGGTGGCTATGATGGGGAAGGCAACTCATCCCACAGAAATAGCCATTGGAATCTGAACAGAGACTGAAGTACACTTTTTTCCTCTCACTATTCTTAAAATTTCTTATCTTTTTTTGAATCTTTGGTCTTTGTTTAAACTCCACAGTTCTTTCTCTAGAGATGGTATTCTCCATCACAGATATACCCTAAAATTATCCCCGATTATTGCACTTATGGAATGAGCAAGTCCCCCATGTTGCTGTTAAGCTGTATAATGTTCTTCTGGTTCTATTCATCTTTCTCAACATCAGTTCATGCAAATCTTTCCAGGCTTGCCTGAATTACCAACCTTCCTGGTTTCTAATAGAACAATAGTGTTCCATCACATACATATACCATAATTTGTTCAGCCATTCCCCAATTGATGGACATCCCCTTGATTTCCAATTTTTTGGCACCACAAACAAAGCTGCTATGAATATTTTAGTACAAGAGATGTTTTTACCCTTTCCCATAATCTCTTCAGGTTGGAGACCCAGTAGTGGTTTTGCTGGGTCAAAGGTTATACACATTTTTCTTGCTCTTTGGGCATAATTCCAAATTAAGTTCACAGCTCCACTAACAGTGCATTAGTGTCCCAAATTTCCTGTATCCCCTCCAACATTGATCATTGCCCTTTCTGGTCATATTGGCATTCTGAGAGGTGTGAGGTGGTACCTCAGAGATGCTTTAATTTGCATTTCTCTAATTAGTAATGATTTAGAGCAATTTTTCATATGAATATGGATAGCTTTGATTTCCTTATCTGCAAATTGCCTTTGCATATCCTTGACCATTTATCAATTGGAGAATGACTTGGTTTTTTTTTTATAAATTTGACTCAGTTTTCTATATATTTTAGAAATTAATCCTTTGTCAGAAACACTAGTTGTAAAAATTATTTCCCAATTTACTATATTTCTTTTGATCTTGGTTACAGTGGTTTTGTTTTTGCAAAAGCTTTTTTATTTAATATAGTCAAAATTATCCAGTTTGTTTTTGATGATGTTTTCCATCTCCATACTTGCCTTTCCATAGATCAGACAGATAAACTGTTAAAGTATAATGTTTACATATATAACACATATAAATCCAGACACAAACTGAAGCATGCACAAATACTTCTTGTTTTGTTTTGCAAATTTGGCAATCCTTTTAAACAATCAGATTGCATGAGTCTAAATGAGTCAGTAAGACTGGGACATGTTGATTAAAAACAAATGAAACTTTCCTATAATCATTTAAAAGGTCCCTTACCTTTATTTAATTGACTTTGGAATTCTTTATAAAAGGAATAGCCCATAATAGTTTCTATTAGGCATTGTAATTTGCATCCAAAGATGGCATTTAACTTTTGGAGGAAAAAGATCTAGCATGACTATACTCTGCATTTTAGGCATAAACCAACCATAATTTTAAAAATGATTTATTGCTTCAAAATCAAGAATTAATTTAGTTGAGAGAAATGTTCAAATTGACAGTCTTCTTATGCTCTTAATAAATATTTTTTGAAGAGCATAGGGGATGATGAAACTTTGCTTGTTTCCATGCTAATATTGAAGTTATAAGGTGTGTGCTGCCTAGGTAAGTTATGTATATCCACATGGGATGTCTAATCATATAGACAGAAGACTCAATGGGAAAGTATTGATGGCTATTTCAGGAACTTACTCTTTTTTTTTTTTTAAACAGATTGTGATTTCTGTCTTGGTGGAATAAGAGAATAGGTCATGAGACTGGCTACTATCCTCTCTCAGAGAGGAGAATTATATTTGTTGATCTCTAAATATCAGGTGATTGGTGCAGAACAAAAATGCCACTAATTTTGTTGGTCTCTATGCCTCAACGAGTAGCTTTTCACTTATACTCATAGGCTTGGACATTCCCATCAAATATAGATTACACACAAGTGATGCTTAGAGATACAAGCAAATATCAACCAACCAATAAAGCATTAATCAGAGAAATTATATAGATTGGAATGTGAATGAGCTCTTTCTCTCTGGAAAGAAGAAATCTCACCTTTACAAAGAAAGATGCCATTATTTCACCAAGGAGGAATTACCTGAAGTTTCTGGATAGGCAGGCATGATAATCTGCAAGAGAGCCTTTCTCTTTTTCTTTCTCCTGCCTTTAATATGTCAAAAAGAGAGTCTGGAACACAAGTCAATTTCTCTTAAAAGAAAGAATGAAAACTCTCTTTTTTATTTTTTTAAATTTTATTTATATAAGGCAATGGAATTAAGTGATTTGCCCAAGATCACACAGCTAGGCAATCATTAAGTGTCTGAGGTCGGATTTGAACTCAGATCCTCCTGACTTCAGGGCCAGTACTCTATCCACAATGCCATTTGGCTGCCCAAGAATGAAGATTCTCTATCCTACAAAACTTTTGTGCCTACTCCCTCACAAAGTTAAGTAGTGTTGCATTAGTACTCTCAACACCAATTGGAACAAAAATCGTCCAGATTTGTCTGGAAATCCATACTATATTACTATGTCATTTGGCTTTGTATAATAGCTACAATTGCTATTTGATGGATGCCAAAACTATTTGACATAATGTAACTTTTTGGCTTCAAGATAATAAAATCATAATGAAGTAAGATAAAATTTCATAGTAAATATATTTGATAAGTCCTTATCTGATATTTTATTCTATATTATTTGTACACACTTAAGAAGATTTTTATTCAGAAAATTTTTCACAATGAACATTTAAAAATTTTTTATTTATTATATACAGAATTTTAGATAATTTTGGAGGTAAACAGGTTGCATAAATAAATATAAAATATAAATTAAAAAAGCCAAAATAATTTCAGAGGGAGAAAAGCACTTTCTGTTTGCAAACTTTATAAAGTTTGATTCAAATGAAAAAAAGCTCAGTAAAATTCATGTTTGCTTTTAAAAGATTTCCTTCTTTAAAAAGTTTCCATCTGGTGCGGCTAGGTGGTATAGTGGATAGAACGGTGGCCCTGGAGTCAGGAGTACCTGAGTTCAAATCCGACCTCAGACACTTAATGATTGCCTAGCTGTGTGGCCTTGGGCAAGCCACTTAACCCCATTGCCTTGCAAAAATAAAAAAAAAAGTTTCCATCTTCCAAGGACTCAATAAGAGATTAAACAATAAACAGACTATAAATTAAATACTTTTTTCCTTGCAACTAAGAATTCATTCTACCTACAAGATAAAAATTTCAAGCCTCCACAACTCAAAGGAGAACATAATAAGTAAATAGTATGTAAATGTTTTATATGATTTCAGATTTTTTATTAACTTTTATTTGGTGGTTCAACAATTTTAATAGTCTAAAAAATTGACTTGCTATTGCTTTTGTTAATTAAAACTTCTAAACATTATTTTTTAGTCCTGAGATAATGTTAAGGTGTATAACTATAATGTAAAATTTGTTGAAGAAGAGAACTGAGACCATTATCTTATTTTGCTAGAGCCTGTTATTTTATAAATTGAGAGCACTGATGAAGTATATCAAAGTGTCAGGGAGAAAGAATAATATATGTAAGGTAGTTTAGGAGAGGACTTGTCTTCACTCTAACATTTACCATCTATAATGTATTCCCCAACTTAGATTACAAATCAGTTTTATGATGATACTCTAGTGTACAAATTGCCCTAATTTGTTTATATTTTGGCAATATTAATTTGAGTACTTCAGATTAAATATTTCATGTTTAGTAAGATAATTAGCCATATAAAGTATTACTTTAGGAATATAATGACCTGAAAGTCACTCAGTTTTTACTTCTACTTCATACTTTCATTATTATATTAAGTAATCAAGTTATAAATATTTATTGAGTGCTTCCCATGTACCAGACACTGTACTAATTGCTGGAGATATAAAAAGAGATGAGAAATAGTCTCTATCCTCAGGATCTTGTCGTCTAATAGGGGAGACAATCTGCAAACATATTTGTAAGCTATATATAGGATAAATTGGAGGTAGTTAGAAGAGGAAAGTCACTGGATGGTGTAGAGGAATATTTATTTTGGAATCAGAGAGCCTGGGTTCAAATCTTAGCTTTGCCACTTAACTACCTATATTACCTTTTTATTTTTTAAATTTAATTTGTTTTTCCTTCATTTTAAGTTTCAAATTGTTTCCCCTTCCTCCTCCCTTACCCTATATTAGGGAAGGTCACCCTCTGACACACATGTAAAACTATACTATTCAAAGTTCTATTAATCAGTTCTTTCTTTGGTGGTAAATGGCATCTTCCTTCCTAGATCATTTGTAGTTGATTTGAGTATTAATAATTTTCAAAATAAATAACTTGGTCATTCACAGTAGTTTTTGGAATAATATTGTTGTTTTTATGCAGTGTTATTGTCTATACCCAATTTCTACCAAACTACTTTCCAGTTTTTCCAACAATACTTAACAAATAGTGAATTCATTTCTCACAAGTTTAAGTCTTTTCTTTTGTCAAATACCAAGTTATACTAATCATTTACTATTCTATATTGTTCTGTTCCACTGATCCACTTTCTTATTTTTTAGCAAATACCAGAGTTCTGATAATTACTGCCTTATAATTTAAGATCTGTTGCTGATAAACTTTTTTCTTTGCATTTTAAAAATTAATTCTTTTGATATTCTTGACTTTTTGTGTTCTTTCAAATGAATTTTGCTAATATTTTTCTAGCTCAAAATAGATTTTTAATAATTTGATTGGGATAGCATTGAATAAATAGGTTAGTTTAGGTAAAATTTTCATGTTTAGTATTTTAGTTATGCCATCCATGGACAGTTAATATTTCTCCAAATTATTCAAATCTTTATTTGTTTTAATTTTTATAATTATGTTTTATAATTATGTTTGTGTGGTTTTATAATGACATTCATGTAGTTCCAAATTTGGCTTGGCTGGAAAATTACCAGTGATTTTATAGTCTGGTGAACTCCCAGTGATTTTGTAGTCTAGTTATTTTAAAAGGAATATTTCTTATTAGCTCTTCCTGTATGGTTTTGTTGTTAATATACATAAATGCTGATGATCAAATTTTTTGTATTTATGTAATTGTTTTATTTATTTTATTTTACTTGTGTCCTGCTAATTTGCTAAAATTATATTTTCCACTAACTTTTTAATTGAATCTCTAGAATTTTTCAAGTCTATTTTCATATCATCTGCAAGAAGAGATAATTTCATTACCTCAGTGTCTATTCTAATTCCTTCCATTTCTTTTTCTTCTCTTATTGCTATTGCTAGCATATCAAATATAATAGTATTTTTTCATTTCTAATCTTATTGGGAATACTTCTGGCTTAATCTCATTACAAATAATGCTTGCTGATGGTTTTAAGAAGAAGCTTCTTGTCATTTTAAGGGGAAAAATTCATTTATACTTTTGTTTGTAAGTGTTTTTAATAAGAATGTTGTATTTTGTCAAAAAGCTTTGTCTCATGTTGAAATAATCATATGATTTTGTTACTTTTGTTGTTGATACTGTCAATTATGCTAATAGCTTTTCTTATGTTAAAAATTTCACTTAATCTCTGTGTTGTAATATTTAAGATATATTGTAGTCTCCTGGCTGGTATTTTATTTAGTATTTTTGTGTCCATATTCATTAACAAACCTAGTCTATAATTTTCTTTCTCTGTTTTTACTCTTCCTGATTTATGTATCAGCAACAGATAGTTCATAAAAGGAATTTGGTAGGATTCATCCTTTGCCTATCATTCCATATAATTTATTTAATAGTGGAATTAGTTGACCTTTAAATGCTTGGCATAATTCCTTTGTAAATCCATCTGATATATATGCTCTTGGGGCGTCTAGGTGGTGCAGAGGATAGAACACTGGCCTGGGAGTGAGGAGTACCTGAATTCAAATCCAGTCTCAAACACTTAATAATTACCTAGCTGTGTGGCCTTGGACAAGCCACCTAACCCCATTTGCCTTGAAAAAACCTAAAAAAAAATAAGATGATATACGTGCTCTTTTCTTAGAAAGCTCATTTATTGTCTATTTAATTTCTTTAGATATTTTATTTTCTGTTATCCAGGAAGATTTTCCATTTCACTTTAATTGTAAAACTGATTGGCATGTAATTGGGCCAAATAGCTCCTGATAATTGTTGGGAATTTATATTAATTAAAGGTAATTTCACCCTTTTCATTTTTGGTAGTAGTAATTTTGTTTTTTTCTCTTTTTAAAATTATTTTAACCAATGGTTTACCTAGTATATTTTTTATTAAACCAACTTCTGATTTTATTTATTAATTCATTGATTTTCTTACTTCAATTTTATTAATCTCATCTTCAGTTTTTAAGATCTGCAATTTTGTGTTTAGTTGTGGATTTTTTATTTGTTTTTTTCTATTTTTAATTGCATAGAACAATTGCATTGTTCTGTTTTTTCTGTTTTATTGAAGTAAGCATTTAGAAATATAAATTTTCTCATTACTTCTTTTGCTTCATTTCATAGGTTTTGGCATTGATTATGTCTATGATCCATTTTTTAACTCATTCTTAAGATTAGATTGTTTAACCTTTAATTTTAAACTATTCCCATGTTCTCTTTATTGCAATATGAAAAGGATGCATCTAATAATTTACTTTTCTGTATTTTCCCTAATATATGGTCAGTTTTTGTAATGTGCCATGTACCGTGGCAGAAAGAGGTTTTTTTTTTTCCCATTCTCTCCAGTTCTCTTCAGATATCTATCACATTTTCCTTATCTAAGATTCTATTCTTCTCTTTGATTTCCTTGTTGGGGATTTTTTGGTCAAATTTATCTAGTTCTAAGAGAGGAAAGTTGGAGTCTACAACTATTTTTGTTTTTCTATCTCTTTCTACCTAGAATTCATTCAGTTATTCCTTGAAAAATTTGGATACTATATAATATTTGGTGCTTATAAGTTTAATATTGATATCACTTCATTTCCCAAGTAACCTTTTATCATAATGTAGTTTGTCTCTTTTAATTATATATATTTTAGCTTTACGTTTGAGATTAACTGCTATTCTTGTTTTTTTGTGTGTCAGCTGAAGAATAATACATTTCACTGCAACTGTTTAAGTCTTTTGTGTTTTTCACAATTTTAATTGTTTTTCTCATAAGCACAATACATTGTGCTATCCATTTCTCTTTTATGGATGAGTTCATCCCATTCTCATTCAAAGTTATACTCACTAGTTATATGTTTCCCTTCATCACATTTTTTCTATTATCTTCTATTTACCCTATCCCTCCTTAAACATTTGATTTACTTCTAACTACTACTTCCCTAATCCCTATCCCATCTAAGAATCCCTCCCTTCTCCTTTCCTCTTATCCTCTTATTCCTTAATCTTCTAAGAGTTTCTCTCTTATCCTTTTCCCTTACCTTTCTGTTTCCCTTTAATCCAGTTCTAATGAGAATAAAATTCTGGCACCACCAGCCCTTCAAGCCCCTCCTGCCTCTACAGTAACTGTGCTTTCATTTTACCTCTCCCTCTGGATTTTTATTTTTTAGAATTATCCTATCATTCTTGACTCAGCCCCCAAGCCTTCTATTTATGTATGCTCTTTCAAACTATCCTAGAAATAACATTCTTAAGAGTTATAGATATCTTTTTTTTCCCAAATAGGAAGTAAATAATCTCACCTTATTATATCTTTTATTATTCGTCTTTAATGTTTAATTTCCTTATGTTTTTCTTGATACTTGTGGGTCAATTTTTCCATTTATTCTGGTCTGAAATTTTTTTTTAGTTTTTTTTGCAAGGCAAACGGGGTTAAGTGACTTGCCCAAGGCCACAAAGCTAGGTAATTATTAAGTGTCTGAGACCAGATTTGAACCCAGGTACTCCTGACTCCAGGGCCGGTGCTTTACCCACTACACCACCTAGCCGCCCCTGCTCTGAAATTTTTTAATGTTCCTGTGAATTTTCATTCTTGGAATTGGTGAATTTTCTTTCAATTTTTATTTTACCCTCTAGTTCTAAAATATCAGGGCAGTTTCTAAAAACAATTTATTGAAATATAATTTCTAGACTTTCTTTAATGATCATAATTTTCAAGTAGTCCAACACTTCTTATTTTGTCTCTCCTCATTCTGTTTTTCAGGTCAAATGTTTTTTAGTGGTTTCACATTCTTTTTTATTTTTTCATTCTTTTTATTTTTAAAATTTTTTAAATTTAAGGCAATGGGTTAAGTGACTTGCCCAAGGTCACACAGCCTGGCAATTATTAAGTGTCTGAGGTCGAATTTGAACTCAAGTACTCCTGACTCCAGGGTTGGTGCTCTTTCCACTGCGCCACCTAGCTGTCCTTGATTTTGTTTTATTATTTCTTGGTGTCTTGTTAAATTATTCCCTTTGCCTTGCTCAATTCTAATTTTTAAGAAATTGTTTTCTTTGTTTTTTGGTTCTCTTTACAATTGGTTGACTTCCTTTTTATCCTTTTCATTTTCTTGCATAATTTTTATTTTTTCCTAATTTTTTCTCAACCTCTAATTTAATTTTCAAAGTCCTTTAAAAAATTTTCCAAGGGGGCAGCTAGGTGGCGCAGTGGATAAAGCAGCGGCCCTGGAGTCAGGAGTACCTGGATTCAAATCCGGTCTCAGACATTTAATAATTACCTAGCTGTGTGGCCTTGGGCAAGCCACTTAAACCCAATGCCTAGCAAAAACCTAAAAAAAAAATTTTTCCAAGAACTCTTTTTAGTCTTTTGATCACTTCACTTTTTTCTTTGAAGTTGAAGTAGTTAATTTAACAATCTTCTGAGATTGAATCCAGATCTTCTCTTTCACTGTAATAGTTATCTTTCTCTTTTGCTTATTCATATTTGTGTGCTTATTTCTTGTCTGTTAATTTTGTGTTAAAGTCTGCTCTAATCCTAAGGAATAGGGAATTATGTCTCAGGGTTTTAGGGTTTTTATGCTATGTTTTCTGAGTTCTAGATAGGACCTTCTTTTCCTAAGTCATGACTAAGGCTCTCATTGTCACTACAAATACTCTTATTTCCTTCCAATTCTTGCAAGCTTACCCCTCTTCCCCAGCACTAAGACCAAGGGATTTACTCTCCTGTGAGTCCCACAACCAGCAGAATCCTCAACCTTCTGTGGACCAGAGCACACACACATGCAAGTATGTGCTTACTCTACTTCACCCACAGTCACAGCCTGGGAGACTGGCTCAGCCACTGGGGTCCCATTTCCATTGCCATCAGAAGACCCTACAATCTTCCCTTGATCATCTGTCTCCTGAAATGGAGTTTGGCCTGAGGCTGCTGCCTATTTGCTATTTGTACTATAGACAGGTTAAACCATCACTCCTCACAAGTCAGGTCTTTCCTGAAGTCCTCCCAAATTATCTCAGACTGCTAACTACTTTACCCTGACTTTTAATTATTTATGCTATTCAGGTTTTATTTTAAATTGTTTGTGAAGGGGTTTGGGGGAGTCAGATGGTTTCCTGACTTATTCCACCATCTTCCCAGAATCTATCCCTCACCCTCTTAACCACTTAGCCTTTCAATACTTCTCAGTGCCCCAGGGATAGCTAGGTGATACAAAGGACAGAGCTCTGGCCTTGGAGTCAGGAGGAATCCATTCTTATACATTTGCCACTTACTAGCTATGTGACCTTGGGCAAGTCACTTACCTGTGCTTGCCTCACATCCAGGACCATCTCCAATTGTCCTAATTCCTATCTGGCCACTGGACTCAGGTGATTCTAGAGGGAAAAATGAGACTGGTGACTTATTAGCCCAGCATTCCCTCACTCAAACGTAGTTCACATGCTTGTCTTGGCATCACCTCCCCTGATGTCTTGGTCTTCTTCAAGAAAGAAAGATAACAAACAAACAAAAAAAAAAAAGCAAAAACATCCCCATTTGATCAAATGAGTAATTTCTAATATATAACTTAAAAGGTTCCTTTTATAGCTCTAAATCTATGATCTTATGGTAAGAGTAGTTATATATAGTTATAGTAGTTATATATCATAAGATATATCATGAGAGCTTTGTTCCTTATTTAGAAATTTCAATTCAACATGATAGTTGGTAGCTGAAACTAATAGTGGAATGAGAAAGGGAATGGAACCAAGTTGGTGGTATAACAGGAATGAGCATAGGCAAACTCTCCTACATAATATTTTTTACACAGATGTAGAAAATGCACCAATATGAGTATTGATTGGGAAATCCAAGAAAAAGTAGTCTCAATGAGTCATTTTTCTAGCTCAAGTTGACATAAAGAGATCTGTAGATATTGGGAACAGAACCTGGATACATGAAGCATTCCAGGCTATGTAGCTGTGTAAGAAGAGGTCCTAGATTCAACAAAGATATTGTACCTGATACAGGAATGGATACCACTACCCAATTTTCCTACATAGGTCCAGGGCAGACTGAAGAAGAAACCTGTGTTCAGAAGTAGCATTCCAATAAGGAGGAGTAGATAGATATGAGCCCTACTATAAGCTGAGCAAGGAGCGAGTTCAGAAACAAGAAGGATCATTGTGATCTCAGTTCCAGTCTCTAACCTAATCTGAAGCCTGTAAAGTAATAAATAGAGAAGGAATTTCAAAGTAGAGAGAAGCTTGTAGTTTTGTAACTATGAACCAATAGAACTTTGCAGCTGACCTTTAACAGATGAGTGAATTTCCCACAATATTGTTTTGAGTTTTGGTATAACCTAAATTTCACACAATGTTGTTTAGAGTTTTGTTTTATTTTCTTTTGTCTTGTCCTTTGTGTTGAATCACAAAATTGTAAAATATTGTAACAAACAAACCCAGTTATTAGATGAATATCAGAAGCTATGTTATCAAACTTGTTATTTGTCCTTCATTCTCAAGGAGGGAGGTGGTCATAACATGCAAGTGAATTGAAATAAATGAAGAAGGGCTGTGCAAAGTAACCAACCTCACTTTACTTGTTAAATGAAATTAAACATAAACACTAAAAGTGTCAAAATAGAATATGCTTTTACTGGAACTATGTCCTAATTATTTCTTACTCTGCAGTTACTTTTGGTTTTTAAAAAAGTATCTTCATATTTTTGCTCTAGATAGCCCAAATAAGTTAATATACTGATTAAGCTGTTTGTTTGATTTGATACTTGCATTGCTTAATCTGTGCTTTTTTTTTTATTTTAATAGACCCTACATGTCTCTTGGAACTCTTCGGGATCAAGTTATTTATCCTGACTCTGTAGATGATATGCATGACAAAGGATATAATGATCAAGACTTGGAATGCATTCTCCACAATGTCCATCTCTATCACATTGTTCAGAGAGAAGGAGGTAATTTTTTTTTCCACTAGCATGTTCCATTACTATTATGCTTACAATATCCTCATAATATGAGGACTTCAGATACTATTGTCTTCTTATTTTCCTTAAAGAAAATTGTGCTCTTTTGCTCAAGTCCCTGATGAAGAGACTCTTCTGCTCATCAGAGTCAGAATCAGAGATTTAGAGATGGAATGACTTTCAGTAGCTGTATTCTTGATCTTGTTGCCAGGGAAAAATTCATATAAGAGATCAATTCTGATCCAAAAGAAATTTTAGGAACAAAAAGACATATTTAAGTATTGATGTGGTATATAAATATTTATAAAATATATGTATTGTAGCAGAAGCTATGGGAAAGATAAGATATTCAGGCTGCCTTCCCAAAGGAAGAAGAGCAATCAGGACAGGTAGTAAAGAAGGACATTTATGATATATGAGGTTATTTTGAAACTCCCTCAGAGTGTGCTACTCCACCAAAGGAAGGCAAACAATCAGGGAATAAAGAGTAAAGAAGGGTGTAGCAGGATGAGAGACTATTTTGAGAAGGACACTCCCCAAGAATAGGTTAACTTCCCAACCCAAAGGAAGATGAATAGAAAGTGAGCTTTGAAGGAGATATAGGGAGACGTAAATGAGGATGGGAACTCAGAGAGTAGAAACAGATAGAGAGATTGGTAGATGAGAGGTCAAAGACTAAATCTTCTCAGACTAAAGCAGAGATCCTGTTTTGCTGATAGGGGCTTGTTTTGAGCCTTTGGGCTCAAAGTCCTTGCCAGGGAGGGGCAAAGTACTTTGCTAAAAGTTCATTGACCTCATCTCATAACTTGAACAATGGGATGGGGGCGGGAAGGGAAATGATCAGTTAATGTAAGGTATAGAGTCAATGCAGAGGGAATAGATTATAAAACATTTTTTCTGTCCAATATTTTCTATACTTCAATTTCATATCCTCCTGTCTTTTTCAGTAGATTCTTTCCCTCCCTCAAATCATTTTATCTCTCTGTTTAGTCACCAGTTTCCAAATCTACTAGCTGCTTCATTTATTACTAAAAAGCACTACCAGGTATCCCACATTCTGAAAAATAATAATCAAAAAATCCTTCAAGTTATCATATTATACCTCTCTTCCTTTTGAAGTCATAATCGTAGAAAAAATTGTCTAAATTCATTGTCTCCAATTCCTTTATCATTCATTTCTCATTTGCAATCTGGCTTCTGACTTCATCACTTAACTGCAATTGCTCTCTTCAAGGCCTCCAGAGATCTCCATTGCTGAATCCTAAAGTCTTTTCTTTTTTTTTTCATTTTAAAGATTTTATTTATTTTGAGTTTTATAATTTTTCCCCTAAATTTACTTCCCTCTCCCCCCCACAGAAGGCAATTTGCCAGTCTTTATATTGTTTCCATACATTGATCCAAATTGAATGTGATGAAAGAGAAATCATATCCTTAAGGAAGAAGAATAAAGTATAAGAGATAGCAAGATTACATAATAAGATATTTTTTTCCTATAAAGGTAATAGTTCTTGGTTTTTGTTCAAATTCCACAATTATTTCTCTGAATACAGATGGTATTCTCCATTAAAGATAGCCCCAAATTGTCCTTGATTGTTGCACTGATGGAATTAGCAAGTCCATCAAGGTTGATCATCACCCCTATGTTGCTGTTAGGGGTGTACAATGTTTTTCTGGTTCTGCTCATCTCACTCAGCATCAGTTCATGCAAATCTCTCCAGGCTTTCCTGAATTCTCATCCCTCCTGGTTTCTAATAGAACAATAGTGTTCCATGACATACATGTACCACAGTTTGCTAAGCCATTCCCCAACTGAAGGACATTTACTTGATTTCCAATTCTTTGCCACCACAAACAGGGCTGCTATTTTTGTACAAGTAATGTTTTTACCCCTTTTCATAATCTCTTCAGAGTTTTGTTGCCCTTTGGGCATAGTTCCAAACTGCTCTCCAGAAAGGTTGAATGGGTTCACAGTTCCACCAACAATGTATTACTATCCCAGATTTCCCACATCCCTTCCAACATTGATCATTGTCCCTTCTGGTCATATTGGCCAGTCTGAGAGGTGTGAGGTGGTACCTCAGAGAAGCTTTAATTTTCATTTCTCAAATAAGTAATGATTTAAAGCAATTTGTCATATGACTATGGATTGCTTTGATTTCTTCATCAGTAAATTACTTTTGCATATCCTTTGACCATTTGTCAATTGGGGAATGGCTTCTTTTTTTAAAAATTTGACTCAGTTCTCTAGTTATTTTAGAAATGAGTCCTTTGTCAGAAATACTAGTTGTAAAGATTGTTTCCCAGTTTACTACTTTTCTTTTAATCTTTACAGTGGTTTTGACTGTGCAAAAGCCTTTTAATTTAATGTAATTGAAATCATCTAGTTTGTTTTTAGTGATGTTCTCCATTTCTTCTTTGGTCATAAACTGATTCCCTCTCCATAGATCTGACAGGCAAACTACTCCTTGATCTTCTAGTTTGCTTATAATATTGTTTTTTATGTCTAAATCCTGTATCCATTTGGATCTTATCTTGGTATAGGGTATGAAGTATTAGTCTAATCTAAGTTTCTTCCATACTAACTTCCAATTTTCCCAGCAGTTTTTATCGAAGAGAGAATTTTTATTCTAATAGTTGGACTCTTTGAGTTTATCAAACATTTAAAAAACTACCAGAAACAATTAGTAAGTGCAAAAGAATCTGCCCTACCAGACCTTAAATTACATTATAAAGCACCAGTCATCAAGATTGTCTGGTATTGGCTAAGAAATAGAGTGGTAGACCAGTGGAATAGACTAGGTACCATAGCAGGAGATGATTATAGCAGTCTGATATTTGATAAACTAAAGCCTTTTCTTAGTACTCACCCTTGTTGCCCTCTCTAAAGTATTTGGCACTGTAAGCCACCCTTTCTTGGATTTATTATTTTTTATTTTAATTTACATTTTTATTTATTTACACATTGCTAAAGTAATCTTGTTGTAAGAATAAACATAATCCCTCCCCTCCCTCCCACAAAAATAAAAAACCCAAAAGAAATAAAGTGAAAGAAAGAGAAAAAAATGTGCTTCAGTCTGTGTTCAGATACCATCAGCTCTGTCTCTGGGGTGGATCACATTCTTTATCCTAAGTCCATCAGAGAAATTACTTCCATATTTTTCCACAGTTGCTTTTGCTGATTGTAATTCCCTCCATCCATTGCCATTTATTATATTTTCTCTCTCCTTTAACTCTGTCCCTCTTCAAAAGTGTGCTGTGAGGCAGCTGAGTAGCACAGCAGACAGAGCACTGGTCCGGGGGTCAGGAGGCCCCAAGTCTATATCCCACCTGAGAGACCCAGCAAACACCCAGTTTCATGGTCCAGGACAGGCCACCCAATCCTTCCACCTTGCAAAGAATGAAAAGAAAATGTGTTGTGTCTGACTACCCTCTCCTATGATCTACCCTCTTCTCTATCACCTATATCCCCCCTCCCCTCCCATTGTCCCTTCTCCCATCTCCCCTTTCTCTCCTTTTTCCTCTAGATTTCTATACCCTCTTAAGTATGTATGTTGTTTCCTTTCTGAGTTATTTCCAATGAGAATGAAGACTCCCTCATTCCCCCTCATCTTACCCCCTTCCACTCTATTGCAAAAGCTATTTCTTTATTCTTTTACATGAAATATCTTAGCCCATTCTATCTTTCCTTTCTCTTTCTCCCAGTATATTTACTTTTCACCCATTGACTCCATTTTTCAATATATTATACCTTCAAATTTAGTTCCCTCCTGTGCCTCGTCTATATATACTCCTTCTAACTGCTCTAATAAATGAGAAGGTTCATATGAGCATTATCAGTATCATTTTCCCATGCAGGGATATACATAGTTCATCATCTTTAAATCCTTCATAATTTCCCCTTCTTGTCCACATTCTCTATGCTTCACCTGAGTCCTGTACTTGAAGATCAAACTTTCTGTTCAGCTCTGGTCATATCAACAAGAACATTTGAAAGTCCCCTGTTTCATTGAACATCCATCTTTTCCCCTGTGAGAGGATGTTCAGTTTTGCTGGGTAGTTGATTCTTGATTGCTTTCCAAACTCTTTTGCCTTGAGGAATATCATATTCCAAGTCCTACAAACCCTTAATGTAGTTGCTGTTAAATCCTGAATAATCCTGACTATAGCTCCATGATGTTTGAATTGTTTCTTTCTGAGGGATGGAGGTGATAGATGAGAGGGTATTTTGATCCTCCATGGGACCAAAGTAATTGTGTATTATCAGATTCCTTTTTTTTCTGTTTACTCCAGACTGTGCCCTGGTTTTGGGATGATTC
Source organism: Macrotis lagotis (assembly GCF_037893015.1). Lineage (NCBI taxonomy): Eukaryota > Metazoa > Chordata > Mammalia > Peramelemorphia > Peramelidae > Macrotis > Macrotis lagotis. The sequence goes on along the minus strand of NC_133664.1, from coordinate 216,136,000 downwards.
CTGAGCTTTTGAGTATTATTGGGATATCCCTGCAAGGACCTCAGTTCCTTCAAGGTCTTATGAGAGACTGACTGCTCTCCTGGCCTGTGAATGACCACAAGCATACCCCTCTGCACTGGAGCTATGAGGGGGTCCCCACTCCACGATGGTGGTATGGGGGCCCCAGAGTGTGACCAGGGTTTGAATCTGGACAAAGCACCAGAGTCCTGTCCCAGGGACAGAGGAGAGACTTCAACAATCTCCCCCCACCCCCTTGCCTTCCGTGGGCTGAGTGCTCTGGGAGCAGCTGCTGAGCAGCTTCTTGCTGGGTGGCTCCACGGACCTGCTTCCATTTCCTGGGATCTGTCCTGTACTGAGGGCTGTGACTGAGCTGAGAGTCACACTGGCCTGGACTTTGTGGTTGCTCTGGTAGAGGTTTCCCTGCTGATCTTCCAAGCTGTGCTTGGTGTTCCCTGGGTTGGGAAGTCTGGAAACCGCTTCTGCTGTTAGGAGCTCCCAGAATCCCAAGTACCCTGCAGGCTGTTTCCAGGCCACTGAAGCTTTCACTCAGACCCAGGTATCCTGGCTGTGCTGCTACCCCCTCCAACCCCATGGAACAAAGCCTTCCCACAATCTTCCAGTTTACCTTGGGCTAGAGAACTGCCTGGGTCTTTTCTGTAGGTTCTGTCTCTCGAAAATTTAGAGGCATAATTTTAAGGGTTTTGAAATATTTTTGAGAGAGTTCCTAGGAAAGCCTGTCCTCATGCCGCTATCTTGGCTCTACACCAAGCCATCCTTTCTTCCTGGATCTTCTTTCCTCTCTTAGCTCTCACTGCTCTCTCCTGATTTTATCTCCAGGTACCTACTTTTTCTTCTCAGTCATCATCCATGACTCATGAAGGTACCCAAAGCTCTCTCTTAGAACTTTCTTTTCATCTCTATACTAGCTTTTGGTGATCCTATGTTTTAAGTTAAAATTTTTATGGAAAAGACTCAGGTTTATATATTATATATTAGTATATTTACATATGGAGGCAGTTAGATTATATAGAGTATAGAGCACACTGGACTTGGATCTAAAATGACCTTAGTTCAAATCTAGCCTTAGACATTTACTAGACATGTAATCCTGAGTAAGTTGTTTAACCTTTTTCAGGCACAGTTTCACCTGTCTCCCAAAGTTGTTGTGAAGATAAAATAAAATAATATTTGTAAAGTGTTTTACAAACTTTGGGGAACTATGAAAATATTATCATTATCATCAGCATCTTTATTAATTAGTATTATCCCATATCTTTCCTGAGCTCCAGTCTCATGTAGACAAATGGTTATTGGATGTTTTGAACTGGATATCTCAAAAACATCTCAAAATCAGAATATCCAAACAGATCTTTCCCCCCCATGCCCATCCCTTCTCTGAATTTCCCTAGCAGGGACATTCTTATTTTTCACTCTTAATCACCCCTTCCATCCAATCAATTGTTATATCGTCTGGATTCTACCTCTATAATATTTACTAAATGAATCCCCTTCTTTCCATTCACATGGAAATGAATTTAGTTCAAACCTCTTCTTCATCTCTTGCATAATTCTTGGATATAGCCTCTTAACTGATTTCCTTGCATCCAGTTTCTCACTTCTCCAATCTATCTTCCACACAACTAGCAAATTAATTTTCTTAAGGCATAAGTTGGATAAAATCTCTCCTCTATTTTAAAAGTTCCAATAGATTTCTATTATCTCTAGGATCCTTACTACTTTTCCAGATGTATTACATACACAACACTTCCCTTTGTGTACTATGTATTCCAACCATATGGGCTTTTTTCTCATTTTTATATTACCACCCCCCCCAACCTACCCTCAAAACAATTGTAGTCCAAATTCTCTATTTTTAGAAGTCATAGCCTTCTTCAAAGTTCAGCTCAAACAATACCTCTTATAGACAGTTTTTCCTTATTCCTCTAATGCTAATTCTTCCTTTGATCCCTTCCCTAAAATTTGCTTTATCACACACACACACACACACACACACACACATGGATGAGAATCAATCATTTATAGGTTGGCAACATTACAAATCAGGGCTTGATGTATTGTTTTCTAGGCTTAAAAAGTGAAAGAAAATGATAATAATGCAGATTAAAAGTGTGTTGCATTTTTCAGAAATGAGGTATTAAATATTTATCAGCATATCTTTTTTCTTCCAACTTGTACTCTTACTAAAAGGCTGAGATTCTCAGAGGGTGGCTACTATTACTTTTACTATTCTCTGTATTCTAGGGGTAACTCTAAAGAACTAGGTTTCTACTAGTTAGTCACAAGTTTACACTATTGTTATTCATTTTAAAAATCAGTTAGACTTAATTATCTTTTGATCACAGATAGTTATTGTAGTCAATATTAAATATTAAATATTGATTTAAATTAAGAAGATTAAATATTAAATAATTAAATATTAAATAAATAATTCCCCCAGAAGCCTGGGTGGGGGGAGTATGCTCATACAAATGTATATAGGGAAAGAGAATGGATACAAACATAAAATACCAAGTTACTGAGGCACACAGAGGGCCAGGTCACAATTCCTATTTAATGGAAATTCCTTTTTCCCTTTGTGGAGCCCTTATCCAAGTCCTTAAGTATAACTCTATTTTTGAGTGTCAGTGACTTTGTAGAGTCTGGGTCAGATGCACAATAAGTGATTAGTCTAATTGAAGTAGAGAAAATATTAAGAGAATTATATTCTATAATTAATCTGTTCCCTCTGTACTGACCAGGTACTTTACATTAATACTGACCACCCCCTCTCCATCCAACAGTCCAAATTATCCAGGCAAGATCAATGAACTTTTAATAAAGTGCCTTGCCCTTCCCAGGTAAATTCTTGCTCCCAGGCACAAGCCAAGTCCCTATCAGCAAAACAATGGATCCCTGCCTTAGCCTGAAAGGATCAAACTTTTGATCTATTACCCCTTATCCAAATATCCCTACTGATCTCATCTCTGCTCTCTGAATTACTGTTCACATCAACAGATAACTAATTATCTCATCTTCCTGCTCTTTTACAAGCTCTTCACTCCCCAGTTGCATTGCTTATCTTCCTTTGTAAACCTCAAACTCTCTTGCCTCTATACCTTTCCTTCCTACTTATCCTCTCATAGATATCTTTTTCTTAGCTTCTGCTAACTACAGCAATGCCTAAATAAACTTGGGGGGGGGGGCAGCTAGGTTGTGCCCTGGATAAAGCACCAACCCTGCAGTCAGGAGTACTTGAGTTCAAATTTGGCCTCAGACACTTAATAATTGCCTAGCTGTGTGACCTTGGGCAAGACATCCAACCCCATTGCATAAAATAAATAAAAAATTTTTAAAAACCTAATAAACCTTTTTCATTCCTAATTTCTTCTGGGTCAGAGTTGATTTATTAAGTGAATTCTTTAATGTTTGCTTGAACCCCTGTAACCTCTAGGCAGCCACATTTTCCTTCAGCATAATCTCTCTGATAGCTTGGTCAATGTTGTGGGGAAGAGTGGGGGCAGGGCTCTCCTCCCCTTCCCCTTTTTTTCTCTCCTCCCCCATAATTCTTACTCAAGGGTTTTGTCTAACTTTCAAATCCATCTGATCCTGGAGATTTTAAGCAGTATTTTATTATACTTTTTCTGAGGTCATATATTATCTAGTCAGTGGCAGAACTGAAGCTTAATATAGTTCTAAAGCACTTTAAATAATGTACTATATGGGGCAGCTAGATGGCACCAGTCCTCAAGTCAGGAGGACCCAAGGTCAAATTAGACCTCAGATATTTGGCACTTATTAGCTGTGTGATCCTAGGCAAGTCACCAAATCACAATTGCCTTGCAAGAATAATAACATATTATTTCTCAGTAGTAATAAAGATAGTTTTGACAACATAAGAACAATAATGAACAATAAATGAACCTATTTCTTCACAGCATAACTCAAGGAGGGAACTGCAGTAAATTCTTTTTAGATACTTAGTTAAAGTTTTGTGCAAAGAAGAGTAGAGCTAAATAAAATTGATATCCTACCAATTCAAAAAACCTAAAAAATTTCAGTCTATAGGGTTAAAAACTGACTGCAAAAAACTCAAAAAGTTCATACATGTCTAAAAAAAATTTTTTCTTTTTCTTGGTAGAATGTCTGATTAAATTAGTGACAAAATTATAGTTTCATAAGACTCACATTCATCTTATGCAACTTATACCTCATTAGCTTTTAGTAAATAATTGGCATGTTTTTTCTTAAGTACTAGGTTCAAGTTTCCTTTAAGCTAAATAGCATCCCAGTCCAAGTGCATATTCCTAGAGAAAAGCAAGAATAATTTCTCAAGTTTAAATATTTCTCTGCTTTTTAGAACACTAAAACTTTAAAAATTGAATATGATGTTAGCAAATACCAGATGTTTTGAAAGTCTGTCATTAGAATTATTTATGTAAAATGGCAAGAGGCTATTAATTAGCATTTAAGAATCCTTAAATTAAAAAAAAAATTTTAAAATGTGTTTCATATTGCCTCCCATATACCTGTGTGGTAATATTGCAGTTGATATCTGATAGAACTGGGGCATCTGCAGCTGCAGTAAATAGAACATCAGGCCTGGAGTCAGGAAAACTGAATTCAAGTCTGGCCTCAGATACTACCTGTGTGACCCTAAGTCCATCTCTTACCTCCTGTTTGCCTCAGTTTCTTCATCTGCAAAATGAGTTTGAGAAGGAAATGTCAAACCAGTATTGTTGTTAGGAAAGCTATGCATGTGGTCTTGTAGTATCAGATACTACTGAAATGACTGAACAACAAACACTTGATAGAATCAATCTCAAAATTTCTCTTTCACAAATGGTGAGTGCCCCATATGCCTTACATGAGGAAGAGTAGCACTTTATTTCACCAAGTGAATTCATTTATTCTACACACACAAAAAAAAAAGATTACAGAAATCTTATGCACTCATTTTGCTCAGATCTTGCTTTCTGGACTTAAGTGTACCTTGTCCAAACACTTGGTGGTACTAGAGAAGGTAGAGGAAGAGATATTATATATATATTAATTTAGGAGAGTTTGTCCTTGGATTATTATTTGACTTGATTTTCTTTCTAGTTATTGGGGTTTTTAAGAGATGACTTAAGCCATCTTTGAGTCAATTCCTAGTCCTGTTGGCTATAAGAAATTTTGTCACATTTACTTCTTTTAGCATTGTTTTAGATGTTCGGTTTTAATATTTTTTGCTTATTCACTTTTTATTTAAATATTTAAAATATTGTTTTAAATTTTGTCTTGTGTTTTTATTTTTGTGTCCAATGGGATTTCCCGCTGATTTCAAAAAATTTTATTCAATTTTATCTTTTCTCTACTAGTGTAGAAAAATCCAGTTACTTTTGAATGCATTTTCTATTTTGGCTTAAAATTTAAAAGAAATTAAAAAGCATTTCTTTTTTATACTTTCTGTTTATACCACTTTGATCCCAGAAAAGTCCTGCTTTTTCCAATTTTATTTTGGTGTTAGTCTGATAGGTATAATTCTTTCTCAAATATCAGTTATTTCTCAAGGATATTAATTGATGCATTTTATTGATGAGGGTATAGGTATGAACAAGTGTTTTGATCTTTCTGCATTCTGTTTATATAACTATTTGTAACTTATTTGTATAATTTTAAAGTTAAGGATTTAATCATGATATTGTTATTTCTGTTGCAATAATAACACCTTCATGTTTGCTTCTTAAACTGACTTTATTGATTTTCTGAATCTTTTAAAATATAGTTTGTTGATGTCTTTTGTTTTTTTTTCAAATCACTAGAGTTTCTCCACTATCCTTCTTATTATTTCTCTCAGAAAGGCATATTCTATTATAATAGTCTTTTTAAGACAAAAAAGAAAATGAGAGGGAAGAATCAGCAAGACTCATGAATATAGTTAAGAAGTTTGAAAATATGTTCAGTGTACACTTGTCAAACACCAAATTTATAATTTCTTGTGAGTCAAATCTTTTCTTTAGAACCTTGCAACATTTTCTTTTGATTTTATGTCTATATGTAATTTTTCTTTCTAATAATAATGTTATAAACACTGTATACATCATTTTCTTAGCTGTGCTTATTTCTGTATAAGTTCATGAGGATTTTGCCATGTTTTTCTCTATTCATCATGTTATTATTTACAGTAAAGTAATAATACTTTCCTCAGTGTGTTTAGTCATTTCCTACTTCGTGGGTATTTACTTTGTTTTCATTTTTTGAGATGAAAAAAACCTATAACTATTGTTGCTTATAAATTTTGGTGTATATGGGACTATTCTTGAACAAAAGGAATGGACATTTTGATCACTTTATTTACATCTTTCTATATTACCTTTTGAAATGGTTGTTCTTATTCACAGTTATGTCAACAATGTGTTATTCTTAGTCTGACAGGTATAATCTTTCTCAAATAAGAAATATTTTCCCTCAATCCATTAACTATTTCATCTTTTGTCATCTTTGCCATCTTTTATGGTATAAAATGAATCATAGTAGTTTTATTTCTCTTATTAGTGATTTGGAACATTTTTCTCTTATAGTTTTTGTTTGTGTTTCTTCTTTTGAGAATTTTTTCATATCCTTTGATCACTTATTTATTGAGGAAAGAAATTTGGATATAATACATGTCCATGTGGGTGTGAATTCTCTCTCTCTCTCTCTCTCTCCATATATATATATATATGTATATATATATATATATATATACACATATATCTTTAATAAAGATTATGTGAACTTTGATAAATAGCTAATTAGCACATATACATAAATGCTTTAATATATGATGTATAAATATATGTGTGTATGTATGTATTGTGTGTGTGTGTGTGTGTGTGTGTGTGTGTGTGTGTGTGTAGAGAGGGGTAAGTAGATAGTTTGTTATTTTTGATTATTTTAGTGACTCATTATTAATTAGAATCCAGTTTTTCATTTCACCATTTGGAGTACAGCTACTTTAGTAGGTAGTCTCTGAAAGACCTGACTGATTGATGTCTCTAATCTTTAAGGAATATGTCCAAGATATTGGGTTAGACCCCACCCAACTAGGAATCTGTTCTTCTGTTTAAAGTGTAAATAGAATCTAATCTAGATGAGTTCTTGCCTGGAGGAAATGAGCCCCCTATATTTGTATCTCTACATTAGAATTTAGGATGGCCCAGCTCAAGAAAGAGAAAACCAAAAGAATGATCTGGGCAGATAGGGATCCAGCATCCAGATTGCTAGAGGGGGGGCTGAGACTCTTGATCAAGTCACATTTTTAGTTGGAAGAACTGAAGACTTTTTTTTTTGCAAGGCAATGGGTCAAGTGGCTTGCCCAAGGTCACACAACTATGTAATTATTAAGTGTTTGAGACCCGGATTTGAACTCAGGTACTCCAGGGCTGGTGCTCTATCCACTGTGCCACCTAGTCACCCCAGAACTGAAGACTTTTAAATTACTTCCTCATTCAATGTCCACCAGTCAGGGTTGATTTTCACTTGTCAGGGTCTGTAGTTTTCTCTCTGGTTAGAGAAATCACTAGAGAATCTAAAGAAATCATTGACCATCAATTTATTGATTATTAGTTAGCCTAATTAATAAATTACAAATTAACCCAAAACTCTGTCTCTTGGGTTTTTCATTCCTCAATATATTCATAAACAACTCAATTTTGTGAACAGCATCTATATTGTGCAATAAAATTCTATGTCCCTGCCATAGGTGTGTTCATATGAATTACGGGAAAAATCATAAAATGTTCTGTATAATTTCTGATTGGTCACTTCTGACTCTCATGCTGTGGCCAATCAGAAAGAAGAAATGCTCATGCTGTTCAAGATTATATAACTTGATTTGTTCTTCTTTTTGACTATGAGAAAGCTTTGTTATCTATCATTCAGTGACCTTGTGTCTAACTGGGGCCTTGGATCTGATTTGTCATACAATTAACATGCCTTGCTAATAAATCAGTATGCTTGAGTTTTATTTCCTCTATCTTTATCCATTTCACTTGTAACAATATCAGACCCTTAATAAAGAATTTTAATAAAAAATTTCTTCCCTTTTGACTGATGCATTCTTATTCTAGTAGCATTAATTTTATCTCTGTAGAAGGTTGTCAGATTCATATTATAAGTTGTCAAATTTTTTCTTTTCTAAATGGCTCTATCCCTTTTTGGTTAAGAGCACATCTCTAGCAATAGTTGAAAGAGATATATGCTCTGCTTCTCTTCTAATTTTTAAATAAAATGTTCTTTAATATTAAGGTCACATCTATTTAAAGTTTGTGTGTGTGTGTGTGTGTGGAATATGTATGATCTTCTGTCTTACTGCATTCCAGTTTTGACAAGCTGTTTTTATCAAACAAGTTCTTTTACAGTATCTAGTTTCTTGAGTGTGGGATCGTTGCCTTCCAATGTTTTTTATTCTCCCTTGTTTACTTTGTTCCATTGATCTTCCTCTCTATTTTTAAACAGTTCTAGATGATTTTTGATGACTGCTAGTATATAATTTGAACTTCTATTTCCCCTTCATTCCTACTTCTTTTTATAATTTCCCTTGATATTCCAGATCTTTCATTTTTCCAAATAATTTTTATTACTTTATCAAATTCTATAAAGTATTTCATTAATAATTTCATTGGTGTAATTTCATTGTAAGTTAAATTTTATAGTATTGTTATTGTTATTATATTAGTGTGATCCAGCCAGGAACACTGAATATTCCTTCAAGTATTTTAGGTGTTTTAATTTCTTTTTTTTTCCAAAAATATTCCCCCCAAATATATGTTAAAACAATTTTTTTAGATTTTTTTTTAGTTTTTTTTGCAAGGTAATGGGGTTAAGTGGCTTGCCCAAGGCCACACAGCTAGGTAATTATTAAGTGTCTGAGGTCAAATTTGAACTCAGGTACTCCTGGCTCCAGGGTCAGTGCTCTATCCACTGCGCCACCTAGCTGCCCCCTACAACAATTTCTAATTTTTGCTTGTTATTTTGTTTATTTTGAGTTCTAAATCCTATATTTTTGTACAAGTAAGTCATTTTTCTTTTCGTTGATGTCTTTGCAATTTTAGTAATACTGCTGGATCAAAGGGCATACCCCTTTGGGCATAATTCTAAATTGATCTCCAGAATTATTGGATCATTTCACAACTCAGTGAATCAACATCCCAGTTTTCCCAAATCCACTCCAACATTTGTCATTTTTCTTTATCCAGTCTCATCTGGGTGTAAGATAGGATCTCAGAGGTTTTTTATTATCTGCATTTCTCTAATCAATAGTGATTTAGAACATTTTTTAGCTTTGATTTTTTCATCTAAAAACTTTCTTTTCATATACATTTGCCAGTTATCAAATGGAGAATGACTTTATCAGAAAAACTGCAAAATCCCCCCCCCCCAGTTTTCTGCTTCCCTTCTAATTTTGATGGTATTGGTTTGTACAAATCCTCTTTAATTTAATATGATTAAAATTATCCATTTTACAATTCATAATGTTTTCTATATCTTGTTGGTCCTGAATTCTTCCGTGATTTATAGATGTGACAGTAAAACTATTCCTTGCTCTCCTGAATTGCTTATGGAATATCCCTTTATATCTAAATTATGTGCCCATATTGAACTTATTTTGTTATATAGTGTAAATCATCACTTTTTTAAACCAGTTTTCAATCTGGTATAGCTAGACCACCCTTCTTCACTTTTTATTTTTATTGATTGCCTTGATAATCTTGATATTTTGTTCTACTAGGTGAATTTTTAAATTATTTTTTGTGCTTTATGAAATAATTTTTGGTAGTTTGGCATGATTTCTGATTTAGTAGATTATTTTAGGGAGACTTTTTCATTGTTATGATATTGGATTGACCTAATCATGAACAATTAATGTTTTTCTCATTGTTTGGATTTGACTTTATTTGTGTGAAAAGTATTTTATTATTGTGTTCATATAGGTCCTAGGTTTGTCTTAGCAGGTAGACTCTCAAGTATTTTATATTATCTATAATTATCGGGCAGCTAGGTGGCGTAGTGGATAGAGTACCGGCCCTGGAGTCAGTTAGCTGAGTTCAAATATGACCTGAGACACTTAATAATTGCATAGCTGTGTGACCTTGGGCAAGTCACTTAATCCCACTTAAATAAATAAAATTTAAAAAACCAAATATTATAATTATCTTTAATGAAATTTCTCTTGCTATTTCTTGCTGGTGGACTTTATTGGTCTTATATAGAAATGCTAATGATTTGTGAGAATTTATTTTATATCATATATAATTTATATTTATATCAAGTAGCTAAAGTTCAAGTCGTTTTTCAGTAGATTCTCTAGAATTATCTAATTGTGAGAATTTATTTTATATCTTATTATATATATATATATATATATATATGTATATTTATATCAAGTAGCTAAAGATCAAGTAGTTTTTCAGTAGATTCTCTAGAATTCTATAGAGTATCATCTGGAAAGAGAGAGTATTTTTTTCCTCAATGCCTATTTTAATTCCTTCAATTTCTTTTTTTTCTTCTCTCCTTGCTATAGCTAACATTTTCAATACAATATTAAAAATTGTTCTGATAATAAATACCCTTGCTTCACTCCTGATTGTATTAGGAAGGCTTCCAGCTTATTTCCATTACAAATAATACTTGCTGATGATTTCAGATATATATATATATTTATCATTTTAAGATAAACTTCATTTATTTGTATGATCATTAGTGTTTTTAACAAGATGGATGTTGTATTTTGTCAAAGTCATTTTCTGCTTGTATTGAGATAATCATATGATTTCTGTTGGTTTTATTCTTGATATGGTTAATTATGCTGATAGTTTTCCTAATATTGAACCAGACCTCCATTACTTGCATAAATCTCTCCTAGTCATGGTGTATGATCCTCGGGGGTTATTTTTCTAATCTTCTTGCATCTGCTTTCTTTTGCATCAGGAGGGGATTGATGTGTTCTTTCAATAACTATTTTGCCCTCTGGTTCCATGATATCAGGGCAGTTTTCCATCACTAAATCCTTTAATACTAAGTTCAGGCTCTTTTTCTCTTCAATGTTTTCAGGAAGACCAATAATTCTCAGGTTGCCCCTTCTCAATCTGTTCTCGAGTTCAGTAGTTTTACTGATGATGTATTTTACATTTTCTTCTATTTTTTCAATTTTTTGGCTTTGTTTAACAGTCTCTTACTGTCTCATAGAGTCATTAGTTTCAACAGACTCCATTCTTTTTTTTAAGAAAAGAATTTTCTTCATTTACCTTTTTGCAACTCCTTTCCCGATTGGTCAATTCTATTTTTGTAAAAGTTGCCCATTTGCCCCGTTGAGGATCTGAGAGAATTATTCTCATTTTATATTTGTCAAATGTATTTAACAAGGATTTGTTCTTTTGTTGCAAAGTGTTAATTTTCTCTCCCAAATTTTCCAATTGATTTTTAAACTCCTTCCTAATTTCTTCAAGGAAGTCTGTGCTGGATACCAGATTGTATTCTCCTCAGAGGTTCTAGGTTTCTCTGAGTTGGGCTGTTTTCCTTCTAGGAATTTTTCTATGGACCCTCCTTTCTGCTATCCTTTCTTGATTTAACTAAGACCTTGTTTTGGGGAGGAGCTGTTTCACAGAGGTTTGGTGTTGAGATCCATAGAGGCTTTACTCACAGGGTTTACTAACTATAAGTGGGCCAGCAAGTATGCTGTGTTAGTTGCTTTCTCTGTAGTGTCTGTGATCTTAATTTGAGGCCCTCTCCCTTGGCCTGGTTGAAGCTGCTGAATACTTTTATCTTTGAAGAATGGGCAAGGTAATTGCTCTCCCTATTTACAGCTGAGGGACCCTTGGTGCTCATACTTGAGCCTGGGGTAGAGGTGGGCTGTGATTGTGTTTTTTCTGGGAAAAGGCCTCTGCTGAAGTGAAGGTATGGAGTTCCTCTGGAACAGAGATGCCCCAGGATCAATGTTTGCAACTCTCCCACACTGGAACTCACCCTCCAGCCCTGCCAGCAAACTCCAGATAGTCACTTCCACCACCAATACCTCTGCTTCCCAGTTGGCCCCTGCCCCTACAGCAAATCAGTCCAGTCTTGTGCTCAGGCTCTCACCCTGTCCTGTGCTCCCAGCAGAGTCTGCTCTCTGCACTCACCCATGATTCCAAAAGGCAAACCTTGAGGTAGGTGTTCTACTCCTAACTTCTCTTTCTGGGTTTTGTTGATTGGATTTCTGTTAAGATGTTTGTTTCATATTATTTATGAGAGAAGATCAGGTAATTAACACAGTGCCTGTCTTCTCTCTGCCATCTTGGCTGGAAGTCTCCTTCTCCCTAACTTTCACCCTGTCCCTCCTCATTCTCCCTTTCAACACTCCCCCAAGTTCTCTTATCCCCCTTTCTTTTTAATTCTCTATGGGGTGAAATAGATTTCTGTATATACCTGAGTCTATATGTTATTCCTTCTTTGAACCAATTCTGATGAGAGTTAGGTACAAGCTTTGCCTACCATCCTTCCATTTTTTGCTCAACTGTGATAACTTTTTTCAAACCCGTTTTATGTGAGATAATTTACACCTTCCTTCCCTCCCTTCCCTATTCTTTTTCCTTTTCTTTAGGTTTTTGAAAGACAAATGGGATTAAATGGCTTGCCCAAGGCCACACAGCTAGGTAATTAGTAAGTGTCTGAGGCCAGATTTGAACTCAGGTACTCCTGACTCCAGGGCCAGTGCTCTATCCACTGCACCACCTAACTGTACCCCCCCCCCCCCCCATTCCTCTAATGCAATCTTCTTTCTAGCCCTTTTATTTATTTATTTTTATTTTTGGTATGATCTGATCAGTGTCAGTCACTTCTGTCTCATTGCACTTATAGTAAAGTTCTTAAGAGTTACAAATATTATCTTGCCTCATAGACATATAAACAGTTTAATCTCAGTGAATCTACCATGTTTTCTCTTTTCTGTTTCTTTCTTACTTTTTTATGTTTTCCTTGAGTCATGTATTTGAAGATCATTTTTTTCCAATTTGAATTTATTTATTATTTTATTTTTTGAAATTAGGAATGCTTGAAAGTCCTCTATTTCATTGAATATCCATTTTTTTCCTCCTGCAGGTTTATATTTAGCCAAGGGATTATACTCAGTTTTGCTGGACAGGTGATTATTACTTGTAATCCTAATTTCTTTGTCCTTTTGACTAACATATTCCAAGTCCTCTGGTTCTTTAAAGTGGGAAGTTGCTAAATCTTGTATAATCCTGACTGTGACTCTCTAATAATTTAATTCTTTCTTTTTGACTATTTGTAGTATTTTCTGGGACTTCTGGAATTCTGGGCATTTTCATTTGGGGATATTTTTCAGTTGGTGATGGGTAGATTCTTTTCATTCTTTTGAAAACTCTATTCTCAGTTTCTAGGCAATCAAGACAAATTTCCTTTAGAATTTCTTGAAATATGTTGCTGAGACTTTTTTTTTTTATTGTTCCTTTCATGTAGTTCCAAAGTCTTAAATTATCTCTTCTGGATATATTTTCCAGGTTGAATCTTTCTTTCTTTCTTTCTTTCTTTCTTTCTTTCTTTCTTTCTTTCTTTCTTTCTTTTTTTTTAGGCTTTTGCAAGGTAAATGGGGTTAAGTGGCTTGCCCAAGGCCACATGGCTAGGTAATTATTAAGTGTCTGAGACTGGATTTGAACCCAGGTACTCCTGACTCCAAGGCCCGTGTTTTATCCACTATGCCACTACGCCACTACGCCACCCCTTCCATTTGTTTTTTGAAAGAGAAATTTTGCATTTTCTTCTATTTTGTTTTCTTCTTTAATTTTGTTTTTTATCATATCTTGTGTCTCATAAAGTCATTAGCTTCCTTTTGTCTAATTCTAATTTTAAATGAATTATTTTCTTCATTGAGCTTTTATACCTCCTTTTTAATTTGTCCCATTTTCTATAGTCACATTTTTTTTTGCTCTGTATACTAGGTAACTTTGCTTCTGTACTGTACCAAATACAGTAGGTTGGGCATTGCTGCTAGACTTCACTGGGGTCTAATTTCTGGCTAGCCTATGGAGATAGGGTCTCACTGCTGAGCAACCCTGAAGGTAGGGCTATTACTGTCAACATTGGGAGTGAGATCTTGCTGGTGGCCTCTGTTTGGGAGAGCTGGGAGATGGGGTTGCTGGGGAGGGGCTTTGCTATTCTACCAAAACTGCTGAGTTGCCTTTGGTCTACTTGGGTTTCCTGATGTCTGAGACTCACTAGTGGATTGTCCCAGGACTTGGAGCCTTGCTACAGGCCTCATGTTGTGTGGCCTGTAAGTGTTACTTTTGGATCAATCTCCTCTCCAATATCGCAGTGAAACAGACCTTTTGGACTATGCTGACAAACCATCTGCTTTTCCACTCCTATAATATAGAAATTCTGTTGATTTTTGCAAGTTTATTTTGTAACCTACAACTTTCTTGAAACAATAGTCTTAGTATTCTTTGCCAATTCCTTAGAATTTTTCAATTAGCCATCATATCACTGATAGAGGATGGGTTTATTTTCTTTTTACCTATCCTTAAATCTTTAATTTTCTTCCCCTTGTCCTTTTTGTTATTATTATCGTTTCTAGAACTATATCAAATAATAGTGGAGAGAGTGAGCATCTTTGCTTTACTCTTTCCTTTAACAATAAATACAATATTAGAAAAGTTTCTAGTGCAAGGATCAGAGAAAAATCACTTATTAACCAAATCTTTAAGAAAAATTGATGTTTTTGTAATATCCATGGACTAGTTTTTTTACATTTCAAACTGATGCATAAAAATAAACAGTTTTTTAAAATGTTATTTTTATATTATATTATATTATTATATTATGTTATTATATATTATGTTTATTATTTGTATATGTTATTTTATGCTCAGGCATAAGCCAGATTTGACTTTCCAGAAGTATGCTAACTTCTAGTTAATTATATTGCCACTCCATAAGATGCTTTTTTACTTTTTTTGTAACTAGTTTTATTATATTGAAAAAGTCCCTCTATTACCTATGTTTTTGGCATAAATTTGTGCTGTGATTAGTCAAAAAATTTTTATTTATGGAGATAATTGTTGACTGATTTTATTTTAAATATAAACAAGTGTTTTTATAATGTTGAGCCATTCTTGAATTGTGGAAATAAATCTAACTTGGATTTATAAGGAATATATTATTTTTGTAGGATTTTATTTAAAATTTTTGAATTGATATTCATTAATTATGTATTTTTTATGTTTAATTATTCCCTAGCTTGTTTATTGTCCCTATCTCATAAAAGGAATTTGGTCGGCTACTTTATTTCTCAATTTTTCAGATTAATTAAGTAGTATAGGTTCTACTTATTCTTTAAAAGATTAATATGACTTGTAAATCCATCAGCACCAATAGGTTTTTTTTTCTTTGATAGTTTCTTTTTTAACTAATTTTATTTTTCCTCTTTTGAAATTGATTATTCATTTAATAAGATCTTTATTTAATCTTTTCTTGGCTTGAATATTTTAAATTTTTGAAGGCATTTTTATATTTCTCTTATGTTCTCTATTTTTTTAGTATAAAACTGTTTATCATAGGTTTTACATAATCATTTTTATTTCTTCTGGTTTGGTTGTGATTTAACCTTGTTGCTTTGCTATTTTGTTGCTTTGATTTTTTTTTTGCCCTCCTTCTCAATATGAGCTGGGCAAAAAAGGCTTAAATTTATTTAGTCTTTAAAGAACTTTAAAGAATTTAAACATTCTAAATTTTTTATTTCCAGTTTATTTCTGCTCTAATTTTTAATATCTTCTCTAGTTCTTATTTGTTGGCTTCTGAAATTTTTAAATACACGTCCAGTTCATTAATCCTTTCTTTTTTATTTTGTTAATGTATGTTTTTAGGGATATGATTTTCCCCTGAGGACTGCTTTAGCTACATCCCAGAAATTTTGGTATGTTGTTTCAACATTATCATTTTGTTCAACACAATTATCAATGACTTCTATATTTTATTCTTTGTCTTACTCATTATTTACCATTTCATTGTAAAGTTTCCATTCAGGTCCATACCTTTTGTTAAATACTATATTGATTCCTGCCTTATTACATTTGTTTGCAGTATCTCTGTGTCTTAATATGTGGTCAAATTTTGTAAAGTTTTCCATGATACTGAAAGAATACATATATATATATATATATATATATATATAAATATATTCTTCAGCAATATCATTAAAAAGATGTCATAAGACTTTTAGCTCTAGTTTCTCCAGCAATTTGTTCAGTTCAGTCTTTTCTATTTTGTTTATCTTTGTTAACTTTTCCAAAATGTCTTTTCACTATTATGTTACTGCCCATATCTTCATTTAGTTCAACTAATTTTTTCCTTTTAATTTAGATGATAATAGATTGATATGGCTTATTTGTCAATGGTTTCTTTCAGCAGGTATTTCTTGATGGATGTTACATTTTTCTCTAATTCTCATTTTTACTCTGTAATTGACTGTTTTATAAAATGTTTCTCTTTGTAAGCAATCTATGGGGGATGGAAGTGGGGGAGTCTGACAGTTTTTTATACTTTATTGGATTGCTTAATCTATGCACATTTAAAGTTATGAGTTTATATTTTCCTCTATTTATCTGTCTTCCCCCCCAATAGAATTTCCCCTCTTTGCCCCTCTTAAACATAGTACTGTATTTTTCAGTCTTTTAGTTTATGCTGCTTTTTTGGCAACTTATTCACACCATCTCTCTTCCTTTCATCCACAAACTCACCCCCTACCCTCCCAGAAATTCCCACATACATGCAGGTTTGGAGTTGGCTAATTAGTTCTTTTTCTTCTTTCCATTTATCTGGTAATTTAATTATTCTTTTTTTCCCTCCTTTCATTTACTCAGTCAAATAGGATTCCCCTTACCTTATTTTATTGTGTAAAATTTTTATTTTCATCCATTTTTCCCAAAAAGGATTTTTCCCTTGTTGCCTTTATTATTGATCTTTAAGAATTTTTCAGCATTACTCTTTAATTCATAGTTCTTACTTATTTAATCTTGTTTTAGTCTATTTTTCATGTAATTAACGCTTCTGGAGTTACCTATTTTGAGTTATTTTAAAGAAATTTCTGTTATTGTCTTTTAGATTTTAGCCCTTTACCTCCCTTTTTCTGTTTTGCCTTACTCTTAGAAATACCAATTCTTGCATGGGTCAAAGAGGATTTTGCCCTGTTTCTTTCTATGTTCCTGATTGTGAGATTTATTATTTACTTTTGTCCTCCTCTTTGTCATTTTTTTTTCTCATTTGCCTTGAAATGTCCTCCCAAGATCCATTATATCCTGTTCTTACTGGTATCTATTGTCCTCAAGGGCTCTAATTCCTTATCTCCTGATGCGGAATAATTGGTCCCTCAAAAGCCCAGTTCCTTGAAAGAAAGTACTCATTTTAAGGTCATCACTTCCATTTATATTACATCTCTCCTCTCATAGAAACAATCTGCTACAGTTCAAACCTTCATTTTCCCTCTCTATTTATTTTCCTATAGGCTCTCTTTTTTTTTCCCTGAGAGACTAAAGGATTTATTATCCCATCAATGTTAGACTTGGAATTGATTAGGGTGCATGATATATTTCCCTCTATCTTCTTTCTCTGTTTATATTGTTTTTCATTATGTAATTTAGACCTGCGATAACATTGATTTATCTTTAGACTAAGGGTCCATAAGACTTTGAATCTGTAATGTGTCAGTCTTATTTCTCCATCATGAAGAATTGTGAATGCCTTAGCTATTTTCAATAAACAATGATCCAAGACAACTCCAAAAATCTCATGATGCAGCTTGTTATTTTTCACTTACTTTTATTCTTTTTTTCTTTTTTCTTTTCTTTTTTAAGTTTTTTTGCAAGACAAACAGGATTAAGTGGCTTGCCCAAGGCCACACAGCTAGGTAATTATTAAGTGTCTGAGGCTGGATTTGAACCCAGGTACTACTGAATCCAAGGCCGGTGCTTTATCCACTACGCCACCTAGCCGCCGCCCCTTCCATATATATATATATATATCAACATAGATAAAGAGCAAAGGAGAGATAAAAGAGAAAGAATAGTTACCCAACTGAGGAGGCTCCAATAAACCTGGAAATCTGACTGAGGAAGTCCTTAGATGTCACAACATAGCTTCCAGGGTCTCAGTTGGGAAAATCTCTTTGGCAGAGTATCCTCTTTAAAGGGGTGGACTTCCAGTGTCCACTTTCCCAAGCAAGATCTTTATATTGTTCATATAAAAGTGACACATATCCAAGGACTTGCCAGACTGAACTCAGGGATCAATGAACTCTTGACCAAACTCAATGATCCATGAATTTCAGTCAAAACATCCCCAGATCCTAAGTACAACCACTTTTCCAGGTGTCTTGAGGTAAACACTTAGGGATGGGTAAAGTCTCCAGGTGTGGATCGCAAAACATGTTCACTAGGAATGTTCCCCAGCACTCACTGCCCTGGAACATGGCTTTGATGCTTTGGCTCAGTGTGCCTGGGAAGTTCCTTCTCCTTGGACCATGACAGCTGATAGGGAAGATCTCAATTTAACCCTTCACCCTGCAGCTTCATTAAAAATCAAACAAAAAAGAGTCCCTTCACTAAGTACTAAGTACTTTTCCTTTCCTATCATTCAGTTATCTTTGCATACTATCTCCTTCTTCATTGTGATCACAGGTAAAAAGTGAACCTTCTTTTTGCCAAGGCCACTGTTTCTATATGTAGTCTTCATTCTATATTCACCAAAAGATTGTTCCCACTTATTATCCTAACTCTCTCTTTTATTCCTTTCCATTTCTTGCTCTAGCTAAACTCTGCTGCCATGTTTGGTCTTACCCTTAAAACCTCTTACTTCTTCCTACTATCTCCACTTGTCAACCCAGATGGTTCTTCCTTAGCTGAACTCTAAGAAAACAATCTATACTGGATATCTTCACATGTTTTCTCAGCATCTTCCAAAACTATTTTTTTCTGACTTTAGATTATACCACTCAACTAAAACTATTCCAGCTACTGGCAGTTTCTTAATTGCTAAATCTTATAGTGTTTTTCTTTTTTCTTTCTTTCTTTCTTTCTTTCTTTCTTGCTTCTTTCTTTCTTTCTTTCTTTCTTCATTTTTCATTCTTTCATTTATTTATTTTCATTCATATGCACATATATATTTTTAAGATGCAAAATTTTCTTCCACTCTCCCTTCCCACCCCCTTCCTTCAGTGGTGAACAGTCAGGTTAGCATTGTACATACATATTTTTGATAAACATGTTTACAGATTAGTTATTTACAGTATGAGGAATTAGGATTAAGGGAAAGAGACACATAAGATATAATTTTTACAAAGTGTTCATCAGATTCTGAAGGGTTAATTGTGTGTGTGTGTGTGTGTGTGTGTGTGTGTGTGTGTGTGTGTTTTGCTTTGTTTTTTTCTTCCTGGATGGGTATAACATTGTCCATAGCTGGTCTAATACAGTTGTCCTACTTGTCCTAGTTCTCTGAACTGCTGAGGGGAGCTGCTTCCATCAAGGTTGTTCATCTCACAATACATTGTCCTCTTTGCTGAGCATCAGATCCCATAAGTCATTCCATGCTTCTTTAGAGTCTTACCATTTATGATTTCTTACAGAACAATAATATTCCATAGTATTCATGCACCATATCTTGTTTAGCCATTCCCCAATTGATGGGCATCCCCTCAATTTCCATATGGTGTTTTTCCAAGTCCTTATCATTCTTGACCTCTTTTTAGAGGCAGGAAGATGCTGGGCCTAGAATCAGGAAAACCTGAGTTCAAATTTGACCTCATATGCTTATCATTTTTGTGATTCTTGTTGCATATCCTTGCTGTGTTATTGTTGTTGGGTTGTTTCAATCATATCCAACTCTTTATGACCCTATTTGGGTTTTTTCTTGGCAAAGATGCTGAAGTGGTTTGCCATTCCTTCTCAAGCTTATTTTTATAGATGATAAAAATGAGGCAAACAGGAGTAGGTGACTTGCTCATAGTCACAAAGTTGATAAGTGTATGAGACCAGTTTTGAAAGCATAATGAGTCTTCTTGACACCAGGCACAGCACTCCAGTGTGCCAACTACCTGAAAATTAAACTTCCTTTGTTAACTGTTCAGTTACTTGTGAATACCTCATTTTGCCCTATCTTTGAACTAGAACTTGGAGAGCCATGACATTAGAGTGACCTTCAACGTTTGGCATAGTTGGCAGGATATAATGAAGGATCTTAAACTTTTTTCAAAACTCAATCATGCATTACAACTGCCTTTTATATATCTTAAACTGGAAGGCCTGTAAGAATCTTATGCTATATATGCCTCAAATAGAATTCATTATCTTCTCCCTCAAAACCCTTCTCTCTTCCCAACTTTCCTCTTACTATTGAAAAGGTCTGCAACCTTGCAGTCTTTGAGTACACACACATACACACACACACACACACACACACACACACACACAGACAGACACACACATATTAAGTTACCTAATCTTGTTTCTATCTTCATAATATTTCTCATACAATCTCATACAGCCAGCACTCTCTGATTACTTCTTACCTGGATCTTTATAATAGCCTTCTAATTGATCTCCCTGCCCCAAGATTTTCACACTCCAAACCATTCTCCACCCTACTGCCAAATGATTTTCCTAAATCTTGAATATGCCACTCCTCTACTTAATAAAACCACTGGTTCTATATTACCTCTAATACAAAATGTAAAATGCTTTCACATTCAAATCTCTTCACAACTTTGACCCCTATTTCTTTTGTAGTCTTCTTATGCTTCCCATCAGTCCATTTAAGCTACAAATCATCTCCAAAGCCCTGCTTCTATTCCTTCTTTCTCTATGACTTTATATTGGATCTCTTTGCCTGGAATATTCTTGCCTATGAGTCCTACCTTTTCTGGCTTTCCCTCAAGAAACAACTTAAATTATGTTTTCTTCTAAAAGATTTTTGTCTTGTACTTATTAACTCCATTTTCCTTCTGAGATCACCTTCCAGTTACACTGAATATATCTTGTTACTTGCATATTGTCTTTTCTATTAGAATATGAACTTCTTGAAAGAAGAGAACATGTTTTTGCCTTTCTTTATGTCTCTAAGATTTAACACATTACTTGGCACAATCTAAGTGAATACCTGGTTTCAAAGAGATACAGTGCTAAGAAAACAGACAAGTTCTGATTGAATTAAAACACACACACACACACACACACACACACACACACATACACATACACATTCAGAGGTGTGATATATAACCCAGAGCTTTATCTGAATAGGTTACTGGTGATGATTGTTCCTGAGACACAAAATCAGTTACATGAAGTGAGGCCACAGTTACCCAAAATATGGCAAGTACTAACTTTGATGAACAAATGTAGTACTTCTGCAAAGAATGGTTCAACTCAAAAAGGTCCTTGCTTGTCTGTCCCAGGAAATAGCAAAGTTCCACCCATCTTGACTGCCTCAGCAGCATACCTCATAGTTCTTACCTGGAAGAGTTACTGTTACATCTTATATATAGAACAACATCAACTACAACAGAAAGTTGGAGGGTTGTCCCGCCTGTGATACAGAATCTGGAATAGAGAAAATTGCCTCTGTGGTCAGAATGCTCCCCAGAATTCTTTTTTTTTTAAAATTCTTTGTCACCAAAATTGGTGAATTCTGGGAAAAAGTCTGATTGGCTAAGCAATATTTTATCTAAGGTCTACCATTTTTAAGACACGGGTATCATTCTTATTTTGATACTTTGATAAATCTGTGATCTTATGCATGTTCAGATGAAAACCATGCCTTCTGAACTGGTGTGGTGTTTATAAATGTGCCTTTTTTGTTTTGCTTTTTAGACTGAGTCTCCCTCTTGCCAAGGTTGAAAGTACAGAGGCTATTCAAAAACCAAGTTCCACTCTGATCTGTATGAAAACTTTGATCTGCTTCATTTCTGTCCTGGACCATGGCAGTTTTCCTTATAAATACTAAGGGGAGTAAGACCCTTGGTTACTTATTGACTGTTTTAGTCCACTGTAACCAAGAACTCTTGAACTCAAGAGATCCATAAACTTTAACTTCCCTAGTTGCAAGGATTTCAAGCATTTGTCACCATGCCTGACTATACATGTGTCTCTTTAAATCCTTCAGAGAAGATTTAGATGATGTACTACAAGTCTTCTGGGCCTTTGTGGACTAGTCAGATTCTTTGTTATTTTATTTTATTTTTATTTTTTTTTTAGGTTTTTGCAAGGCAAACAGGGTTAAGTGGCTTGCCCAAGGCCACATGGCTAGGTAATTATTAAGTGTCTGAGACCGGATTTGAACCCAGGTACTCCTGACTCCAAGGCTGGTGCTTTATCCACTGTGCCACCTAGCCGCCCCGCTTCTTTGTTATTTTTAACTCTCTACAAATCAAGAGATCATCAAACAGGTATTATTTATGTACTATGTACTAGACACTATGCTAGGGTCCTCTTTTTTAGGTTTTCCTAATTTTGCCAAGGGAGGGGACTAAAAAAAAAATCTAAATAAATGAAAAGGGCATATAACCCAGATTGTAACTGTATATTATGCTGAGTCAGTCCATCAGTATAGGTCGGTATATAGTATAGTTGCTCAGTGATCTGGATTCAGAATGAATTGTACCCCTGTTTATAAATGTGGAGATTATATTTCAACATTAGTATATAATTTTCCTTCAAAAATAAGTAGCTCACATTATATATCACTTTAGTTTTGCAAAATGTTTCACTCAAGGCAAATTTTTATACCTGCCCAAACAAAAGTCTTATTTTTTTTTTGCCTTTTATCAATAGTTAAGAAAAGTACCAAAGAATCATCTTGGATAGTTTACTTCTGTGCTTATACAATGATGAATTTTCAAATGTAATGTGTTTTTTAAATGCACTCTGTGAAACTCATGATTATCAAACATCCATTCTTTGAGACTAAATAAACTACTTCTATAGTAGAAAATATAGGCAATTAAAATGCACAAAAAGCCCATACGTTTATTTTTAGTCAATTATGTCAACTTTTAGATCATTGATTTAGAGATAGAAGTGAGCTGATAGATTATCTAGAGCCTCAGCTATTATATAGGAGGAAATTGCAATGGAACCAAATAAGAACAGTATTTGGCAAATACTGAAAACTTAAAATCTTTCCTTCCTTACTTCCTCCTTCCTTAATTCCCATTGCTTTTTGTCAAATTCATCATTGTTGCTGCAGCCTACTTAAAGACATGATACATCTTTCAAATATTCCTTGAGTCACCTGCAATTTTTATTCTATTCAATCATTTGAAGTTATGTAGTATGATCAAGATAATACTGGTGTAAAATATAGGTAATGAATCAATGTTAATATTTGACATTGACTCCTTCACTGAAAAGCATTGAAATAAAAGTTAAGTGAATCACAGGGAGAAATATACAGTAAAAATAAAATAGTGAGTTCTTCAGTGTACTTCTTTCAGACTTAAACAAGTTTAAAAAAGATAAATAAACAAGAAGTTAAGAGTCTTACAAAGTTTCTTACATGCTAGAAATCTGGCAAATTTTGAATGGCAACAGACAGGAGTAAATATATTATACAGTTTGGTCATGACACCTTTACAAAATTGTATTAGGAAATTAAAGCCTTATAAATTCAGAAAAAGAAATAACCTTTACTAGAGAAAATCATGAATTCATACTGATTGGGTCCACTATAAATTTATGTTACATAATCTCAATTGGGCTATTACACTTCCCTAATTGACTCACTATCCTACTTAGCACAGCAACTTTTCCAAATCTTCCCATTCCTTCTCAAACATATACAACTCTTCATCTTTTCACTTTATCAGGTGAAATATTGCTTCATAGTTCACTGAGAGCTCCTCTTTTCTCAGATGTCTTCCCTCCCTGAATATCTTCCTTTGATCCCTGTCATATGTAAACTGGATCTCCTCATCAAAGCAAACACACCTGCATGTATCTTTGATCCCATTCCATCCCTTGTTCACTAGCATATTGCTCTATCTATCATCATCAATCTTTGACCTCTCCCTGTCTATTGCTTTTTTTCTTGCTCCCTGCAAACATACTCATATCTCAAAAAATTCCACTTAACCCATCCTCATTTGACTAATCTCTCTTCATTTTCATAAACAAATCTAAGAAAACCATCTTCTACTTTGTTTCCTCATATTTTCTCCTTAATTCTCTGCCATCTTGCTTCATTCAACTGAAACTATTATTTCCAAAGTTAACAGTGATTTAAGTGCCAAATCTGATGACCTTTTCTCAGACCTCATCCTTTTTGACCTCTCTGCAGCTTTTGCTGTTGCTATTCTTCTTGAAATTCTTTTCTCTAGGTTTTTCTGATTTTACTCTTTCCTGATTGCTGTCTTATTATCTGATTGTTCTCTTTCTCTTTTCTGTATATTATCTTGTCCCTAGCTGCAAACTTGTATGTCCCTCAAGGTTCTGTAGTGGGACTTCTTTTCTCCTTCCATGCTATTTTTCTTGGTGATGTCATTAGCTCCCATGGAATCAATTATTATCTCTATGCATTTGATTTTCAGATTTATTCAGCTCTCTCCTTCCTCTAGTCTTCTACCTCCAACTACTTATTGAACATCAAGAACTGGTTTCTATAGACATCATAAACTCAACATGTTCAAAACTTAACCCATTACCTTTTCTCCCCAAACCCTTTCCCCTTGCTAAGTTCCATATTACTGTTAGAGACATCACCACAACTTAAGTGTTATTGTCAACTTCTTACTCTCTTTTATCACCCTTCCTCTTAGCCAATATGAAGTCAACTTCTATAGGTTTTATCTTCAAAACAACTCTCATAAGTTACCACCCTACTGTAGTAGATCCTCATCATTTCATATCTAAATTACTTCCATAACTCCTAGTTGGTCTCTCTGCTTCAGGTCTTCCACAACTCCATTCCATCCTCCACTGAGCTATCAAATTGATCTTTTAAATTACAACTCTGACCTTGTCACTTCCCACTCAATAAATTCCAGTGGCTCTCCATTACATCCAGGATTAACCCTAAAATCATCTCTTTTTAAGCCCTTCATAACCTGGCCCTTTTCTTCCTTTTCAGACTTCTTATACTTTACTCTCCTTCACATATTCTGTAACACTGGTTTCCTTGCTGTTACTCTATCTCCTGACAGTGCATTTTCAATATTGTATGAACTATTTGCAAAAAATAAGAAAAAATGAAACTTTCCTTCATATGTTAAATAGTATCTCATTTCAAACCAATAGCCAATATGCTATAAAGCTATAGAGATTTCCAATAAGATTAAAGTGAAGCACTAATATTTGATAGGTTTTAGGTAGCTTTTAGAATTAAGAAGAAAAAAGAAATTGATGGAGTAAGCACTGGCAAGCAGAAATAAAACTTTTTTTCCAGAGATGATCTCTTTAGAAAACTCTAGATTCAATGAAATTAACTTAAAGTTAGGAAAACTGAGAGTTGTTTGATCACATTGAGGCATGTGAAAGTAAAAGAATGTAAAAACATCACAATAAAATGCAAAGGATTATTTCATTAAAAAACTGGAAAGATTTTTTTGAATTGTAGCAGAATGAATTGAGTAGAACCTGGTGAACAATTTTATACAATAAAAGCAGTGTAAAGAAATAGCAACTTTGAGAGAATTAAGAACTGTATTCAATGAAATGACCAACCTTGATTCCAAATACTGGTGATAAACTATGCCTCTTGATTTAGAAGTGATGAAATAAAGGTACACCAATGGTATAACTGATGTGGTAATTTGTTTCACTTGACTTTTCTTACTTTCTGTAAGAGTGTTCTTTTTCCTTCTTGACTGAAGTGAAGATATTGTTGGAGTGCTAAAAAGAAAAATAAAGATAGTTATTGCAGCATTTAAGAAATAGAAGATAATAGTAGAAAGGTAGTAATTTTCTCTGATAAGAGTTTCATCAAATTTATTCCAACTTATTATAATAACCAGTTCTCAATTGATAATGGATATGAGTAGGGAAGTTTCAGAGGAGAAATCTAAGTTACCAATAATTTGTCCCTACTTGAACAAATCCCCTGAGATCTCTTTCTGTCCTGGAGCACTGTTGGTTCCTTTTCCAATACTGATCTCTAGAATGCTCCCAGTCAACTGCTATTGCTGCTGCCTCTATGCTGTGTCCCTCCCCAGAAATCAGAGTCCATTTTTCTTAAGCTGTCCTGGGTTAGAAAATGACTCACTGTGATGTTTTCTTGACATTCCCTATCAGAATTCAGTTTGGTGCTTTTTTTTTAGGTTGTTGTGGAAGAGATATGATGGAAGAGCTAGACAAAAGTATTGACTCTCAGTCCCTTATCTTGATTCTACTTTGGTCTTTTGAAAAATTAACTTCCCCATGGATAGCTGGTGCAAAAAAATCATACTGACTGAAATTTTAAACCATGAAATTCCTTTGAATGATTTTTTGAGATTTTATAGAATATTATAGAATCAATGTTCCATTCCCTGAAATTATTTTAAAAAAACCTAAAAAGATGGTTATATAATATTGCAATCTCTAATCCTGAAGCATTTGTATGAGGGTGAGAAATAGTTTGACAGTTGATCATATATTATTAAAGTTAAAGACATTTGATTATGAGAATTATATTAGATAATGAGAAAAGAATGGAGTAGGCTTTAACTCCACAGGTCAAATTATATAGGTTGAAAGTTGCTCATGAATACAAGCTTTCAGCAAAAATCAATAAAAGCATTCTGAGAGAATTAATTAGCTATTATAGTATTTACAGTAAAGAGCATTGTATATTTTATTATTACTATTTGTAAACTGTGTTCTATATATCCTTAATATCAATAAAATTTATACTAAACTTATATATACATGCATACATATATATGCATAACTTTGGGGGGGACAAGGGGATGCCAATTATTAAACATTTTACCAGCACATCATTGCAAAGATCCCACATTCCAGACCTATACCCCAAAAGGATTAGTAAAAAAGAAAGAATCCATATATCAACATATTTATAGGAATTCTTTTGGAAATTAAATAAATACCTATTTCTTGAGACAGCTGTAGTATATTAATGGAATGGAATACTGTTATATTCTAAGAAATGATAAATATTAATATAGAAAAATATAGATCTATATACAGTATGGCAGACTGATAATAAAATGATAACAACAAAACACTACTATAAAATTATAGTGACTGATGTCCTATTGAAGAGATATGAAAATGCATTTTCTTTATAGAGATGTACTATGTATATGGAATATTGAATTTAATAGTGGACTAGGCTTATTTGTTAATTAGTTTTGTAAAACTTTTTTTTTCTATTTTATCCTTTGTTATAAGGGATGATTTGCTAAGAAGGGAGAGTTATTTTGGGAAATATAAGTGATGTAAAAACAACTATATTAAAATAATTTAAATCACTAATAATCAAGCAACAATCATTTATTAAGTGCCTACTATTGTCAGGAATTATGTTAGTTGTATGAATATGAAACCAAAGAAAGTGATAGCAAAAATGCATACAAGACAAGGAATTAAAAAGAGGGCTAAGGGTCTAAATTTCTTGCAGTGAAATTTTAGCTATTGTAATGTTTATTTTCTTGTTTAAAACTATTGGTTTCCTTCTTCAGTTTTTTAATGTTCTCATTTTAGAGATTTGAAATTATTTTTAATTAGACCTTTTTCTGATAGTCAATAAACATACCTGCTAAGTTTCTTTTTTTCTCTTTTCTTTCCACCCCCAGGTTCCTTGAGGCAAAACTATGACCACATAGTCATATAGTAATGGTCACAAGGACCCATGTCCTCTGATTTTTAGGCCAGCACTTTTTTCATTGTACTCTACATATATTTTTTCTTTTTAAGTTATATTTTAAATGAATTTTAAGGCCTTAGCATTAGAATATTTTTGAATTTCAAGAAGTATAAAAAGATTGTTTGATCTAATGTTCAAATAAGCTAACCTTTCAGTGTCACTCTTATATCTGTCCTCCAGAATAATATTTGTACTTACTATCTGATAAGAATATTTTAAGAATTTTAAAGTAATAATAAAATTAATTGGGTTAATGCTTAGAATTCTTAGTAAAATAAATCATAAAGAAAAATGAGATTTCATTTTGCATTGATAATATTCTGTGCATGTAACCCATATGGAACTATTTTATATTTAATTTGATAATAACTAAGCCCTACAAATAACTCAAGGAAGGAAACTATTGCTAATGATAGGTTAAAAAATCAATAAAATATATTTTTTTAACATGTGTTTTTGAAAGGGTGGGATGCTATCATGGATTGGAAGGATGTCCTCTCAGGAGGAGAGAAGCAGAGAATGGGCATGGCTCGGATGTTCTATCATAAGTAAGTACATATACTATTTTGCTCATTAAAGCATTATTGCAAAAATCAAAAACAAAACTTTTGGGGAAGGAAGATTAGTAGGATATACATCCCTTAATCAAGCAACAGTAGTTATTTAAAATAATATTTAAATGCTATAAAATTGTTTTTATAAAGCATTCTATCACTGAGGTTATATTTATATTATATTTATAAATATATTGCATTATATATACATAAAATGTATCTATATACATTTTATATATTACATTATACATTTCTTACTTTAAAAAGTAAGTAACCCCTGTCTTCAAGGAAATTTTATTCTCTTGTGAGTGTGGGGGGAATTATAAATTGGGGGAATAATAAACAAATTCAGAATAAATACAAGATGGTTTACCATCAGGTTAACAATTAGGAAAAGAATCAAGAAAATACTTTCTGAATAAGATGACTCTTAAGCTGAACCTTGAATGTAGATTTTTTAGGGAAATTGAAAAAGGATATGTAGTGAATGAGTGAGACAGAAAAGTTAAGAATAATTCCAAGGCTTGAACCTGAGGGCCTAGGAGACTGTAATTCATAGGAAATTAGCAGGATGAGTAAGTTTGAGGGGAAAGACAATGGGTTCTGACTTGAACAACTTGAATTTAAAATACCTAAGGACACATTCAGATGGAAATATCTAGCAAACAAAGCTCAGAAGAAAGGGAAGGGACATATGTATATATCTGGGAATTTTCTGAATAGAATTAATTGAATCTATTTATAGACTTTCCCTTTAATAATCTTTGTCATTTCCTCTTCTGTTTTTTTTCCTATAGTAGAGAATACCCATGTTTCCTACTCCATCCCCCCTTTTCCTAAATCACAAAATAATTCTATTATTTTTCTTGACAAATGTTATGAAGCAATCTAAATGGATGGAATTATTTGATTTATTATAGTGTATAGAGTACTGTATTCTTGTCCAACAAATTGGCTAATATATGGGTCATCTTTAGGTCAATTCTAAAATCACAATGCAAAGCAGAACCTGGTTATTAAATTTAATTAACCATATTAATTCACAGAATTTTCCACTTTTAGACTGTTGAGTACATTTTGTTTCTTATTGTCTTTGTCAAGAATACCTAATCACTATTTTGTTATTGTTGTTGCTATTATTGTATTCCTAT